>NC_137671.1:9664380-9841880 GCF_963422515.1 Blennius ocellaris | reverse complement strand
CTTCCTTTATGTCCTTTTGTGTGAATAATAGATATACATATACTTCATATTGTGCATTTGAAATTATCATCTGGGATCAACTCCAGCAACCCTAGGCGGGATAGAGATGTGTTGCTGCTACTTTATTCACATATTTACTTTTTGATCTCAGTATTTACTGCCAAACAACCTGCTTAAAGTGCTTTCCACTTCATTACTCACACTGATAACCCTGCAGTATGTGTGTTGTGCTACTGTCTCGCACGCTGTCACTGTGCCACCCACCTAGGTTAAACTTTAAACTCATAATTTCAAATAGCGATATTAAATATGAGGTATACGGGTCAAAGGAATAAAAAAAAAAAAGTTCCTTGAGGTCACACATAGAGACAGGTTACTCAAGGTAGACAATATATTCAGTTGTATACTCCCTTTGCCGCGTTCGCTTAAACAAATTCCACACCGTGAAACACGGCAGACGTGAGCGTTTATTCAGTGGTTTGTTTTGATTGAGAGCGCATTTGTGCAGAGGACTTGGTGTCCTTTACTCGTCTGTAGGCTGACTGGATAAACTGTTTTGGTGTGGAGAGCTGTTTAAAAGGATTAATGCAACTGATCTAACAATAACTTTTCCATTTGCGCGGCAGATTTAGCAGCAGTGATGTAGTAAGTGTCTGTTCGGGGCACTTTGGTAGCTGAATCTGTCACAACTCATGACATAATCATGTTCTCACTCTTGCCTCTAAAAGGTTTACGAGAAGTTTGGATTTACTTGAAAAATCTGCTTAATGAGCCAAGAGTGTGACCAAATATTGAATGAAATATGTGATATAGCATCATGATACATATATTTTCTATCCAGACCAAGCTTTTATTTGGGTTCAGGATAGATAATAGTGGCAGCAAAGCGTCCTGAGAACGAGGCCCCTGAGGAAAGGCCTGACCAAAAGGGCTTAAAGCTGATCTATACACCTACATTTTTGTTTTTAAAGACTGCCCTGAGTTCCCATTGAGTGACCAGCGGGAGCTGGTTTGGAAAATTATACCAGACTGAGAGCTAATTTGAGCTGATGTAACCATGAGGTGACCCACAGAGATAGTTTTAGCTCGTTGGGCTTGTTATGGTCACAGATGGGAGGCGTGTTTGGATACTGCAGGATGTCTCCAGATATAGTTTTCTGAGAAGGGCAGGACTTTTCCTGCCAAACAGCTGTGATGTGGACAAGATCTGACCAACAGGACCAAACCTGAGCCAAACTCGTGGTTCGCTAAGCTCGGAGGGAAGTGAAGAGAATTGAATTAAATAAAAATGGTGAAGAAAGAGAGCAGCTCCTTTTGGATCCTACACTTTTAAATACCGCAGAGCCTCAGTAGCAGTGGCCTTTATCTACATAAGCATGAAGGGAAACACTGTAGTGATCAGAAGAGTTTGTTAAGAACAACATAATGTTGAAACTACTAATTTTATGGGCTTTAAAGAGATCAACTTGTTCAGGTTTTGTCAAAATATATTCAATTAAATGTGGATTTTTGATCATATACTCACCCCTTTTCTGGTAAAACTAATGGATACGTGCAGATTTGTCATTATTTATAGGTTATCATATCATTTCCCTGGTCATGTCTTTTTTACTCAGCATCAATTTAGTCTCTCTATAGCCCTGGAACTAAAATTACTTTGACAGTCCTGCTTTAAAGAGAACACATGAATGAGCCCATCCATTTCAGCCATCTTTGCTTAATTTAAGCCGACAGTCATTTAACTTTGCTCCAAAACTGAAAAGTAAAGGAAAAAGCAATCTTTATTTGGTAATATCTGTATTTCAACACATCTAAACTTAATTTTCAAAATATTGCATCTCCTGGATTCATGCATACTTTTATTTGTCTTCACATGTACAGGAGTGATAAAGTCCATTCATATTCTACCCTGCCTATTTGGTTGCAGTGGCTTCAATATAAAGGAGTTCTGCCTTGAGTGTCCTGGATGATCGAGTGAGGCCCGCCATTCTGTGAAGGAAACTCATTTCAGCCACTCTCATTCTTTCGGTCACGACCCAAAGTTCATGACCACAGCTGATGATGGAGTTGTAAACAGAGATATTCTACATATCAGTTCTCGCTGCATCACAATGGCCCGGTCCAGCGATTGCATTGCTGTACAATCTGAAATGTCTGAAATGGGGGGGGGGAAATCCTATTATCTTTCTTCCAATGAATAAAAACCTGACATATATAGACTCCTACATCCGTGAAAGTTTTCCACCCAACTCTCCCAATGAGATTTTTTTTTTTTTTTTTACAGTGTGAAGTTATTTAAGAAAAGATGGTTTCAATACTATACTAAATGTATTTGCTATTAAATGTCTACTATTCTAGGAAAATAAAAAATGAAAAATCAGATACTAGCGTTTGATGAAGGCTTGTTTTTTTGTGGATACATTCGCGTTTGTTCATTTTCTTAGTAATTTCTTTATACTAACGAGACAGTGCCATTAATGTTGACCTCTATGGTGCAAGGACGAAGTCATGCAACTTACTATATGTATAGTACAGTTTTTGCTACATCTGCACTGCAATACATGAGAACCTGAAAGTGCTTTATAGTTTGGTATTTTGGGAGAACCTGCCAGAGTCTATTCATTGCTCAATTCTATAGTTTCTACCGCAGTCTTGTTTAGTCTGGTGTTTACACTGGCATCTTGTGTTGAAACATGTTCCTCATTAGCTTCATAATGGAGAAACGCAGACACCAGGACATGTGCTGAGCATTTGTGTCCAAGAAGGTAACAATATACAGGGTAGAGCTTGCATTTTAAAAGCAGTGAGGTGGATGATTATTGACCTTGGGGTAGACGATGACTGAAGAGACTGATTCATGAAATGTGTGTTGTGACTTGGAGAGACCTCTCATTGGAGGTGTATTGTTGCGTGTGATGGCTTGAATGAACGCGACTAAACTTTCATGTTTGCTTCATTTGAGGTGATTGATAGTTGGCCGGTGGAGGAATACCCAGTGAACTGTAAAGTACGTCCCCCAGATGCATTCTCAGCTGTTTCTGTCTGTATCGAGTCAACATGCCCAGTCTGTTATTCACAATGGAAGGATACCATCTGCATTGACAGGCTTGTTCCACTGTGTGGGACTGGAAGGCAGTGAGAGGGCTGCGGTTTTGTACAGTTGGACTGAGTCAGATTCCGTGTGTGTGTGTGTGTGTGCACGCACATGTGTGTGTGTTTCCCTCTGATCGTTTAGGGGAACAATGACTCACTTCTTTTACCATAGATCTTGAACATTCATACACATTCATGTAGCCTTCAGTGAGCAAGCAGTCTGCTGAGGAAAAACAAAATTACCAATATTATTGCATTAACTATAATAATTCTTATTTCCAGGCTTGGAAGAAATGATCTATTGTGGTTGATGAGAGTTTCACAGTCTGGAAGAACAAATAATGACAAAGCGAGACTCATGAATTGGAGCAGAAAAAGATCAAGAGGCAGTGACTTTCAAGCTACTGTTTCATGTTTTGAACAAAATAAAAACCACAGTCAGATTTGTTGCTTCTTCACAGAAAGACTAAACAGGGAGAAGCAGATGGCCGAGTCGAAAGTCCTTCCACTTACTGATATCTCAAGCCTCCACTTAACTTTACTTCATGCATGAAACTTGCATGCGATTTTATATATTGCATTATGCAGGATTTAGTTGGCCAGATGCTGTAAATATTTGTGTTGCCTTTTGGTTTGTACAGTAATATCAAAATACTGAACTATGAGAATCATTTTTCTCTAAATTAACCTGAAGAAGTGATCACAACACTCATATCTGTCTCTTTTGCATACAGTTTTAAGCACAGGTAAATACGTGACTTCCAAGTGTATTTTGTAATATTTACAACTCTTAAATCACAAAATCAAGGTTTTGTACCTATGAGTAATCAATGTGAATAGACTATTTGCGGAAGTTAAGCTCAAGTCCACAACAGACTTTACAGTAACCACATGTTACACGTTAACATGTAACAAATGTCTTCCCCCCCTATCTTCCAAATCCCCTTTTTCCTGTTTACTCTCTCTCTCCACCCGACTCTCACTCTACCTTTCCACTAATTCATTCAACATGGGCCTTGTTACCAGTTGAGATGTCAACATGTCTCCGTGTGCCACCAGGACAGACTGTTCTTCTCCTTTTTACTCCCGAGTGTGAATATAGAGGCTTAGATCCTCTTTGTCTCTGAGCATTTTTCCTGTCATATCCTTCTGATTAGTTTCATGCCTTGTTAAGCGTATTGCATACACCAGAAAGCAGTTGAGCGTTGCCATATTTGCTCGATTGCAGGAGTAAGTGTGTTTTTGTTCAAACAACTTATCTCTCATCCTCCGTTCTGTTTTTTTATACACACAGCTGTGACCGGGATCCTGCCAGCGGTCTTCAAACGCTGACCTGAGTACTAAGAGGCCTGACTTCCTCCCCCCTCCCCTCTCCCGTCATGCGTCTCCTGGCTACCCTCCTTCTCCTGCTGCTCCTTCGGTCAGCTGAGCCCCGGAGAGGTCCTCGGCCAAGGGCCGGAGAGAGGGGCGACGGGGGCCGCGTGCGGGGTAGAGGCAGGGTCGGGGTCATGCGGCGGCAAACCCAGGAGTGTACGGAGTACATGGAGGCTGGAGAGAAGTATCTGGACTGCCAAGACAGGCAGCTGACCACCGTGATGCAGGAATGGCCCACAGACATTCAGCACCTGCTGCTGGCGAGGAATAAATTTCAGGTATTCACCTCCAGATTTCTGCTCACCCGGAGCCAAAGGGGGCGGGTTCATGGCGGCGCCGGTTTTGATTCAAGGCACATTTAAAAAACCAATTAATGAGGACATATACGACAGTTTTGTGGGGCAAATTAAATCCTTTGCATTAATTACCTCAGTGTAAAGCGCCTCAGATGTCTGACGCTCAGCAGAAACCCGGCGAGTTTGTTGATATCGCCAGCATCTGTGCGCCATTTATTTGGGTCTGAGATCAAAGACGCAATGTTCCTCTGTGTGTGTGTGTGTGTGTGTGTGTGTGTGTGTGTGTGTGTGTGTGTGTGTGTGTGTGTGTGTGTGTGTGTGTGTGTGTGTGTGTGTGTGTGTGTGTGTGTGTGTGTGTGTTCCAGGTGCAAAAATAGCTATGCCATGAAGCAATAAATAAAGACCTATGAGTGATGATCAAACTAGTGAAAAATGAGCATAATTAGTGAGGGAAAAGGTTTTTCTTAGTCTTTACATTTCCATCTGGGATAAACTTGTTGCACTTTAAGTTATTATGTGTAAGAAAATGTGTTTCTTACAGTTGTAGTTAGATAACAGGAGTTTGTGTTACTTCTTCAAAGTTTATTTTAGTGTCACAACATGTAATGTTTCTTAGATGTTGCCGACTCCGATTTTTAAATAACTAATGAGTCAACTAATGAGGCAAAAGAAAGTATTGCAAACCTTTAAAATTACTTAGTTTTCTGTGTTATTTGGTTATGACACGTGATCACATCTATATATCAATCAAAACTGTAGATAAGCACATTAAACGTCAAGTCTATTCAATAAAACTATATTGGAAACAGTTATAATGCAAATTTGATGTATAAAGGGTTTGTCAATCCGAAGGAGCAGGAGCAATTCTGAACAATACCTATAAAAAGAGATCTCAGAAGACTTTTGAAAATTGCTTATTGAAGACTGATTTTGCCAAATAAATAAATAAACAAGCAGGAAAAAATAAGAGGGCAATGTGTTTGTAAATATATGTTACTGTTCAAACAACTGTGGAAACCAGCCTTCATGGTTCAGTTGGTAGAACGACTTGTTGAATCCCAAGGTTGGTGGTTTGATTCCCTTGATACCCAACATTTCTCCCAATGGTGTCCAACCATGTCGCATGGCGGCCGTTGCCACTTTGCATTCAATCTGTGTGATGAGTGTTTAGGAATGAAGCAGCTCAATACACTTGCTCTGTTGAACCAGTGCTTCCATTTCAGACAGAGAGAAACTAACTGTTTGTGCCTCCTTCCAGGTTTTGAGGGACAATATGTTCTCCCAGTTCACCCAGCTGAAGAGTTTGGATCTCCAGCAGAACGATATCTCCAGGATGGATGACGGCGCCTTCGCCGGACTTTCCCAGCTCACCACTCTGCTCCTCCAGCACAACAGTCTAAAGACGGCCTCAGAAGAGTTCCTGCTCCCGCTGCCCCGCCTCACCTACCTCCGTATCTACGACAACCCCTGGACTTGCCTCTGCACGCTGGACAGCCTGGTCCGGACCCTGCAGGTGCCGAGCCACCGGAACCTGGGAAACTACGCCAAGTGTTCCGAACCATACTCCATGAGGGGGGAAAAGCTGAAAATGGTCAATGTGGACTCGCTGTGTGCGCCTGATAAGAGACCGGACGGAGGGGACGGAGGGCCACCACCCAAAAAGCCAATAAAAAAGAAACCGCAAGCTCTGTCCATGTGCCACACCTACATGTTTCCCAATCTCCTGCTGGACTGCAGCTCCAAAGGTGAGAGGATGTCTGCGTGTATCTCCTTAAAGGACTTTTTTCTATTTATAAGACAAATTTGAAATACACTTAATCAGTATAACCTTAACCTGAGAAATCTCAATAAGTATTTCTTCTTCCTGAGACATTGCTCTCTTGTACAAACAGACTAAGTCATCGCTGAAGGTTAGTCACGTCTTTTATGCCAGCCATGTGAAACAACAAATAATCCCACCTGGCAAAAGTGGCCTGACACATACACAGCCCTGGCAGAGGAGAGCTTTCAGAACGAAAAGAAGTGTATTTGTTCGACTGTCGATCGCTGCTCTGCAGCACAGAGCCACACTTGAACAAAGTTAAACACCAGAGTTAATTTGGCTGGCGTTTTGGTTACAACTTGGGAGCCAGCAGAGAAGTATTTGTTTTATCAGGTGAGAAGCGTTTGCGCGTCTGAACGATGAAGTGTTTGCTGGAAAAGCTTCGAGTGAAGGTCTGCTTTCAGATGTCACAATGCTGCGTGCGCTGCTTTGTGAGTTGCCATTGATATCTGTGTTGATGTAAAAAGGTGAATGTAAATCACGTTATAACACACTTCGGTGTATAAAGTCTGTGACTTTTTGACTTATTTATTTTCTAGCCTTCTTCAGTAGCAGTTAGAACATTTTGAATGTGATTGTGGTTGAATTGAACTAATTTTCTGCAAGGGAGATCCATGTGCAACATCTAAATCTGTGAGCAGTTTCAGTTTTAATGAGCCATAGCTGCATAAGAAATGAGAACATTCAAGTCTAAATACAAGGGAGCTGCTCCTCAAAGAGGCAGCAATAAACTGTTTTCTGAAACCGTGCAGATGAATCACACTTAATTACTTTTATGAGAGCTTTTTTAAACCTAATCGCTCCCCCATCTTTCTATTTTGTCGCTTCAAGGAAGCCCGCTGATCTGAATACACACTGGACACTGAAAGATTGCCTTTGCTCAAGATTCAGACCGAGTGGGACCCCTCTGCGTTTGAATGACCGATTAAATCCGTTTATAAATGGGGAGCTTATGCCTTTCAGTGAGAGCAATCTTTCACCGAGCGCCGACAAGCCAGAAGCACACAATGCTGCATCTGTGTTGTGCAAATGCTCGAGGAAGCATTTTGCATACTTTCCTAATTATTTTTTTCTACAGTCAGACTTCTGAATCAATTCTTTATCTGAACCACTAGAAGGTTTTTCTGTTTCTCTCATAGGCGGTTTATCCCATCCATCTTTCCTTCTATTTCTTACCCAGTAATACCGTAAGTCTTTGTTGCCCCATTTACAAACCAGGCTGCACCTTGAAGACTATATATACAGCTGTTTCGTGTGAAATTGAATATGTGCTTTCTGTCCTGGCCGATACGCTCTAAGACGTTACCAAATGACTGGAGGTTTTTCATTGTGATTTTCTCTGCATCAGATCACCGGCACTGGTGTTTGCATTGGTCCCAGTAGTCTTATCAGCTGTGTGAAATTGTATCATGGCTAGATTATGTCATTATATGCTGGTCACCCATTTGTTTGTTTGACAGCCTAAACTTTAACATGTGGAAAGTGTTTGATATGCTGTTACATGATACAGCCTGGAATATGAGACAGAAATGTTAACTCATCAAATCTCATTCTCTTCACCATTATTAAGCTTTTCAAGGTCTTCAGAGTGTCAATGTTCAATCTGTGATCCATTAATACTAATCTTTTCCAAACTGCTGGAACATTTTTTTGCCGCTCTGGATGAACATTTCGCCTTTTTTGGTGTCTCCGATGTCACAACCAACCACCTTCGATACCATTCATACGTGATATAATGCCTTCAAGCTTCAATTCATTGCCAGTGTTGCTCCAGTGCTGCAGTAACACTTAAAGCTGCCCTGTGGTGTTTCACTGTGAAACAAATGTTGTTTTTTTCATCCTTATAACGAGCTCTCACTTTTCTGTCTTCTGATTTTCTTGCACATTGATGACCTGAACAGTGAATAACTCGAGAAGGTTGACATGATCTGTGGGTATTGTTTTGTCCACTTTTTAAACGAAAGTTTTAAAAAAATGACACACTGTAGATATAATTGGGGATCCACCCGTGAACAATTAATACTGCATTCAAGCTAAATGAAAATACTGTTGGTGCACTAAACTCGACTTCCCACTCCTTTCTTCTTCATTTCGTACATGTACAAATTGCGGATAATCGCATTACTTCTGCTGATAATCCAGAACACAAATGTGTTTGATGTTGCGGTAGAACTCACAGCTATAAACTTTAATTAGCTGCAGTCAGACTCTCAAGAGGAAACGAGGAATTTTGACAGCTATTATCACTGGGATGAGAATTGCCAAAAAATACAAAAAAAGTCAACTTGATATGAAGGTTAAGTGAAAGCAGGGCTTGTGTAGAGTGACGTAAAACTACATTTTCCTCTTGTCGCTCATCTCCCTGTTTTCTACTGGGTATTCACGTCTCCCTTGTTTGGCCTTGACTGCAGTTTTTTCCTGGGGTGAACCACTGAAGATTTCAGTCTCCAAACACACAATGAAAGCAAAACCCTGAGTTAATATGGAAATTTCTCAGGCTGGGTTTAATCAGAAAATGTGACGTATTTGTCTTTCAATTACTTCTTATCGAGTTTCATATTATACAATCTGCACAACCTTGCGCTCCTTATTATTGTGACTGGTGACTATGTGGTTTTATACATGCAATTCAGCAGAAATTGCTCAGCAAGTAACTTTAAATGACCTGCGTTTGTTCCAATCCATTAATGGTCAGTAAAATTTACAGAAGCCCCCTCGTATTAACCTCAGCAATAAAAAATAAATCAAAAAAGGAACATTAGAGTTTATGAAAACAGTGAATGGAGCTCCCTTTTTCCCTGAATAGTGTCGGAAACCAAACACATGACAGATGTGTTACATTACAGCACAACCTGCTTTCAGGAAGCTTTCCTTCCACAAATCTCATGTTGTTAAGAAACTCCCCTCGACATGTCAAATTGTTTGCTTTGAATCCCAGACTTTGCCTGGATTGTGCCCCGGAGGGTAATGAATTGTGCGTGAAATTTCAGTGCGTCCATGTCTGCCCACGCACATATTATATCACTCTTTCAATGGACGTCCTGGATCGCAGACAGAAGACAGACACTTGGCAGATAGAAAAACATAGAGAGACAGAGATGCACTATATGACACTTTGCTATGATAGCTTCAATTCTCTGAGTACAGCAGAGTTGAAATGCCACTCATTCTTGACTTTCACTTTTATTTTTAATTCACAAATTATATATTTGAGGTAGGCAATCATCTATTTGTCCGCCGCCCCCACAAGGATTTCCACCAATGCATTTCAAGCCTATGGTCAGTCTGAGCTGCTTTATGTGTCCGTGCACCAAATCCACTGCCTGAAAAAACATATAAATCAGTCCTTCCTCTTGTCCGCTTTTCAGTCTGAGTCCAAGTTTCAAGAATTCACAACACTACACACCGCTGACCCCAGAGTAATCATGTCAGTGCTGTAAAAAATTAACTGCTTCCCTTTCTGCTGTCTAAACAGCACGAAACATATGGCAAGGCCTGGGTTTGCACGGATTTAACTATTATAAGCACAAAAGATTGCACTGCTGTGTGATATTTTATGGATTACATAAGGTGACGAAAAGTCACCAAGTCTAAAGGCTGCAGACTTTTTACTTAAGCCCACATGTCGATGCAAATCATCGGCCGCGCTCACACAAAGCCTTTAAAGTGCAATAAGTCTATAAATGTCCAGATTAACAGTCTGCACTGAGCGCCATTCATTCAAACTGTGTAAATATTGCCATGTATTTCACGGCAGCGCATTTCTTCAACTAAAGCGTGGCCTGCTAGCGTTATAATAATCCCTCGTGTTTTGACAAATAACTGTCGTAAGGAGTAACTGGGAGCCCGAACTTTGGCGTGAAATACGCGATACGATTAAACAAGAAATAGGAAATGAGAGAATCGCTGTGAAATGTCTCAGGTGAAATTTATTGTGGAGTTTTTACAGTATTCACGGAAGATACTTGGGAGACATTTTCTCAGGTAATAAACCACAAGTATTAAAAAAAAAAAAAAATTCTCCCAGATGTTCGGTGGAGTAATGACTCCAGCAGAAAGCAGGAAGCTCAATCCAAAGGCACTTTTGAGTGGATGGGGTTCACATTTCCTGACATGTTTCTGCCTCTGTGTGTTTCTTCACTTGGTTGTTGAGGCTACAAAATGTAAAAAAAAAAAAAAAAAAAGAACAAAGGATAAAATGCTTTACTTCCTCAAGAACACATATTAAGCTCCAGGAAAGCAGTATATCGTTTCTCATGATAACAAGCGTGATTAAAAAAAAAAATGGGACATTGTGGTCACTGACACCACTTACCCATTTTTGAACTACTGTCACCGTGTAAAAGATGATCCCCTTTCACTTTAAAACACAGATGTTCCCTCCTTGGACAGAGCGGATTTGTATCTGGCTCTCAAGGTTTCAGTCTGATATCACACAAGGGAGCCTGAGAATTTGGGTCTGATGTTTGGAGTGATTGCTCTTTTTCCAGTTCTTCCAAACATGCAGACACAGGCAAACCGTGAAAGCTTAGATTCTCTTTGGACTTTTCAAAATATTGTGAAAAGCAGGGAGCTTGCTGTCTTCCTGTCTGAAAATGCTTGCTGCAGAGTCAGTCACTATCACAGAAGAATAATTACATTTCCTAATGGCGCTTCCTATCTGTACGGGCTGATAAAGTGAGTGTTTTCTTCAAGTAACTGAGGATTTATGGCACTGTGCCTTCTTGGTTACAAGCCCAAATGTCTGTGGCTGTGAAGTGTCCATAAAGACTGTCAATAAAAAGTTCCGAGAAGCAATTTTGAGGAAATACAAATAAAAATACTAAACAAGTATCAATCCCCTGACAAGTGCTCTTTTGTAGTTTTCGTTCCCAAAATCTTCAAACTGGTTTTATATCATAACAAATTTGGTTTGGTTGTGTATTATCTATCACTCAATTGCCTAAACACTATTCATCTGCAAAACATTTAACGATGAGACAGATGGCACAGGCCACTGGCTTTTTGTTCTTTTTTTATTTTTATTTTTTTTAACATTTTTTCACATGTTGACAGGTGAAACAAGTGAAAAAAATACAAAAGAAACCTGTTTTTTGTTTTTTTTAAGGCCTTGATCCAGCACTAGCCCCTTGTGCAATCAGAGCTTTAACACAAACCCGATGTGTCCGTCGTGAGCAGACATTAAAGTTTCAGCTGTTTTCTTTGCAGCTTTGTGTTCAACCACGTCACATTTATCTTTCGACTGCCCTGACATTACCGGGATGATATAATGTTTTGGAAATGCTCCCAACTCTGGAGCTTCCATTATGAAGTCCAGGGGGCGGGCGGCTCTGCTGGTGAGATTGCAATATGGAGAAACCGCTGTTTCATGCATTAGAACATGCATGTGTGTGTGTGTGTGTGTGGGAGAGATATCGTTTCACACGCTGTTACACTTGAATCCATCTTGAAGCTGTAAAAACATCTTGAAAACATAAAGACGCAAACACATTGTGTTTCTCATCTGGGATGATTTTGAGGGGTTTGTGTTCTTGGTTTAGATTAATTAATTGGATTTGCTCCATCAGAGCTATGAATTCAAGAGGCACACTGTTTATTTTAATTTTTTTCAAATCCGAGCAAAGCTTGACCTTTTATATTCTCTCTCTCTCTCTCTCTCTCTCTCTCTCTCTCTCTCTCTCTCTCTCTCTCTGTTTCTGCAGATTTGAACAACGTCCCAGCCGACCTGCCGTCCGACATAGTGAAAATGGACCTGTCTCATAACGGCATCCATCATCTCAGGCCCAAACAGTTCCTGCTGTCCAAAGATCTCAAGATGCTCAACCTCAGCAGCAACAACCTCCAGAAGATAGACACAGGTAACAGTCATGCAATAACTTCACTCAAACGTATGGTATGAATTAATGAAACATATTCATATGCAAGGTAAATAAGACAATAAGCCTGTCATAAAGCCCTGATTGCTGCTGAAAGAGGTCCAGAAAAGAAACCATTGAGTAACTAAGTCTGAAACTACCAAAAGAGTAATCGATGGAGCTTTGTGACCATTACTGTGGCTGCCAGATAATGTAACCACTATTTTACACACTAACAGTCTCAAACAGTCATATTGTTTATTGCATATACGTTTTTTATACTCTACTTATCATATTGTACTTTTTTTCCAAACAACTTGTGGAGCCCTGAATATGATTACAGTAATAGGAGGGATAAATAGTGAGCTAAAAGACAATGCTCCATTGTTACTGTGTAGTGGGGACAGGAGATGTTTCATCATTACTGTCATCTCTCCGGGGCATTTTTTTTTTTTTTTACGATGCATTGTGCAATAGTTTGAGTTCCTTTTATGATGTTTAATTTGTCTGTATAATTACCCTGTATATTAATAGAATCTGGATACACATTTATCTTCTTACTAAAAGAACTGCAAAACACTCCACAAAATCCTATGAGTGCTTATTATGGGATAAAGTATTTTAAAGGCTTACTTGGGGTAATGCTCTCTGATTGGACTATATTTTTTGTCATATACAGTGTCACTAAAAATGAAAAAGAAAGCCATTAATTTGGCAAATTTTTAATATCTTGAAGGATAATAACCATTAGTGCCACTTTACCTCATACCATGCCTTCTATTGAGAATAATGAGTGATGGAAAGTCATTCTTTTATTGTAAATATTGTTAATCAGTGCAGCACATTTTGGAATGTGGGATGAAATATTTTGGATTATTGAACTTCACATTGATTTTCAACAACCATCTGTAGTATGAGGACAAACACAAGCAATGTACACCTACGTAAATTAATATAAGGTGGGAAAAAAACTAGAAATTAGAAATATGTAGTCATCAATAGTGACAAGGAAGTAAGACGGGACAATGTTCCTGGAAACAACATTTAGTGGTTCTAGGTTCAATTTAATTGAAGCAAAGTCTGTGTTTTGTGAGCTTCTACTTTGGTAGTAGTGTAGTTGATTACCAAAAAGTGCACGTTCCTCTTTTTTACATTGTATGGGCCAATGTCTTCCTGTTCAGGAGGGAAATCCTTTACAAAAGCTTCTAGATTTAATCATCCCAACAGAAACATATGCAAACAATCTACTGTTGCTCTCCCCAGTGTGTCTAGAACTATTTGGAAACTCCAAAATAAATTTGGTGTAAGTCTGAGGGCTCGTGATAACCAGTGACATCTGGTCTCAATAAAGAAACTTCCTTCTAATCATGAGTAAAACTCAAGAGGTTGTTTGTATGGCCTTGTTTTCATGTGGTGAGAAAAAAAAAAAAAACCTCCGAAACAAAACAGAAAAACAATGAAGGAAAATGCAATTTAAACTGCTGTGGCACAATACAGCCATGTTTTCCACAATTTTCAATGCTGACTTGGACACTTACTAAGCCAAATGACTGATGGTTTTCCATGTGAAGGAGAAATAATAGTCTTGTCAGTCACAGGAGAGAAAAAAAAAACATCTTTTTTTTTTTTTACATTAAATTTCCTCTCACCCCTCTGAAACATCACCTGATATTGTAGAAATTATCGGTGTCCCGTTCAGGTCAAGCTTTCTGAGTTCAAACTCGTGCTTTTGTTGTTTTTACTGCTGAATTTCTTATTTAACAACAAGAAAGAAAAACTATTTTGATTCCCTTCGAGCAAAACTAAAAAAGGGAAAACCAGACCACACCCAGGTATGAGAAGTGTGTTTGCCAGAGAGTTAAATGAGATACAATCAATTGATTAATTAAGTTTCTCATAAAATGTGATGAAAGTAGGTCACTCTGCGTCGAGTCCAAAAGGCAAATGAACAGTAGCAAGTTTAGGAGTAGAAAGATTACAGGACACCCTTTCCTTCTATTTCACTCCTGTGTGACTATAACTCCGTTGGCTCCAAAATGACCCACATTTTCCATAAATTAATAACTTTCTTTCTCTAATATAAGTGACATATTTGTTCCCACCACATTTATCTTCCCCCTCTCTGGTCCGTCCTCCTCCCATCATCCTCGCTTCCTCCCTTCCTCTCTTCCGCTCTGATCAGATCAAAGATGTGCCAAAGGCTAGTGGACAGCATGAAACGGTCTCCTCTGTGCCATTACTCCCTCTCACATGAGAAGAAGGAGAAGGAGAAAAAAAACCCAACAAATTGGACTAATAGCGTCTGGAACTTTTCAAGCATGACAGCAGTTGCCTTTCAACTCAGTAATTATGAAGCCCAGCTGTTGATTTGCTCATCCGTTCACCTCCTGCATTTCATTGATTCGCCAGAAGTTGATTGAGAAGGTACAGCCGCCTTGGAAGAAAGTGTTGTTTCCAACACTGCTTGATTACTTTTAATCAATTAAAGAACCTTAATCTATACTACCCCCCCCCCCTTCTTATGTAAAGGATGTGAGCACTTTTCAAATCTCTGCCAGTTAGAAAGCAGTGTTGACAAACCAAAAGAAAAATAAAACAATGAGCGAAAAACAAAACAAAAAGGCTCCCTGGAGAACTGTAAACCTGCTTTAGAGTGATGATTATCTTTGGCGTCTTTTCATCAAATGACCATAGCCTATATAAATAATCTGCAACTGATACGACTTTTGTACTGAAGCATCATGTCTTGATGAAATATTAGCTTTTATTTTTCCACCTCCCATATGTATCTAAACACACACATAAGTCACACCTGCAGAATTAAACTCCACAAAGCAGAACAGCAGACATTGATGATTTGGAAAAATCTGATGTCTGTTAATCTGTTCTTGGACTTTTTTCTTCTTTTTTTCTCTCTCTCTCTCTCTCTCTCTTTCCGTCCAGCTGCTTTCGCTGGCCTGCTGTATCTCCGCGAGCTCGATCTGTCCAACAACACCCTCCATCACTTCCAGTACGGCGTACTCGAAGACCTCTACTTCCTACGGAAGCTCTCACTGGGCAACAACCCGTGGGTCTGCGATTACAACATCCACTACCTGATCTACTGGCTCAAGCACCACCATGCCGTCTACTACACTGGCCTGACCTGCTCCGAGCCGCCGGAGTTCAGGGGCTGGCGGGTCGAGGACTACGTCAAGACCTACAACGGGGAGTGTCCCAAGGACAGACAGACAGAAGGGATGGACACGGGACAGGGAGCGCAAGGGGGGTCCGAGAACGAGGCGCAGGAGGTGGTGGGGGAGACGGGGGAGGCGCACGGCGACCGTCTACCGCAGCACCTGAGAAAGAAGCCCAAGAAATTCGAGATCATCAGGTTGAGTTAGGATGGAGGCGCGTGGTCGGACTGACTCGGATACAATAGGAGGGAATTAAAGAGTCGAATTGTTGATTATTAAAGGTAGACTCAGTAATTTGATGCTTAAAAAAAACTCAAATAAAAACTACAATGGGGAAAGAAAACCCTTTAAACCTCATGAGATCAATCAATCTTTCCCTTCTTCATTAAGATTGACATTTGAATAGTCAGATTACTGAGTGTATCCCTTTAAGTAAATACCTTGTTTGTTTGTTTTTTGGTTGCTTTTCTTTTGCCTTTTTTAAAAAAAACAACAAAGAAAAAAGAACAAACATTCCCAGTACAGCCCGTTTCAAATGTAACAACATTTGAGTTCACCATTAAATAAATGTAATTTTAAAATTTCCCTCAGCTGACAGAAGCTTTCTGGATTGATTGATAGGGAGAGAAAAAAAATACAAAAAACAATCAGGATATAATATTTTGCCACACAAAAAGGAAGTTTCTGTTCTTGTTTGCTGTATTGTACAATCCTGTCTACCTGTTCTCTGGAAATAAAATTGGGTTTATTTTTTCTGAAATGTTGTTTTTCTGAGTGATGGTCAGACACAGCAGACTTTGCGCGGACACATAATTATGAGCAATGACAGAAAGCATGTACTGCATCAAACAGTGGCTCTCTGGTTCAGAGGGGTCGTGGAGTTTCCAGACTCTGTGCTGGGAATCTGCCAACTTTGCTGCAAAGGACCAATTAATTTTGTGCAAATCATGTGCAAAAACTGTACAGACAAACTACTACATCAAACTTTAATTAACAATAACTGTGGTGTCAGCATTTCATTTTTACACATATAGATCCAGCTTTTGTCAGTTTGCATACTAATTATCTGACAGGCGACACAAGAGACAGACCCCTTGAAGCAAGAGGTGGGAACTGTTAGCCCAGCCTATAGCAACAGGCTCCATTATAATATAAATACATCTTCTGGAACCCTGTCATGTCATTTTGCCCCTGAGTCCACATGGTCACGTTTCTTCATAAAAAAAACAAAAAAAACAAAGCCTCACCTTCACCAAGGCAGCTGTCCCCCTGCTGGCGCATTGAGTAAAGCCTTGACCTTAAGCTTGAATCCCCATTGGAACAAAAAAGACAAGACTCACAAACTCTGTGGTACAAGGTGCAATTACCTGCACCACAAGTGTAAAAACACAGCAAACTAGACACTTAATTAAAACAAGGAAAACTTAACATATTAATGTTTTTGTCACTCAGAACCATTTTTCTTCACTGCACACACTTTTTCCTTCTCTAAAAAAAATAAAAAAATATTTCAGTAAATTATTTTGCATTTTTATTCATGAAGAGGAAATATCCTGAGCGCCGAGACGAGACTAATCCGAACAATTTTATTTTTTTTAATTGTCTCCTGCTATGGGTGAATGAATGAATCGCATTCTGGGTTCACAGTGATCAATTTTAAAGGTTTTGTCACTTGGAACCCTTTTTATTTTTTGGACAGAACAACACCTGCTCTGTCTTTTAGATTTCGACTGTTCAGGCAACATGATGCCAAGTCAATAATGACACACTGACTGGTATCAATAAGCATTGCTTCCGCTTGTTGTCTGAAGTGTGCATCATCCATGAGGCTCATTTCAATCTTTCTTAATTTAGTCAACTTTGTGACGTTTTTACTCTGTTTGGAGGAATAATGTTCAAGTCAATGAACCTCCAAACAGCCGCTCCAGAATAATTGTGATAGCACAGCACCACCAAGTGACTGAAGGGTAGTAGCAGACGACGCTTCAGGTAATGTGATACCGTGATTACGTGGAGACATACAGTACATTTTACTTAAATGGTTAATTTTTCCTGCTTCAGCAGTCTCAGCATGCTGGACATCATTATTCTTGTCTTATTGAAAGCTTATGGGGGGTAAATACATATTTAATGATTGGTGCTGCAGTGAGGACACCCTGTCCAGAACGCTGATGTGTAAATAGATTTTTAAAACATTGTAACACTGTGACATTGTGTTGCAAGTACATTAAATCTCTCATTGATAATTGAAGATATACATGTATCGTAGAAAATAATAAAGATGCATTGTACTGGATGTAATCCTGCAAAAAAAAACATCTTCCCCCGTTGTCTGTCACACTAATGTGAACTGCAGTGATATAAACACCCCACACAGATGCAACAAGGTCATCAAAGCAAGAGGCTAAGATTACTGTTGATGTAATCTGAGCAGGAAATATGTCATGTGTCAAACATTTATAGTTCTGTAAACAGCAAAAGTATATATGTTGAACAAACAGAAGTAGCATAACGCAGACTAGTGAGTCATTTCATTGATGTGATTTAAAATACATGCATTGTGTAGGTGCAGTATGTTCTACCTGTGCATTCATGGGTTTTACAAAGAACATGCAATTGGGCTTATTCAATGTTAGCATGATGTCAGCATGTCTGTATTTGGCCCTGTGATAGAGTGTACATAACAAGACAACCCCCCCCCCCCCCATTGCAGAAACCAATAAGCAACAGAAAGAAACACAAGAATCCATCCTCACAACCATTTATCATACATGTCATTGTACAAGAAAAAAATTCAAGCAATCATGTTAAATTCACAGTATTTTGGCTTTCAGCAGGGTTTGGGAGATATTTTCATCCAGAACTCGTCTCAGTAGCACTACAAGTGGTCACTTGCGTGAAATACTCAGAGTCATTTCTCTGACAAGAAAACTTCAGAAGATTAAAGAATAATGACAGAATGTTTTGACTAAATATGCTGCAGTGAAGCAGAATTATTGTGGGAAACACCAAACAAATTGAAGCAAATCTGTGATAAGACAAATATGTTTCATTGCATTGTAATTATTGTGATGAGAAATAGCATCTTATTTAAGTTTGGATAGTTTTGAAAGTGCAAACTTCAAAAACAGAAAGAGTGACTTTGCCATGACATTTAGATAATGAAAAGCAGTCCAGCCACATATTAAAAAAAAACAACAACATGATATCGATAATACCCATCAAAATTAATAATTTCTTTTACTCTCATAGTTGTAAACATGCTTGGTCAACTACTGGTCAGTAAGTCAGGTAAAATTACCCTGAATGAATAGTTCAATACTTTTCAACAATTTTCAGCTTCTTCTTTGCTCTTGAAACCATAATGGCTTCATCCACATTCACACATTTTCTTTAAATAATCTATTATTGCTCTTCAAAGTTCATGAATGAAAGTGTTCATCACTGTCGCTCCTATTATCCACTGTTGTCCACCATTAAACTTCTCTCTCCGACGGGCATGTGAGTTCAGCAGCAGGACTTCTTTTCTGGCGCTGTGGGGGACGGAATGGGCCCATTAACCGCCCGGGAGTTGGATCGGAGGAGCATTCGAGGAGTGGTGTAGTTCTCAAAGCCTCCATAGTGGACGTTGTGGCCATTACGAAGGAGTAACTCTTTGGCCATCATCACGAAAGCTTCTTCTACATTCTGACTCTCCTACAAATAACGACAGGTTTGGTTCAAAATTCATATTGTTGGATGTGTTTTGTGTGATTGACTACTCCCACTACCTTTGCAGATGTTTCTAGCGCAGCTAGGATGCCTTTCTCCTTTGCCAGATTGCAGGCTGTGTCAAACTGAACCTGCCGTTCATCCTCGAGGTCAGATTTGTTACCTAAATGGGGAGAGACAGAAATATTTAAATCGAGACGTTTAAATTTGTTTAAGATTTACTTTCAGCTGTCTTTTTTGTGAGAGCAGATGATCTTTACCCTGTTTTTAAAAACAATTTAAATGGGAAAAATAGACAAAAACATCAATACGCTACAAGATATTTACACAAATCCATAAATTCTGTTACAAATGTGACCAATGTCATAATTTGGCACACAAGCCACTGAAATATATTCAGGTAGGGCATACGGTGATGTAGTCCTGAGTTTTATCCACGCTTGGGTTCCCAAAGACATGCCAAGTAGGTGAATTGGTGTCTTTCAGTTCACGTTTACAGAGAAAGACCCAACTATTCCACTTGAGTAAGCATAGAGAGGATGGTGGAAAAGAGAAACTCTCTTTTAACAGGAAGAAATCTATAGAATAAAGCTCACACTCACCTATGAGAACCAGAACTACATTGGCCGCACCGTACATCTCCACCTCTTTGATCCAATGGGTGACCGAGTCGAAGGTCGAGCTCCGTGTGATGTCATACGCAATCACGGCGCCGTGAGCGCTGCGATAATAACTCTGGGTGATTGTACGAAACCTCTCCTGACCAGCTGTGTCCCAAACCTGCATCTGTGGCACACAGACAGACATGCAAAAAAAACAACCCAAAAAACAACAAGTCAGCTTTTGAATACACAAATTACCACAAGGAAATAGCATTTCCGCCAAACTGACACCATATTTACAACACATAAGGCCAAAAGATATAAATAATATTTTAATAAACAAAACACATGGACAGTTTAAGAACAGATCCCAGTGTCTCTCAGCAGAAAAATCCCTGAGGACCAAACAGATGAATCTCAGGTAGTAACAACTGTCATAGCAACCTTTCAGACCCAAACAACCAAACTCATCTGTGACCATTTCTAATGACGACTGCTCTAACCCCTGTCAAGTAATGGTAGAACAAAATATATGCATCTTTCCCAATTCCTGCAATGAAAAAGCCACTTGCATCTTTCATTTTATGAATATCAATATGCCAGTAAATCAGAATCCAGTCTGCAGATGTATAATAAGAATTTTAAAAAATAAAATAACACATCTTGGGAATGCTTTCTTTCATATAGCAAAAAAAATCCATAAAATAAGAATAAGAAGCTGAATTCCTGCTAAAATAAAAGCTACTCTAAATGTGCCTTTGATAACGAGCTTCATTCACCTTCAACAGGAACATATTTTAATTGTAAAATGGTTGGAAGATGTTGTCCTGCTCTCAAAATAGTTCAGTTAATTATTTGCCTGTTTGACAAAGGAGGGCATGTAATCAATTCTGGATTCAAAACAATAAAGGAACTGTTGACGTGTTTGTGTATGGTGACCAAGTTACAGCTTACAAACACATTCCCAGTGACCATGAGACACAAAGCTTTTGGAAATACCAATACATCAAACTACAAAAGTGTTGTTTTTTTTTACTGCTCTCCCTGTGACATCAATGTATCTGTCAATGCTGACAGTCAAAGTCCATATTAATGCTCATGAACAACCACTGTCAACAAAACATTTTTTCCTTTTCTTGCTTGATGATTGAAAAGAATTCATTCCAAGTGTATTTTTTGCTCGCGGCTTGTGCAGAAAAACCTGATCGACGGGTCCTTCATATGAGCAGCTGGTCCGACTTGTTTTGGGCTCACTGAGTGACACTGTAACCTAAGGACAAGCTCACCATGGAGTCATGCACTCCCAAACTGAACTGAGACGAATTGTCCTGTCTTTTAAAGAAACATGGTGTGTGCGTTCAATACAACCGTTTCTATACAGGTCAATGGGATTAGTGAGGTGGAGCAAGTTTATATTAAATCAAACTTTTTTCAAAGATGGATTCAAATTAACTGGCGGAATCAAACTGGCTCCTTTTCAATCTTGTCAAACGAAGACAGTGATGAAGGTATTAGGCATGTAATATAGACAAGGAAGCACAGATTGTAAATGAACTAACTACTTGTAGGAAAAGCATGAAGGCGGCGATCCAAGGATTTATTCAGTGATAAAATTTTTCAAAAAGGTGCATAATGATGACCAGTTAGCAGAGGCATTCATATAAACAATGTCACTGTAATGGCCGGCAAGAAAGTGACATTTACTCGCAATGACGGGGAGACATTTGTTCTTGAAGAAGTACCTATATTATAGTTTTAACTTCTTTATGAAATTTTCAAGCTGTGTCATCAAAGACAGATTTAAAACAATTGAGTTTCCAATGTGTGTGATGTTTCCTTCTTCCCATTCATTTGATTCATAATTCCACCAGACAGCCCTCCAACCCTGCAGTCTGTTGTTAAAGATGGCTTCCTCTCATGCATTATAAGAGAATAGTTAGGATATATTCATGGTTTTGGAGAGTTTTTTTTTTTTTAACCTATTGGTTTATTGTGATCATCCAACTCAGATACTTACAAAAAGTCCAAAATGGTTCATTGACTGAAGTTCATTCCACATTGTGCCATGTCATTCCAATAGTTGCATGCATAGAGATGTTTCTGATTGATAAATCAGTAAAAACACGCCCTATAAATCTCTACAGCAATGTTCATTTTTACTTTGTAATCCTTATTTTTTCATCAACTGAGTCAAACACACACACACACACACACACACACACACACACACACACACACACACACACACACACACACACACACACACACACACACACACACACACACACACACACACACACACACACACACACACACACACACACACACACTCAAACAGAACACACACTCAGAACCGACCTTCACTTTCTTCCCCTCGATGTCCACAGTCCTCACAGTGAAGTCCACCCCAATGGTGTTCTGTTGTTTCTCGGTGAAAATCCCCGACTTGAAATTCTGAACCACACAAGTCTTCCCGACGTTGGAGTCTCCAATGAGGATGATTTTAAAAAGGAAATCAAAGCAGTCATCAAGTTCGGGCCCTGATGTCTGCATGGTGAATGTACAGTATGAGTGGAGTCAGTTTCTGACAATGTGTCCAACGTGACCTTTCCTGTGTTGGAGACCACCAGGAATGCCGGGTATTTCAGCTACAAAATCCCTAAACTCATCCAAAACAACTGAAAAAAAACTAAATTGCTCCCGTTTCTTCTCCCAGCTGATCAACAGGAAATATTTGCAACGGCAGAGTGTATTTAGTTAAATCAACCCATGTGCAGCCAGCAAAACCAGTTTGGAGGTGTAAGAAAATATGCAAACTCATCAAAAGGAGTTCCCGAAATGCTTGAAAGTTTCATTCAGTCCTTCAGTTTCAATGTTAATCTTTGGGAAAGCAATCCTATATAGGACACAGGCCAGAAGAACCAAACTGATATTTTTCCTTCTTGACCTCTTTTATCAGAGCAAAACTGCCTCCTCAGGTGATGACTCACTCAAAGCACGACAGCAAAATTCAGCATGAATACAAATCCCATTCTTTTTGTCCCAGCGCACAAGCTCTGCTTTGCAAAGTGAAAAATCTCTCTCCTTGTGTGAGATGAACTTGCACAAGGCTCTTGTCCATAATCCAGGTTGCTGTCTGATCCACCTGCTGCTCTTTCACACACGTGTCAGCATGTTTCCCCCGGCTGATCCATCCAATCCTTTTATTTCTGATGTGTCCTTCTCTTCTGAGGTTTTTTCTTTTTTAGTCTGTTCTTTCTGCCTCTCGCTCTCTCTTCATGGCACCTGTGGTGACAATAGAAACCTGCCCTACCTGTTCCAAGCAGGTAGCCCAGCCCCATCACCACTGTTGGATTCTGGGAAATGCAGGCGGTTTGCCACACTGTAAACAGAAAGAGGAACAATCACCTCCTCTTGGAATGTCGTCACTTAAGGTGGTTTACGCGCAAAGAGATTCCATAAATGTTGATTAATACATTTGGTTTTTCAAAGATTTAATAAACCAAACTATGCATTTTGTGCAGGTTTACCTGTATCACTGGTATGAGAAAGAACAAATAACTGAAATTGGTAAAAACAGTTGAAAATGGTCACATAAAAACTGTTTTAAAAGGTGAAATAGTTAAAACTGAGAAAAGGGTCAAACCAAGGTAAAACAGCTCAAAAGTATGACTGTTAAAGTGGATAAAACTGCTTAATGACTAATAATAGCTAACTTTTGTTTAAGGAGAAGCAACAATGTCCTAAACCAGTTGAATTCACTGAAAAGGGGACCGTGCATCTCAAGCTACAGAAGATGGATGGATGGGTGGATGGACTGACAAAACCTTTTTTTGAAAATGTTTTGACTCCTTGTAACACCCAATAATGTAATAATGCCCAATCACATAATACATGCCATAAATCTAATAACTATGGCTTTTTTCAAAGGAATGAATCGTATAATGTAATAACATACTACATATAATAGGATTATTAGTCTATTATAGTAATCCAACAATGTAATATAGACAAATAGGACTGCATTTCTTGAAATGGGTTTTTTGCAGCTTTTGTGCAGTTTGCCTGTTGTAAATAAATTGTAGCATATGAAACATAGATAACAACACTCTCCTTCAAATCATTAACGTTACTGCGTGAAGTGATTGCGTCACTGGCTTCGCTGCGTCATCGTCACCCTCTTGATACTCTTTCCTTTCTTACGTGCGTCTCGATGTTCATATTTCCGGACGTGCCTGAACGCGGCGCAGCCTCCTCAGGTGACGCGCGGTGCGGATGCGGCGCGTGCACGGCGCACACTGCGCCCCGCACGGACGCACGCAGGCACGCACGCGCGCACCGATGCCCTTACAGCCGCCAGCAGCAGCGATCCTCAGCCCGAACAGCTTCTCCATGTAAAAAGGGCGTCTCGCAGCCTGGGAGAGCAGCAGCGGCAGCGGCAGCGGCAGCAGCAGCAGCAGCGGCAGCATGCAGCGGAGCGCAGTAGTCGTGGTGGCGGACAAAACCAGCCTGAAGAGGCCCTTCATCTTCGCAAACGCCGTGCATATGGTAGGTGCATTTCAGACGCTTTAAAAAAACAGAAAAAAACCAAAAACAAATTCCACCTCAAACAGAGGCCTCCCTTCCAGTTGACGCTATGGTTGTGGGATTGATGATCGATCAGCTGCTGTGATTAATAAGAAAAAAAGAAAAAAGAAAAAACATCTGTCAAGCCTCAAACCACAACAAGCCCCGTGCCCTAGATTATAATCTGGTTTGCAGCAAGCGCATTAAAAATCATGCACAATGTTGCAGTGCCTGCAGTGCTTTTTAACCCCCCCAATATTTGTCAAAGCAGTAAACAAAGAAGTGACGAGATTGATGACCACATTCGTCATAGTGATGTACTTATTTTCATTTATTAAAAAAAACGCACTTCATTTGTTTTTGCGCTTTTAATAATACTTTTGAACGCGATCATTTTATCTATAGTGTTGTGAGGCCCAGGTTTTTTTTTGTTGTTGTTGTCTTGATTGAGGTATTTGTGTCCTGTCCAGTGATGCTGCTCCATCCTTCTATTGGCACCTCATAATCTACTGCTCCTTTAAGACGTGACATCTCTGATCCTACAGATTCAAAAGCAGCTCAGATGATACATTCCTATGCAGTTATCTAGAATTTCCACTGACGCCAACTCTTTAAAGGAAATATAACTATTTCACTGAATATCGGTGGTGTTCAACGTGTCACCCCCTTGCAGATTGTGACAGATGATTTTTTTTTTGTTCAATATCTTCCAAAAGGCGCTGTGCTTCTTCATGCTGACGATGACGGTGGCGTGGCACAGGGACCTCATGCAGACCGGCAAAGTAAGACTTGACTGATGCTTTTCTGATTGGCTGGAAATAGTTTCAGAGGGAGCAAATATTAATCGGAGACAGAAATAACCTTGGCTTCCACGGTACAGGCAACTGGGGGATTATTAATGCATGGCTCTGCTTGGTTTTCTATCAATACTGCCGGAACGTGCTACAGTAGCACTTTTTTCTTTATTGTCTTTTCCTCTGGACGAGCCGCATTGAAGACCTCAGGTGTGAGGGAGTGTGTCACCAGTGGTTGAAGTGTCCTTGGGCAAGACAGTGAATTATCTTCACAGGCTTGGCATGTCGTTCTGATCCGGCCGTGACCTTTTTACCTCTTTTCCAGACATGCTATAATAGCAACACGTCCTTGAAAAACACACTACAAAACTAATTTTAAAGTGTGAATGACTACATCGAGTCGGGTAGAGAATCGCACGCATATGGATCTGTTGATATTTATGATTTAAATGAGCATTTATCCACTCATCTATTTGCGAACGCATCATTTTAACATTCAGAGAATCTTTTTAGAAATCAACTAGAATGCATTTTTAAGAAAAAATTAACCTTTTAATGGACATTATTTGTCTTATATGCCATGCAAAGTGACTAATTTAAGAACAGACAGCACATTAAGTCACTTTATATTGCATGACTCAATGATGTGCATCTTTTACATAAACCCAGTGACGCATTGATCCTATTTAAAGATTTTTTTTTTTTTTTATCAGCTGTAAATGTATTTTGGTGAATTTAGATCAATTTTGGTGAACATTTAGAATAGATTTTGTCGATGGCTCACAAAAGTCAAAACACAATTCTTAACGATGGTTGAAATTCGTTTTTTGGGGGTAAGAAATAGCTTAGCTTTAGCTTTATTGTAGCTTTATTAATCTCCAAATGAGTGTATTCTTCCCTTTCAGATGGTGTCCAGTATGTCTGTGGTGATCATGTACATTATAGAAATCGGCTGCCTGCTGCTCTCGGTGCTCGGCGTGTTCGGGGCCGTGAAAGGGAAGAGATGGTGTTTGATTCTGGTAAACGGAAAAAAACTGTATTTTTAACACTTTCTCTTCCTACACATGCAGACTGTTCTTGCATTTGCACAAATAGACGTTTGTTTTTTTTAGACTTCATCTGTGTGTGTGTTTGCAGTATGCAGCTGGGATGGCGGCCGCCAGTCAAACAATAATCGTTAGAACGGCACTAAGCTACCAAGATGTATATGAGGTACAGTATTTCAGTTTGTATTTTTTTGCGATCCTTACCCGTCGGCGTAAACTGAATGTATTTAACATCCTCCTTTAGAAACGCGTCGCCAGGGAGGAGTCCAAACTTCTCGCCATGATGCCACTGAGTGCAACAAACAAAGCAAACCGAACACTGCTGTACAGTATTCAAGAAGAAGTAAGCAGCGAAGATTTGTTTTTTTTGGGGGGTTAAGATATTGTAAGATTGTGCATCATTGCTAAACCAGGGCTTGAACACGATAAACATCTGGATATTATGCAATGGTGGTGGATATACAGATATTCTGTAAATCTTACAATGCAATATTCATCATGTATCATAAAAAAGGAAACCTTGAAATTTGACTGATTTAAACCAACATAGCAGGATTTTACACTTGAAGGTGATTCACATGAATACAGTGACAGCAAGACAAAACAAGGAAACAATATATAAGACTGAGAGAAAAGGAAAATCGTCATAGGTATACCTTTTACCAGCATGTTTTTTGGAGAGAATAATAGAATTATGAGTAATGAAAACAAAACAAACAAAATATCTGCAGTACAGCAACAAGTCTGCCCAAAAGCATAAAAACACATTTAATGATTTAATCGCACACGGAACTCTCGAGGTGACGATTGTGATTTTTAACCTCAAACTGGGACAATATTCACAAAGTTAAGGAATCATTTGTTGGGTTTACTTTAAAGCCGATGTGTGTGTTCCGTATGTGTGTGTGTCGCCTCCAGTTTGAATGCTGCGGTCTCGTTGAAGGCTACAAAGATTGGGGAGCCAACATTCCTCCGTCCTGTAACTGTCAATACCCTGGGAAATGTGTGAGTATCTGTACTTGTGGAAACTGAAAACCAAAAGTAAATGTCAGGCTCGCTGGTTTCCGACACACACTGTCATTGTTGTTGGTTTTGTGAGTCGGTTTTTGTGTTTCTGACCTTTATGACCTGATGTTGCAATAATAATAATTCTGCTTCAGGTAAACCGTGTTTGTTTATTGGTTGTTAAAGCGCCCATAGATAGTTTTGATTACTATTTGGTAAATCGATTAATGTTACAGAAGTCGTGTATTCACGCCTCGAAATGCAGTTTTTCCAAGATAAAGTGAGAATGTCTCCATTTCAAATCCATGTTTGATGTAAGGCTTTCCTGTGCATGTGCTCCCTGTGCATCTTTCCCTTGTGTTTCCATTTTCTCCAAATATTTGTGTTGTTGTATGATCCAAGAAGAAAGAAAAGCAATAATGTGTTTTTACATTGTTAAAGTTACATACAGTAGAAATACTTAAGTACAGTAGCTCTAACAAATGTGTCATCTTCACAAATATCATAACGTTCAGTTTTTAAATTACTTGTACAATCATTTTCAACCTTGTGATTTAAGGTATTGTTGTAATGATTTTGCCTCATTAACATACATAATTGAACACAACATAACTTCATTAGTTTTCACAACGATGTCGTGTTGTTAGTTCATGTGCGTTTACTGTAATGACTTTCTTTACAGGCTGAGAAGTGAAAACTCGTGTAAAAATTGGCCATTTTTCTGATTTTGAATGCGTTGTCATGTCACGTAATGAGACGTCGTTCTTCTCACCAGATCCGACTACGAGGCAGCGCCACACTGGGAGCCCCGAAAAACCAGTATGTCTATCAAGAGGTAAACCAAAGAAAACCTTAACTCTTTTTTTTTTTTTTTTTTTTTTAATTGGGTAAGAAAAACGAGTATTAATAATATTCAGTTTGGAGCACTCTGAAGCCAGAACTAACTAGTTTCCACCCAGTTATCAGTCTTATATATAAACAGCCCAATAACCAAATGTATTATTCTATTTTTTACTCTTTTAAAGATTTGTGTGTCTGTACTTTTCTTTTCTTTTTTTTATTCCACAGCCCTGCTTGCCGATTTACGTGTCTGAACTGAAGCTTGCGTTTTCACTGGGGATGGCGATACAGTTTGGGAGTGCGGTCTTCTGGGTACGTGTGTGATGCTTTAATAATATTTATCTCATCCTGCTTCTTCAATATAACATCCAACATTGGTTGATCTCGGCCCTGCGTCTGTTCCAGATTGTTTTACTCGTCATGAGCATCAAGCTGATGGGCCAGATAAAGAGGAAACAGGAGTTCATGGCTCTTCTCCAGTCGAACAGATACGTCCCCGGTGCTTTCTAGTCCCCCTTGTATGTTTTAATACACACTCCAAAACTACTATCAAGCATACCTTGTTTGAATTTGCACAATATGCTAAATACCATAACCAAGCTATTTTGCGCTATAGCATATTATATCCTATGATTTTGTTTCGACATGTTAATGCATGTAACCGAGGGTTAAAAGTAGTCGACATGCATAGATCCAAGTTCAAATGACTCTTTTTGCCTTACTGCTGAAAAAAAAAGGAAAAAAAAAAAAAAACAATTTAATGAACTTAACCAATTTTCAATAATTATAAAACTTTCACAAGTTTTTGTCTCATGAAGTTATTTGGCTGTTTTGTTATTTATTTATTTATTTTTTAAACATTTCTATTTTCGGCACATCTGCAAATGTTCAGTCTGATTACATTGGTGCAGGTGGAGCTAAATAATCTGAAATATCAGCATTTTACAAACACACATACACTGAGATAGGCACAAGAGGTTTTCCTCACTCAAAATACAATGAGAGCCACCACTCTTAAATATTAGCACATGTTGAAATACAAACATTTCTGACACCAATAATCTTGGTAATAGTAATATTAACAGCTTTTATGTAGCACCTTTCTTAAACAGTGTTTACAAAAACGCTTTGACTGTCTTTTATTTCAATGATTTAAATAACCAGGTAAGACAAAGGAATGAGTCAAACCTCTCATTTGAACACCAGATTGTCTTGTTATGTACATTATATATTTGAAACATCATCACTGCATTCCTTTTTGGTTTTTTTTCTTCAAAGCACAGCAAATGATCGGGTTTCTCTCAGTGGGCTGTTTTTTTGGGGGGGGGTTTTCTTGCACATTCAGCAAACACGCAGTCAAATTGTTGCTTGTTCAGATTTTTAGGTGTTTCTTTTTTTTAGGGGGGGGGGGGGAGCTCAGCAGAGCTGCAGCAGGGAGGTTGGGGGAGAATCCCGTGTGGGGAAAACTGTGTCATCAATCGATAAGCCACCCTCACCGAAGAAGCCTTCGTGCCGCATCACTTCGAACGCGACTTGCTGCACGAGCCGCCTGCAGTCCAAACGTCTCCTCGGGTAAAAATACAGTCAAATGAGTTTCGTGTGAAACAGCAGATCCAGTGTCTACCTGTGCACTTTAACCATTAATGCCTAATACACAGTATGTTACTGCAAACTGGTGGTTTTTAATTTCTCTCATACAAGTTTGTTTTTTTTGTTTGTTTTTTTTTTTTATTTATGGGATGAACTCGTGTAATATTTTGTAAATAGAAGGAATAAAAATGTGATTCTTGTTTCTTGTCTTGATTTGTTTAGCTTGTTAAGATGTGTGGGGTGCCGTCTTGTATCACTAATAAGGCAGCGTTAAAAAAAAAAAAAAAAAAGCAATATTAATGGGGAAATTGTTCAGCATTGTAAGACAGTACTTTACTGAACTTTTCGCAATTGAGTCATACATTTGTGTGAACACAGACCGAGACGCGAGAAACACTTTCCACACACACGAAACAACAAGCAGGACACACAGGAGACGCCCAATATCAACCCTCGGCCACCAGCTGCAGACAATCACACACTCAGGCGGAACAGGTGAAACGCATCAGGGCAGGGAGCCGCCTTCACAGATAAATTACAAAACATTGAGGGAAAAATTTTTTTTTGACAAAGAATAAAAACCAACAGTGACATGAATTTTTTGTGTTTTAAAATAAGATTTAATGCATATTATGAGAACTTATTCAAGCAAACGTATGTGGTTATTGAATGTGTTTTATTGAAAGTTTTGCATTTAACAGCCAGACATAGTCATATAGATTACATCAATCAGTTTGTATTAAATCCACAAAAATGTTACTCTTTAATGTTCTTTTTCTTATTTTATTATATTTCAACCAAAGAAAATCATCCAGTGTGTTGCTGGATTATCACAGGCTAGAATCAGTCACAGTTTTGGCAAAGATGATGTTTTTCAGCAAGTTACAAATATTTGATATTGATCATTGTGAATATGAAATATAGCTAACTGGATTGTGAAAAATAGAAAAATATATATTTAAGATATGTGGTAGCTCATAAACCGATTTCACTATTATTTGTCATATTTAAAAAGATATATCTTTGATTATTCTTAATTTTACAAGTTTTACTGTTCATTCTTTAACTGTGTGACTTCTTCTTTTACTTTTGCTGGCTTATTTAGCTTAAGTATTATTTATTTCTCTCAATATATCTATCACTGACATCCTTATTTTGAAATCCAATTCTAATATTGCCAAAGTGTAGATTTGAACATCAGAATAAAGAGAGTATGTTGTTGAACTTCACTTATATTTCAATTAAGGTCTATATTCACTGTGTTTGTGTATTTAAAATAAAACTCCCCAAAACAAAACAATTGATTGCAAGCATTTTAATAAACAAAATAATGAGTGCTATAGTTTCACAATTTTTTTTAATCCTCCCACACTTTGAAAAACAAACAACACCACTGGAGTGGAAGAGGCAGATTTCAATCAATTCACACGAGGCTGGAAACTAATATAACATTGATCCCGAACATTAACACAAACGATGAAAAAAAAAAAATCAAAGCAATAAGAATTAAAACATGTAATTGTTTAGATGAAAATGTATTAAAAACCTACATAAAATTTGACAGAATATAAAAAAAATGAGTGCTACAAAATACAGAGATTAAAACTATCAGATGTCTACAATCATCAGTGCTTTTTTTTTTTTTTTAAAACCTCATAACTGCACTGCACTTCAGGTACCACTTGACAATGCTGGGTTTATTTATCTATTTATTTTTCTCAGGGAAGACAGAAATAACTAAATACTAAATGCTAAGACAGGTTTAGCAATACAAACGGTACATTTTAAACTTATCAATTACTTGTGGAAGGTGTACTGAAAACATTTACTTCAGTAAAATGACTAAAATCACAGTGTAATTACTCAGACCAGCAGAAGCCTGGTACTCAAACTCTTACTTGAGTATTTTGGAAATTCACTTGAATCATTAGGTAGTTTCTCTTGTAATTTCATTAAGCTGTGCACAAATGTAAAAGACAGTTTTGGTTGCATAGATTATTATTAGAGATGATGAGCACTGCAAGTGAAATTTTAAATTGCAGAATTGGACGGCTTCACTTCGTGTTTGGCGTTGTTTGATTAATTGGAGGAGACTGAGGCTCCTGTACCAAATAAGAGTCGACGGTAAAGAAAAGCTGTGGTAAATTCCCTTATGGGAGCGACCAACCCACTCAGCTCAGCAGCTCATCCCACTAATGGAAGCCCTGCGACAGTTTACCATTTCATGGCGAGAAGCATTGTTACACAGAAATAATCTAGCATGCACACGTTCTGTTACGTTTATTTAAGATGATGTGGATTAGTATGATTTAGAGCGATCGTATCCCGTGTGATAATCTCACGTTTGGTGTCTCGCTGTCCTGTAAACATGTGTCTTTAGAAGACGTTTTCCAATTCATCACAAAGTGTCTTCTAGGTTATTAAAACAAACAAAAAAAAGAAACATTCATTTTTCTGTATTTATTTTAGCTTGGACATCTTCTCAAATGATGAAGCGACATTTTATTCATCAACTCATCGCAACAAAAAAATTTAATTTATACTTGCCGACTTTCAGGATTTGCTTTCAGGAGACAGAAATCGTATTGAAAACAGGCAGTTATCAGAGTCGATGTAGAGCAAAATTCTAAAAGCTCAAGAAACTGTTAGTACTCGAGGCTACATTCCACGACTTGATATCTCAAGCGTCATAAATATACTTTGTATCTTTGTGTCGACCTCATTCTTTCCACAATTTTTGAAGCTTCACCGGCAATGAAAATCATGTGTCCTCGGTGGTCTCTGTTAGAGTGGCGTAGTTGCCTGCTTTTGCCTCCGAGCTGTAGACCACAGGAGGCGTGTCCACCTTCCGATCCAGTCGACACAGGATGATAATCCCCAACACGACCGATAGCACCTACAGAAGGAGAGGAGAGAGACGGGCAGACATTGTTCTTATTTGCTTCATATTGATGCAAGTGTTTTCATGAGGCTGCAGTTTTAGATCTCAACAGAAGAGGGCAGCAAAGACAGAAATGAAAATAAACTAACATCGTTTTGTATGCAGCTTATGTTGTGTGCATTGTAATGCACAAATTAAATACTGACCTTCTGCAATAAAATGACACAATTGATTAAAATTCCAAACTGCTCCTCGAGAAATTTGTAAATGCAGTTTGGTGAGGGCTTCAAAGTTAAATCCATTGTATTTAAAACAGTTTTAAAAAAAGGACATTTTCCACAAAGACTGAAGATCTTTAGTGTTTTTAAATATTGTCCAGTTAAGTTAAAGCGTTTTATACATACCAGTAATAGTGTGACTGCCATCATTATGCCCACTGCTATCTTTATGACACCCATAACAGTCTTGATGATGTACTGAAGGCATGACTGAAAGAAACAGGTGTTAGCATCTTCAAAATATCTTTATGCTCAAAGAATACTATGAAGAAATGACACCATTAAACAGAATTTTTGATGATAGTGAACTTCTTCAACTGAAAAATGTACAGCTGACATAGAAGGGAAGTTGTATGAAAGTAAATATTCACTGTTTCATCGCAGAAGGCAACTCATTATTTTGAACTGCAAACACACTTTCAACTTCCTCAGAAGAAAAACAGACAAGATAGATACATAGAAATGCAATTAAAAAAGGGGATTTTTCCAAATAAATCTGTTTCAGCATAAAAATTCTTTATTTCAGGAACTGAATTTAAAAGAAATGTAAGGCTTGGGGAACTATAGTTTTCGGAATTCTTAACACATAAATCTGAAAAAAACAAACAAACAAAAAAACAATGTCTGCATTACCTCACGATAAATCATGATGGGCTCATCATCCACTATTCCCTCAAACAAGCGGCTCTTTCTGGGAGCTGCCACCTTAAAAACACACACACGTACAAATCACACACTGCCAAATCTCATAATGTTTAATACTTTTCATACCGTTAACCTCATGGTAAGTTAATTCCTTATCAATGCTATATGAAGGTGAAATTTTGTGGCAGTTATATCATGACAAAAATATTTTTGTTGTTGTTGAAAAAAGGAGGTCTCAAGCTAAAACAAATTTACACCATGGAACCATGAAAATACTGCAACTACAGACAAAAAAAAAAGGAACAGACTGGTACTAAAGTGACTCAACACTGCCACCCGAAGTACAACAGTAGCATCACCAAAGTTTTACATACTGACCCTTTAAAACTTCTGATGAGAACCATAAACATCTGGGCAAAATGTGGTAAACCTGTGGTAAAGTTGCTAAAGTTGTACAAGAAGCTTGAATTAGTGCTATTTGCATTATGTTCACAAAGGTACACGGTTTATCTTTTGAATTCCATGTAACAGAACACCGAAGAAACGTGGAAACGTTCACACTCACACATGGATTAATGGAGTTTTCGGCACACAGGCAGGAGTCTGGGATGTTGTAGTCCCAGTCCAGGTATCCTTCATTCAACCCGCAACACTGCAACTGAGAGGGAAGTCAGAGGAGAAATTTAAGAAAGATAAAGACAATTTGTGACGACGAGACACACTGACCTCACCCTCCACTCTCTCCCACTTCTACCTCTTTGTTACTCTGTATCTACTTTGTCATTCGTGCTGGGAAGATTCCCTTTATCCCAAAATCCCGCTCAAGGTAACACTTACTTTTGCTATCAGCTGATTAGATTACTGCAGAACAATAGAATTTCAGCAGTTTCAAACAATAACATCAGGCCAACCATTACAATGAACACATTACTTACTTCACTCTGTATCTCCCCGAGGCTGTCGACCATGATTTCACTCGCATTAGACAGCGGCAACATGTGCATGTATTGCAATTGCAGTTCACTTGCCATCTAGAAAATGAGGTAATGGACAATTTTAGGGATTTAGGATTTTGCAAAATGCTCACAAATAATATAATGTGCTTGTTGATATACCTGTGGTTGCAATGCCAGCGTTAGAATTTCAATCCCAAACAGTAACAGGGAACTCAGGATCATCCCAACCACAAACTGAAACACAGACAAGAATTTACTATAATTTTCTATAGCTTGTTACTCTTTTAAATTGAAATTTTTCTAATTTTCTTCTACACACCACTATCAGAGCCCACTTCTTCTCTTTGCAGACACCAAATCCACCGATGACGGCCAACACCACAGATACAACAGCGATGGCATACATGAAATGTAAGCCAAAGATCATGTCTTCAATCTGGAGAGAAAATTCGACCAGAGTCAAGTCTGCAAGATCAGCCGGCCACTATTTTGTGTGCCTGACTTCCCTCTAATAATGCGAATAATGCAGTAAAGGCCAAAACTGGGTCTGCAGCTACTGTTATGTGCACGATAAGCTGTGCTTGGAATGCAAACAGTTACTGCTGGCTGACTGAGATTAAAACGCACTCGGGAGGATGTGTAACAAACAGAAGTCCGCCCACGGCGAAGAGTACTTCAGATTACAGTAAATGCATGGTGTGTTACCTCTTCATCCTTGTGGAGGTGTCCGTGGCTAAACAGGGTGAGTCCCAGCAGCAGGAGACCAATGATCTGCAACACAAAGATGGAAAAAACAGAGGGGGGGGGGTTGCTCTCAAAGAGTAAAATGAACTGTAGAAAAAAAAAGACGGGGGGAGCAAGTGATGTGTTATTATCCTTTACCTAGAGAAAACCCAGATAGGGACACGAGGGGGAAAAAATGCAATCAAAAAAGGCCCAGAAGTCAACAATTGCATTCTTGTTGTGAGGCCAGTGTGCGAACCACTACACCAGTCTCGCACAACAATGCCTCTTGTTTTTGTAACTCTATCTCGTGCCAGTCTCCATCAGACGTTCCTCTCTCTCTCTCCCAGTCACCTGTCCCTCCACACCCACCTGCTCACCTGTACCTCTCTCTGTTTACCACTTGTTTTCTCAGAGATCTTTTTTTCCCACAGCATGCGGTCTGACGTGTCACAACAGCCGTGTAACTAATGAAGTCTCGCTTAACAGAGTTTCTGCTCTTGTGTGCATGGTGTCCCCATTGAGGTACTGAGCCATATTTACTTGTTCCTCTGCTTTCTGTGTCAGTCAAGATTCAAAACCTTTTGGGAAATAGTCCAGTTCCCACACTTCTGCGTGTGCTCCAACTATCTCATAACCGTTTTTTTTTTTGTTTTTGTTCTGCTGCCTGGACCTGTTTGCCTGTAAGTTCCTTTAAATTAAACCACAGAACTGGAATTGCCTGTTTGCTGCTTTTGGGTCGTCCTCCTTGCTGTTTCACACATACTGTGGCACAAAGAGAAACAGGAGCGTTCCCAAGGTGGGTACAATGAGCGTTGCAGAAACTGCCCATGTCCCACGGAATACCTGGCACCTTTGATTTATGACACATAATTAGATTGACAATAATGTTCTTTTCAACAAAACGATAACATATGCATAAACATTAGAATGAAAACCATGGGTTGGATAGGAAACGTTAATCGACTTGGGCAAAAACTGCATGGGAGACGTCTGTGAGAAACTGCTTGAAAGTGCAGGTCTTATCGCATAAATGACTGGCTTCACTGTTTGTGACTTTCTCAGCAAAAAAAAAAAAAGCCATTCAATCAGTCAAATTCCTTGTAATCTATTTGTTCTGGCTACATACTCGACCTGACCTTTCACATCAGCTGACACAGACCTGCTACAGTAACAGTGGTATCGCAAAACGGTCTGTTTCTTTCTATTGTAAGCTCTCCAAGCCAAATCATGAGGACGAGCAGACTGTTCACACCGAGTAACCAGGAGGCATCCATCCGACTTGTAGGCCAGTGGCAGTAAAGAAATATCTGGCGTGACAACTGCCTGAGCACGCACAGCCAGACGTTATGTAATCTAGTTCCCATCTCTGACAAAATGATGAGAAAGAGGTCAAAGGAGAAATGGAACTGCTGATGTTTTGTTCAGGCCACAATAAAACCACATACGTGAAGTGCCCCCTTCATTGTAGATCAGGTCCACTTGAGGAAATGAGCCAAAGGTGGTATTGCGAATTTGCACAACTGCTGTTAACCAACTTAGATTGTCCAACCATCTTCTGAACTGTTTTACCCAACTTGATGTTGGATAATGTGGCAGGTTACATCCTGGACACGTTCACATGCAGCACAATTTCATCTCAAGTGTGCAGGACCGGTAAAATAATGCCATAATAACCTTTAAATATAAGTTTTTCTTTGCTGTGGCACAGAGTATATAAAATGAAACTCTTGATATTTTTGCAAAAACCAATAAATTATTACAGAAAATGTCAACGATATCAACATAAAGTCAGTTTTAATCATCCGTTCTGGTGCAAAATATAATAAAATGTAAAAAAAAAAAAAAAGAATTACAGTTACAAAGTTACATTTACATGCTGCCACAGACAGCATGAATTTGACACTCACAAATAGATCAGGGTCTCAGTGTTGTGTTGTGTCCACTACTGTAAAGAAATGTGTTTAAAAAAAAAATAAAAAATCAATGTTCAATATTAAATCGCACCTCAGGCACACACAATACACCCACACCACCATACACTGAAACACACCCCACCGGGTGTGGTTGGAGTGGGTGGATTAAATAAAATGGATACAAATAAAATAAAATAAAATAGAATAAAATAAATATAAGATGATTATCTCTAAAAAAAAAAAAAACATTAAAAAAAATTGTTTTTACAATTTGCTTGGTAGTTTGAGGGCCAGACTGGAGCAACTTGAGGCCATTTTTTTTCTTTACTCCCTGGGCCTTTTATTAAAAACCCCAAAAGTGTATCACCTCAAATATTCATTAAAATTAATGGAGTACTCTTTCACTACATATGCTTGTTTTAATGTAGTGGATCACGTTGTGTATTTTAATCATGAGCATCAAAATCCACCACTTCCAAACAGTATAACGAGTGTTTGTTACTTTCCTGCAATTATATATCTCAAATTACACAAGAATGTCGCCGTTACATCCTGTAACTGTTTCATTACGAATTCCTGAGAACAACTCGGTTTATTCTTTATACCTTATTTCCCACATGTCGTCAGTTTCCGATAAGCCTCCTCCTATAACCAACACTAACAAAACACAGAGAGGGTTTGTTTTTGTTTTTTTTAATCGTACTTGAACTGTAATGAACAACAGGTGGCAACCGTGTCTGTTTTTGAGGAAAACAAACACGGCCGATCGCAACATCTGCAGTTTGCACAATGTCTGAGAGAGCGGGTGGAAAACAAAAACACACACACACACACACACACACACACACACACACACACACACACACACACACACACACACACACACACACACACACACACACACACACACACACACACACACACACACACACACACACACACACACACACACACACACTTACCGCGATCAAACTTATCACGACGATGAAAGTGCGCTTCATCCACACGTTCACCTTCCCCATGCTGCTGCTCGACGGGAAACAAACACACCAAACTCCTGCAGACGGAACGTGATAATCCCACTTTTCATGAACAGCAAATTTTACTTGCGGTTGCGCTCGATGGGTGGAGAGACAGAGGAGGAAGACCCCGGTAGTGAAAGGCCCTCCCCATCTGGAGAGAGAGAGAGAGAGAGAGAGAGAGAGAGAGAGGAAGAGAGATATGGGTGGGGATGTCTTTGGGCAGACTTGGCTTGGGGAAGCAATAACTATTCGACACAATATCGACACAAGCTATTCTGAACTTGTTCCTAAACACCAGGGAATCTGTTTGTCTGGGGGATTAAATCAGATGCTTGGGAGATTACACCTCGGGCCTTTTAAGTCTGATACAGGCTGGCATTGTTCTACAAGATGCATATGCCATAACTCGGCCTCATTAACAGTGGTGGAAAGAAATGCACTGGGGAGTAATAAGAATAAAAATAAGGATCAAGATGTATCTGGGCTCTTCTGTGTGGAGATTTCATGGTCTTTCTTTGTGTTGTCTCTTTCCTCAAATAGCTCATGAGTATGAGGAGGATTGGTGAAACCTAAAATTGCTCAAAGTGGTCTTGTCGCTCTCTTTATTTATCCACATTTACCTTGTACATTCATGGGCTGTCCTGAGATGATCATGTTGATAACTTGGTATAGAAACGATGGATGGATGGATGGATGGACAACACAGTGGCAAAAACCTTCATACAATTTATGGATATAAGCTTTATGCATGTCACCACAATGTCCATTTCGAAGATTATAAAACTTAAAACATTAAGCTTGACATCATCAAGTCAAATCTAAAATCAATGCATGTAAATAAATAATCAGTACAAGAAATGATTGTTACAGAAACTCTCCTGGCTCCATTTTTCCCACATGACCAATCGATCTGTGTCTCCATTCATGCAGCTCTTACTCATATAACACAGACTATCATTCCCAGGAGCACCTCCCCCCCCAAAAAAAAATAAGAAGGCCCGGTTGTCCAATTGGACCCAGAGTGGGACGGATCCTGCTGCAGACCAGAAACATCTGGAGAGTTAATGCAGACGTCCAGATACTATAGACGCAAACACGTCACTTCTCCAAAGCTTTCAAATGCTTGAGTCCATTTCAGATGGAGTCTGTTGCTCATGTGTGCACACATCTGCTCGACATGAAGACACAGAGGCTCTCTGTGGCTCTACAGATGATGTTGGGTGGGCGGAATGACACGAAAGGTCAAAAATCCCAAAGACTTTTCTGTTGGGCTTTTTGTTGTTCTCCCTGAATGACTATTAAAAACAATCATGGGCACATCTGCTTGCCTGGACTGACAAAATATTAAATATATATTGTCTTATTTTGACTTGCCTGTTGGCGCCTGGAGTCCTATCTTTAGTTAAAGGGTTAACTATAATGGTTTTTATGTTTTGTGCTTTACATATCTGAGGACTACACAGGGCAGGCTTTTATTTTTTTTCCCCTCTCTCGAAGTCAGCTCCCATTGTTTTGGAATTCTTTGTTTCCTGTGGAGGTCTGATACTCCAGCTCACTCTCACGTCGTACAAGTCTTCAGCACTCGCATGTATTCCTAAACAAAACCCTCTTACGTCGACATCACTTCTTATTTATCAGGATTTCAGGTTAAAGATGCCAGCAAAGGACATCAAAAGCTTGTGGAGATGGCATATCCTCTCCTTCGAACATTAAAATTCCCACCAGATGTAAGTCCTTCTCGACTGCCAGGAATCTGCTTTCAGGGCATTTTGCCAGCGCAGCTGAAAGCAGCAGCAGCAGCAGGACATGTATTGGAAACACATCACTCTAAATATGATCATTGAGAAATGTAAAGTGCTTCCAAGATTTACAGGATGTTACGCAACTAATCTGGATGTACAACCTTGAAAGTAAAGCCTGGATTTCTACCGTTAGCAAAAGGAATTTCACTCTGGAGAATGTGCAATCATTGTTTTTCATTCCAACAAAAACTTCACCTCCAAGGAGGGTGGGGGTTCTTTTGTTTGTTTTTTTTGGTAAATGCTTTGGTTTGCAGTTCTCAGAGCTGTCCAAAACTACTTTTCTTGATGTTTTAAAACACTCTCGAGGAAGAGAAACCTCACAAACAAACTCCAGAGCAAATGAGGGTTTAGTTATTGTGCATGACCTAGATTTACCAAAAAAATTTGAAAACATGACTCAAAATGGAATGCGTATTGTGGGAATCAATTAATAGACGTTGCTCCAGGCGATTTGTGTTGCAAGGTTTGAAGTTGAAAACAGCATATATTCTTTACAGGTCACCGGTCCGTCACAGGGCAAACACAGAAAAAACAAACAACCACACACATCAACAGTTAGATCATTTCTCCAGCTGGAGCAACTGAGCATTGCGGTGAAATGTGTTCAATCATAACTGACAGCTGCTTCTGACAAATATTGTATCTTATCCGCTGAGACTTATTTTTCGCCCAAACATTGCTGGAGCCAGACGACTTGGTGCCAATTCAGGCCATGTTCTCGTGATGCCACACCAAAACAATCGTGTGTGGATAAGTGTGAAGGACAGCACAATGATAGACGGGACTCAAGTCGCCACACATCTGTATTATTCACCCAATTCTTTTATTTTGTTCTATGAGGTGCGAGGGTAGCACTAAGTGGACACGTTGTATAGATTTAATATTTAGTGGGATAACATGTAATATTTTCAAGTACCTGAGCTGATACCCAAGGTGATAGTCCGAAATACAGCAATCAAACGCACAATTTTTTAACACCTGATGGCTAATTTTAGATTCACCATTTAACCTCAAAGCGATGTTATGACTGTGGATAAAGCTGGAGTACTCATATAGGGAGTTCATGTCAATGTCACATCTCAACAGGAGTGTGCTCTTTTTTTTTTGTCTTTTCACTTTATATCTATCTTACTTGTATTTATTACAGAGCATTTCCCTGAACTGCAGTATACCAAGGTTCTCATTGGGAATTACATGGTAAAAATAACTAATGATAAAAAGCTAAAGTGATGGACAATGGACCATGCTTGTTCTGTTGCACCTCTTTCAATAGTTGGGGGATATTTCAGTCTATACTTAAATTGTTGGCTAGGAAAAAGACACATTTCAGATTCTTCATTGCTGTGCTCATGCAGTTTAATGCTCATTTTCACAAACATGATTACAATTGCTTAAATTTTTTTTTTATAAAATGTGTGTTGCATCAAATGAAAGCACCATTTACAGCGGTGAGAGTGTGATTTCTTACAGTATGGATTTAGATCACTCAAGCCTGGCTTTGAGCCAGGAGTATTCTCATTATGTGGTGAGTGTGCAAATAACGGTCTCATCCTCTTTCATACCAGATAATAGCAGGACTGACAACATCAGTTTCCATTGCACGTGCATCATTAGAAGTGACAATGAGATGATAGATGATAATTTAGTTTCCGATTACGTACTGTATCATAATCTAATTTTACAAATGGGATTGAGAACGTTGTGGGTTCATATCCTGGCTGGGACTTTCTGTCTGGAGTTAGCGTGTGTACCTACAGTCCTCCCACAGCCCAAAAACAAGCATTTTTGATCAATCAGTGACCCCAAATTGGATTGACAACCACTTTAAGCTACTTAGATTTTTCTTCTAAAATTCTTGAAACTCTTTGTAACAACCAACAATGTAATAAGGGCCAATGATGTAATACCAATAATGTAACAATTGTAGCTTTTTTCAATTCAATAAAGTCCATCACATAATTTCTTGTCAGTAGAGTAATACAATATTTGATCCCCTATTGTAATAAAATGTTACTAATAAAGTAATATAAACTATATATATAGGGTTAGAGTTAGGGTTAGGGCTGCAACTCCGCTGTTGTTGGACTGCCCCTTTAAGAAAAGTCACGTGACGGTCACATGACACGGAAGTTGACAGAATCGCTGCAGCGTGGTTGTGTTTACAAGCGTGTCGTTTACATGCTGCAGGAAGACTTGTTGTGTACCAAAACAACAAAGTTTTCATCTTGAATCCATCCACCATTTGTTCCCCCGTTTCCAGGACAGCAGTGTACTTTGGTTTCTTCGCTACAGCGGGCGGAGGTCCCTGCCTCCAATGTGAAGGTAGGTCTTTGTGCGGGCTTTAGATGTTGTTTTGATTAAATTGACTGTTTTGCACGCACAACCCACGTTTTGGCACATATTAAGATGCCATTAGCTTTTTCAAATAACTGACAATGTTTTGGAGGCGTGTGGCATGTCGTATGCTATGTTAGCGTGTAAGCCTTTTATATAGTGAAACCTGTGATGTTTGGGAAAAGCCACAATGTCTGTATTATTAGCAATGGGTCCTCATTTTATTTTCCATTTGACACCTCAAGTTTGCCCTCAGCACTATGTGTCTATATGCCTTGATTAACATTACATTCAGTGCATAATTTTTTTACATTCATAACTTGTTTTCTATTCTCTCTTAGGAACAAGTAAAGACTCAGCCATTATTTAGAAAAGTGACCATGAAGCAGGACATCGAGGCAGTGAACGTCCCTGCATGCTTCATATCTGACCATGAGGGTTTCCTTGGAAGCATCAAAAACTTTATCGAAGACTTTGTGGTGACAGAGATAGACATATCTGGGCAGCAGGTCCAAGTAGCAGCAGCAGCTGCAGCCACACAGGCATCGGGCTGCACCTCCTCCTGTGGAAACAGCAAAGCCTCTGCAGACTGTAAGGACTACAGCGACTCTTCAGCATCACAGGATGCTGATGTCTCCTGGGAGTCGGGGGCAGACGTCCCTCTGCCAAGTCTGGAGAGCTTTGATTTGGGTGTGATCTTGGGTCAGTCGGTGAGCGAGGAGCTCGAGCAGTTTGTGCTGACTCTCAGAGATAAAAAGCCGACTGGTCTCGAGCTCTCGCTGGGATCTTTTACCGACAAATACCAACGAGCCAATGTCCACCGGGCTGTGAGACACCGCTTCCCCTTCCTCATGACGGTCACCATCCAACCAGAGATCAGAGTGAGGGAAGACCCCGACTACAGGGAGCTCTCCCAGCTGGTTAAAGACGACGAGGCTGAGGACTTCTTTAGGTTTATAGACGCTAAAGTCCGAGGCTCGTCGTATACGTTTGGACCCGATGACAATAAGGAGCACAGGACAGCTGTCCACCACTTCCTGAACCGAAAGTTTGGGAAATTGGTTGAGACGAAAAGCTTCAGCGATCAGGGGAGTACATCGATCTCTGTTAGGTTGAGAGAGCGAGGGAGGCCGAAGAAGCGGACCGCGGAGGAACGCAAGGAAGAAGACATCTACACGGGTACGATGAGGGAATGCAGCATTTTGGAATTTTGCTCTTAAATAAGATATAAACGCCCACAAATAACAGAAAATACACTTCTGTGTGTAAGCTGTGCACATTCACGAAATAAAAACTCACATTTGCTATTTTGATGGGTTAGGGTTAGTCTTCCAATAAATTAAAATATGTACAAATTGTTGGACACTTCAATTAAATCACCTATTCTACCAAATTTAAAAGAAACAAGAAACAAACAAACAAAAATCCTTTTAAACCAACTGAAATCTATTCACAGATGGAAGAATAACATTTTTTGATTCATAATGCATACAGTGAAAATGCAACGTCGTCAGTCAGGGTTTATTCACTCTATCGTACAGAGAGTACGATTCACATTTTAAATTTCACAGTCAGACCAAATATACAGGTGTGTTTTGTGTTTTTCAGCTTTCACTCTGTGTAAGGAGAACCTGGAGACTCTGGAAGCCATCAGCTACATGGCGGCAGCTCTCGGGGTCCTGCCGTCAGATTTCACCTACGCCGGGATCAAAGACAAGAGGGCCATCACGTACCAGTCCATGGTGGTGAAGAAGGTCTCACCTCAGCGGTAGTGTCTCGACATCTTCCTGGATTTGATTTGTTGGGGTTATATTTAATCTATGACTGTTACAATGAATGTTTGCGCCAAATGACAATTTTTTTTTAAATGTGATTTTTAGGTTGAGAGAGAAGACGTTGGAGTTCGAGAGGAGGGGCATGCGTCTGTCTCAGGTGCGCTCGGTCAACGAGCCTCTCAGGCTCGGGCGGCTGACGGGGAATCACTTTGACCTGGTGGTCCGCAACCTGAGGCCACACAGAGCCAGCGACACACACGCCCCCCCCGGGGCAGATGGACACACTCGCCTGGCAGCCCTGGTGAAGGAAGCGGTGGAGAACGTCAAGGTTGGATTAATTTGTGTTTTTTTTTAATCATTTATAATTGTTCGAAGCGGTGGAAGCCTTGCGACTGTAGGCAGAATGACAGAATGACTCATCGTCTACACTTCAAAAATGTTGAATATAGAACAGACGCTGTCAGTGAGCGATGGCTGATATAATGGAGAGAAGGAAGGTGCCGAAGGGAAAAGGTGTAGGAAAGTAGGTAACATCAGCTCCAGGTACAAGCTGTTCAACCATAAACCAGACAGAAATGGGGCAGAGACTGTTGTCGGCACATTTTCAGTTCAGTATGTGCTCGTACGTGCATGTTATTAAAATAAAATCCAGACTTCTTAAAGTCACATCGTTGTTGCAACCGTGAAGGATTTCACACTATTCTCTACATTGTCTACTCTTTCACAAAAATACAATGTTTATAATTTTTTTATACTGCAGAACAATTATGCCTCCTAATATTCCAAACTGTGCAAATAGTATGTTTAACCCCAAAAAAACATAATCAACTGTCTTGATGTACTTTAAATCGTAACATGTATTGTGTATAAACGTGTACTGTCAAGCTGTGTCGTGGTATCTAAGTGGTATTAGTCCCAAATGAGGGAATTTCTAGTGCCCCGATTTCTAAGTGGAAATAAAAGATTTGTTATTGAGACTCAGATTGTGGGTTTTAGTCGTCGGTGTGACTGTTGACAGTCGGATGCAGGTGTAGTGTCGCCTGCTTCGTGTGAAAAAAAAAAAAGAAGAAAGAAAAGCAGCATGTCGTGTTTCTTCAGCTGCACAGCCACAATCTCATCGTTTCCCCTTGTAGACCAGAGGTTTTGTAAACTACTACGGGCCGCAGAGGTTTGGGAGCGGACAGGGCGTCCAGGCAGACCGGGTGGGACTCGCTCTACTGAAAGAGGACATGGTAAGTGTCGGAGGAAGCTTTCTTGTCCAGGAGGCTTCAGCCAACAGTGGTGATGTCTGTCAATCGTGTGTGTCAGGTGAACGCAGTGCGACTCTTCTTCACTCCTGAGGACGGCGACGATCCTCAGAGCCTCGCAAAGAGACACTTCCTCCAAACTGGTGAGACCCGAGATTTCATCATTTGAAGACTGGTGTCTGTATGAGTCTCTCTGTGCATGTCCGGACTTTGCCCTTGTTGTTGACATAATATAAACACTCCAGTTTGTCTGCTCACATTAGAGATCTGGAGAAGTTCATCATGCTTTTTGTTAAAACGTCATGTTTTGCTTTGATAAAACAGCTCAAATCTCAGCTCTTAATAGCTGTTACATAAAAAACTTGTAAGAAAAATCTAATTGTAATTGCTTTAATGCTGCTTATTGAAACAGAAATTAAGTTATTATAACTTGTTCTTTTGACAGATTTTCTAAGCAATTATAAGCATGAAACAACAAAGTTTTTTTTTATCATAAATACAGAAAGATTTATTATTATTTTTATTAAAACTGCTTCACAAGGACAAAAAAAATCATATTAAAACATACAGACCAGTAGGATGGAAGAACATGTGTTTTAAATGGCATTTTTCTTTTCGGTTGTGCCTCGCTGTCTTCGTCTCTCGATCTTGGGCGTCTCTCCATGTCAGACAACGCCAAGGAGTCCCTGGTGCTGATGCCTCTGTCCAAAGCCAGGGAGCGGCTGATGCTCCGGGCCCTGAACCGCTACGGTACCGGTGTGGACGGCTGCACTCAGGCCTGGCTCAGCCTGCCGCACAGCATGAGAGTTTTCTACCCTCACGCCTACTGCAGCAGGTCAGCCGAACGGAAACGACAAACAAACGCACATTGTTTTAATGCCATTCTCGTATTTGCCAAAGACGTTTTTGAGTGTAATTCTCTTGAGTCATTTAAACACATTGATTTGGAAGAGGAAATACTCACTCATGCTTATTTACATTAATTATTTATAGAGTATGTGTTTCCATTGGTGGTACATCTGGTTAACCCTGAGGGAACCGGTTTCAAATCTGAGGCGCTGTAGTAATCCAGTGTAAAATAATCTAGTCCCCCAAGTGCCAAAGAGACGCACCCCAACATCCTGCTGATCTGATGGTGTTTTTTTTTTTTTTTTTTTTTTTTCCTTCTTCAGGATTTGGAACGAGGCTGTGGCTCACCGGCTCTCCACGATGGGACACAGTGTGAGACAAGGAGACTTGGTGTGGATGCACGGAGGATCCAACAAAACAGAGTCTGGTGAAACCGGTGCTGCTGAGGTAAGAGGAATCAAGAAATAAGTGTATCTCCTGCAGATAATAAGTGCTGAACTGTATTTGTTTTTGTTTGTTTTTTTATTCAATTATATATCGTTTGTGATCTCTTTATCACAGGACAAACTTTAAATATCAGAACTGTCAGACACAACACTCTGGTTTGTTTTTTCTTTGTTGTTTTTTTTTTAGATCCACGTCGTGACGGATCAAGAGGAGCAAAAGGGAGTTTACGCTCTCGAACATGTACGAAGGCTTGAAGACTATATCTAGATTTACAAAATGAAATTCTCATATTTTTTTTCATTGTGAACATTACAACAGTGACCAGGAAAAAAAGTTGGAACGAGCAATAAAATGCAGCTCCTCGTCTGTTAATATTTTATAATCGTACATTGTGACGTTCTAATTGGCATTAATAAAGTCTAAAGTGTTCGTTCCTGTATCCTCAGGTGTTATTACCGATGCCAGGAAACACAGTGAAGTATCCAGAAAACTCCATGGGGTCTTGGTACCGGGACAGACTGACCAGAGATGGGCTGGGGGACTGCCGCTTCAGAGTGGGTGGTCTCAAACTGAACGTGCCCGGATGTTACCGCCCCCTGCTGGCACTGCCACACAACCTCAGCTACCGGCTGCAGCGAGCGGCAAGAGGGACGACCGGAGAAAGACAGCAGGACAATGAATCTGACCAGCTCGCTCTTATTTTAAACTTGGACTTGGACTCGTCCTGTTACGCTACCATCTGCCTCAGAGAAATCATGAAATGTGACCCTTAAAGCTCGTGGAGACGTTACTGTTTTATTTGTCTGACCTTTTAAGGTGATGTAAGTTTTGTGTTTTATTTTTTAGCTAAAAAGTGTCATCTTTTTTTTTTCTTTTTTTTGTTTGTAATATGATTGAAAGTGATTGTGACAAAAATAGTTCTTTTTTTGTTTGTTGTTGAAGTTTTGAGCATAAAAGTGTTAGTTTAAAAAAAAAAAAGAATTAAGAAGTGCAGTCAAAAATGAACGACCACTGCCACCGGTGAGTGTCAAAGCATGTAAACAGTGATTCATTTCTAATGTTTTTTAGATTTTTTTTTTAAATTCTGTGCGTCTTCATTTTGAAATATATCTAAATGTACTGATTAAAACATTTATGCCACACCTTTATTTTCTGTCGTTAATTCTTACAGTGTTATGCATTTTTAAAATGTCAAAAAAAAAAAAAGCAATGTTGCAGATGCATTTTTATAATATATGGCTAAGTTGATGTTTTGAATGGGTTCATTTATTCTCTGTATTTTATTAGATACAGAAATAAAACAACTAGATATGCAAACAATCACGATACAATCCAAAAGTAGAAGTAAATGATTACATTTCAATAAAAATGTGTTAAAATTATAATTGTTTTAAATAAAAATCCATGAAATCAACATTAATCCACTCAATTCCTTTTAAGTTAATGGGCCTCGGGGTTACAGAATTGGGCTGGGGATTGCAGGTTCAAATCCCACTGCGATCGTGACTCAGAGAGCGTCATGACCCTTGACCCACACTGCTCCACTTTTTTTTATTATTATTATTGTTGTTGTACTGCTCATTAATCACCACAAGGTGGCGACATCAGACAGCCTCCGTGTGGGAAATATCGTCAGCGCCCATTCTGCTTCAGCACGACCTAAAAGATAATATAAAGAGCTGACAAGTTCAGTATGAACAAGTGGTTGTGTGTTAATTCACCCTCGCTTCAATTGTATTAACCTTTTTCTATCTGAGAAGAAGCAGCGCCTTAAATGATCCTGTTCTGTATTTTCTGTACATGAATCCACCGCTGCAGCTCATAAATTCCACTCTCATGTACATACAGAGTGAGGAAGCCCTTTAAAGACCCAATAAAAAATATAATGAAGCATAAACCTGTGGTATAATCACGCTGCTGGCGGGCAGCTTTCCATCTGCATTAAAACTGAGCCAACTTTGAGTCCTGAGACGAATTTATGGAAATTTGATGAGAATGTTTCAAGACAGCAGGATATCCAACCTCTCATGAATAACTCATGTCAGATATGCCCACCAGCTATTTTTTTTTTAATACTCTGTATACTGTAAGAGGTGTGAAATGTTACTGACTCGATGGGTGGAGGTGGGCTCTGACACGCAGCCTGTCATCAATCCACAGCACTGCCTGATAAATGTACCTGCCTTTGAGCCAAACTGTCTGCCAACGAGACGCATTAGCAGTAATGAGTTTCCCCACTTGAAGCGTACGGTTACCTAATGACACACCATCCACTGATAAAACTGAAATCCATGTAGTCACCCAAAACTTTGATATTAAAGTTGTTGTTTTTTTATGGGAGGAGGCAAACTTTATCTGGAGAGGAAGGGTATTAAAAAAAGATAGCATATTGACCCTAAGGGCAGGGAGCATTGTTCATTGTTGGGAGCATGGGGATGACGATAAAGATACTGGATACATATCGTTTTATTTTTTTTACAAATGTATGGTTTTTGATGTATTATTGGATATTGTTGCACATATGCAACCAGTATTATCAATATTGTTTTGTTTTGGCAGGTTATGCCTATTTATCGAATCAACATCTGCACTGATCTTTCTTTCTTTCTTGAGCGGCGGGAATGGTTTGGACGAGCTGGAACCAGCAGATGGCGGTAGTGCAACTGCCAAGTGAAGAAGAAGAATAAGAAGAAGAAGAAGAAGAAGAAGAAGAAGAAGAAGAAGAAGAAGAAAAAGAAGAAGAAGAAGAAGAAGAAGAAGAAGAAGAAGAAGAAGATCTGTACTGCATTGTCCAACTCAAGGTTGCAGGGGAATGAAGCCATCCATCCATCCATCCATCCATCAGACTTTAATGAGTAATGTGTTCGATAGATTACCCATATTTCTCAACATATAAATGCATGCAGTAATACTAATGTACCCTCTGATGTAGAGTTTGGCCATTAAAGAAATAGTTTGTCATCTTGTGATTGTGTACAGAGGGTAGGATGCTTCATGGTCCTCCTCGGCGATGGCTTTTCCCCTCAGAGAGACGGCAGAGTGACTTCTTCTCGCACCCGCGGGCCGTTTCCTGTTCAAGCCGGCTGTGGATAAATGTCGACCCACTTCGGCAGCGTAGACGACAAATTTATTACTCGTCCGGTTAGTTGAAGGGCCGAGCGAGGGGCTTGGGAATGGGCGAGGAAGTCAGGGGTTATGAAAGACACTTAAGCATGCGACATACTGAGGGAGGGGTGATGAAAGGCACCATTCTTTATAGTGTCCTCGATGTTTGCCTTCTACTTGAAACATGTTTAAGAATTCTCTCATGGCGGAGCTTATTGGTTTGTTCAGTTTAAGTGTTGGGACCCTTATCCGCTGACGGTTTGGGGAAACTCCTGGAGTCACTGATGAGGAGGAAGAAAAAGACTGACGATGGATTAGAAGGATTTTCATGAAAGAAGAAAAAGAGGCAAGGAAAAAAAGACTTAAACCAACTGAAGCTCAGTAGAAACAGAATGACGTACACACACACACACACACACACACACACACACACACACACACACACACACACACACACACACACGATTAGTCATATAAACATCTCAGTGACCTTTGACCTGTCTGTCTTCGAGTCGGCTGATTGGCAGGTGGCGCACGTTGTTTTCACTGGTGCAGACACTGACATGTGTACCTGTGCGCCTCTCGAGCTTGTCTGTGCCTGCGAAACACAAAGTGTGTGTCCTTTTTACTGTCGTTTGCAGAGGATCGTCCAGACGGGACGGCGTGCGTGTACAAGGCGGCTGAGCGCCGTCACCAGAGGCTGAAACGAGCGCGTGACACGACATTTTGACTCACATCCGCAAAAGAAAACAATTCCTGAACCTGAACTTCTTCCTTGTCGTACTTCGTGTTTTTCTTTATAATGACTCCTGCTTTAAGTTCCAGTTTGGGGAATTAAAACAGTTTATTTTCTCAGCGAAGCGGCTAGAATGTAGAATATATTTATTCTCCTCTCTTCACTCTTGATACATTCACATGTTAATAACGTAGTTTTTTTCCTCTCTTTTTATCGCTTTATTGTAATTGTGGCTGTATAAGTCATCAAGTTAATCTGTTTTCAGAGCTCAGCTCTATCGATTTCTTCACGTACTGCACTACTCTGGACAGGGGATTGAATCATTCTAATTTGCTTGAAGGATTTTCAAGGACTTGAAGCGGTCATTGCGCAGCTATTGCAAGTGCTATAAACAGGACATGTCCACGAGACGCATATACGTTGTCCGGTCAGAAAAGAGGAGGTGGTTTATTTTCAGGCCCTTTGTGTCTATTTGGGGTTTACAAATAAACTTCCTGGACAGGGTCAGGGGCTGATGGGGTGTGTGTGTCTCACCGCGAACCTTGAAAACCCACACATGGCGCGACACATGAGCTGCGTGCAAAACTTGACTTGTGACCTTTTCATTATGGGACTGTGTCATGCACGGGTAACGAAAAAAAAAGAAAATAAAACGCCGGACCTCGGTGCTGCCCAGCGGCTGCTCTGTCACCCACTTAGTGTAACGCCACCAGTGTCCCACATGTGAGACGCCCGCGTGTGGAAAAATACACTGACCTGATAACTGAGGCCGCGATATCGACGAGGTTTGAAGAAAACCATGTCGACGCGAAATGAGATTGATTAACGGATGCGTTAATGCAGCAGCGCTCTGGGAGCATCGCTGCTTTCTGTATATGTAGAACACAGAGAGATCTATAGCGAAATGTTATGTCAACCACGATCGCTCTCGGTGTGGAAACAGGAATTATTGAGCAAATTTCTGGCAAACAGGAATTAATACCTGTAAGAATAAAAGCAAGTGGCTGCTTAAGTCTGAATGTGACCACTCACCACATCCAGTCAGACAGAAAAAGTTAATTTCCTGTCCCGTTTGTGACCCAAAGAACAGTCCGTCTTTAAAAAAACAATTGTATATATACACTTCAACACAACACAACACCAGCAGGACGGCATTAAAATGCCTGCACATTAGCCATTAATGGGTTACTCGCTACAACTGGGAATTTCTCTCACACTGTAAAAGTCGAGGGGGAAAAAAACCTGTTAAATCTCTGAGTGGGTACACTGAGCTCTCTGTGCCAGAGCGGGAGAGTCTGCTGACGGGCTGCTAGGCACAGAGAAGTAAAGGAAAGCTCATTATTTTTAATGGCATCCCTCCACTGGTGGAGAGAGAGGGAGAGAGAGAGAGAGAGAGAGAGAGAGATAGCAACACTTTGGCTGTATCCAAACGATAACACTGAGACCTTGCCGACCTGAGTTTAAGCCGACCTATGAAAAAACAAGCAAACACCAAAATCAAACAAAAGATACTTGTCTGAATTCAATATATTACACACTATCTATATTGTATTTGGTAAATAATATAAACAATTTAATGCCTGAATGCTAAATGTATTTAGCTGATTTTGCTAATTATAGTTGATCTTGATATGTCAAATTAACTTTTTACTCCCACAAAAGTGACCTTTAAACAAACTTTTTCAACAAAATTTCTTTAACTTCTAATTTCCTAACCAGGATGTCAAGAATTGTGACGTAAATATCCGCCTCCCCCCCTTTAGATGCAAACAGAGACAAGGATTTTATCCAGATCTCCACTGTGGCCGGAGTTTTCAGGACTCATCATATGTGGTGAGTCGTAGTTGCATTTATGTGTAAATGCCCAAACGCAAAGAAATATCAAGTTTTTTTCAGATGCCCAGATACATTTAAACATGGCCTGAGATAGAAGGGAATCAAAAGTGTAGATTTTTCCCAAAGAAAGTCAGGTTGTAGGTTATTTTTAGCCAAAATCGCTTGTTCGTTTCCACAGTTCGGCTAATTTGGCTGAGCTTAATGGAAATGCTGAGGAGTCTGGTTAGGTGAGCGGAAAGAAAACAGTCGACCTGCAATTCGAGAGGTTTTTAAATAAATAGTCGCTGTGGTGTTACTCATTTACTTGCTCAAATTATGTGTGACAAAAAAGACTAAAAAATAAAAAAAAAAGTACAAATTTGTCTTGTTTGCGAGAATGAAAATCCAATTCCTCCCAAGCGCCTGAGCAAAAGTGAAAAAGCAGTAAATGCTTGAATGAGCCTGCTTTTCAACTCACACAATGCATCTGCAGCAGTTTTCCCCAGCAGAATATATAATTAATCCTCCCACATGGGTCATTAACCTTGCATGCGATCACTCCATTTACTTACATTACGTCAGGTCACACCTTCAGTTTGTAATAATGTACAACTTTAACCAGGGCCATGCCAGATGGATCTGTTTTTAGCCTTCATGCCGAGATCGTGTTTCTTAAAATATCTGACAGAACTCGGCGTCTGAATTTAGATAATAATAACAATTGGTTTGTAGTTGCAGCTCTTCAAAACCAGAGTGTGGTACAAAACATAGAGACGGACAACCACACACACTTAATTTAGAGTGACACGCTAATATGGCTAAAAATTTGTATAAAAGTATAAAAATGGATTCGAAATAGTTTTAGGGTTCAACTCAGACAGTCAAAATATTGAGAAATAGTGTTATAGTTTTGTGTTTTAACCCTTCATCCGGAAAGTGACCACATATGGCCATTGGAAGCTAATTGTTATAACTTAATGGCGATTACAAATGGCAGTTGTAAAACATAGTGTTATTTTTGTTCAATTTTGCACTTTCCGCAATAATTTTTTTACTTCTACTGACTTAATGTGTTGCAAAATTCTATGTTTTTACAAACTGTCTTCAACAACATCCAAGAGAGAAAACAATTAATTCTTCATAGGGCACTCGTTCAAATGCTTTTATATTAATAGTGTGTTTTCATTAAGCAGTTTCTTTGTATTGGAAAAATTCCAACCAGATAATGAACCTCAAAGGACTTTTTGTATCTCTCTCTTTCTCTCGTCTCGTGTCCTCTCATTGCCATCAACCTCTCTTTTACATCAATCAGTGTCTCTTTGCTGAAGCTGGTTTGGAGCCTGACTGTAGTCCTGTAATTACCTTGTTGACTAAAGTCCCAGCTGTGTGTGTGTGTGTGTGTGTGTGTGTGTGTGTGTGTGTGTGTGTGTGTGTGTGTGTGTGTGTGTGTGTGTGTGTGTGTGTGTGTGTGTGTGTGTGTGTGTGTGTGTGTGTGTGTGTGTGTGTGTGTGTGTGTGTGCGTGCGTGTGCATGCACCATAGAGATAGGAATGAAAATAGGAGGCAGGACGCGCTGCAGCAGCTGCGCCGGTCCGTCCACTGGGTTTAATGCCCGAGGAGGAAAGTTGGAAAGTTGCAGGGAGAGAAAGCCGCCCCGGCTGTGATTGATGGCTCGGCTTCCTGTCCTGATAAAGGTTATTGAGGAGCTCTGAGGGGGCCATCGCATTTTCCTCATGCTCTTAAATATTCTGCTCCTATCCACCCCCCTCCACCTCATTCCCACTTCAGGTTTTCACTTTCTCACCACGTCACCCTCCTCTCACTCTCATTTTGTTTTACAAAGGAATGACATATATTGTTTATACAATGACCTGCTGATATCTCCGTACTGCAAATTATCTGCACAGTATCTCACCACCATGCCATGCATAGACCATTAGCTAATATGTTGAGAAAAGTAAAAGCACTATTTGTCATCTATCCAGGCTAACAGACGCATTACAGTGTGCTAAAATTGGATATGGCACACACTTTAACGCTGTTATTCTCTCTCTATCTACACAACCAGTCAGTGTGTGACACATATATCTCGCCAGTGTTTGTCTACTCCCAACACTACAGCTTTTTGCTAAAGTTTCTCGATCCACTTCGTTGTTTTTTACCTTTATGTCTCTGCAGTGGAAAAATGGAAAAGGGAAACTTTAGATTACACACAGCATAGTTCTGTAGTATTCTTTGCAACACCCCAGTCACATGCCTAATAGTCCTGGATGCTTCAAACAAACAAGAGAAGAAGTGCTGATGGACAGGAATCTTTACAGCTGTGAACATGACCTGATAACCTGTTTGTCATACTTTTGACTGAGCCGGCAGTTCCCAAAGTGAGGGACACGCCACCTTTGGTGGGGTTTTTTTGGTTGTTTTTTTTTATAGTTGAGAGTCACTTGTAACAGCAATCCAACTTTGTTGTCTGTCCATACAAATCCATTATTCTTAGTATTCATAGTGTATTGTCCTGTGTGGGAGTTCATCACAAAAACACAAACAACAGCATCAACTAGGGGCCCAACATGAAAACTACATCATTTTTCAGCATTACTGCTGTTTCCACCTAAGCAGATGTAGTTTTCAAGCCCAGTAAATGTGATACTTTTCCAAAATGAAAATGCAAAAATTATGTGTTTTCATTTGAAATGTTGTCGTGTGAACATGGCCTAAAATAAAAACTTGACCAGCTAAAAGTCATTATTATTTCAGAGTGAGACATGTTTGAATTTGCAAAGCTCATGTTCAGGATTAAAATGATTTTTATATCCTTTTCAAAGCAATGCTTGTGTTTTCTATATGTTTTTAAAGTTAATGTTACAATGCAAAGACATGATGCTAATATGATTTTAGGTTCTTTCTCTGGTTTTCATAACAGAGATTGATTTTATTTCCCTCAGGGTTTTTTATTTTATTTTTTATAGTGTTTTAGTTTTCTTTATATTGATGTCACTCGATCATTAAACTTGATGCCTGTCAGGTTCATTGTGTTTCTGTCAGGGAACGCATTGGGCGAAACAAATCTACCCAGGGGTACTAATAAATTATTCTTGGCAGTCTGTAGCAATCATTTGATTAAAAATGTGAAGTCTAAATGTGTGAAGTCTAAATGTGAAACTTAATGGGTGTTTGTCCAGATGGGAGCCCCTGGAAATGGTAGGATTTGTCAAAAGTCAAAAACCACTGGACCACTGTGCGTTGATTTGATGTTGTAAACATGAACTGTGTCACAATACATTTATGTTGTCTTGTGTTCTTTCGTAATTCTGACTCTGTCTGTCATTTCAGGCTCCTTGACTTCCCCTCCTCAGGCCTGATTGCTGCTCTGATGTGATTCACCTGTGCCTGGGTGTGTGATTGTCTTCAGCTGCTGGCTCAGGTATATATTGGGTGTCTTCGGTTTGTCTGTGTTGGCAGCTCTCTATTTTATGTCGCATCTTTGTTTTTTGGTTTTTTTTTTTTCCATTATCATGTTATCTCCTGTGATTTTGCGAACTTTGTGATTTTTGGTAGTTTCTGTTCTCTGGTTTGCTCCACTTCTGTTCCACAAATGGCAGAGTGTGGCGTACCAAGTCCTCCCTAACAAAATTACATTATCTGACATGCATACGGCTAAAAACGGCTCATAGACCACCAAGAAAATGATGCTGGTCGACTCATTTTTTGTCTGTACTGGAACATCATTGTCTTCTTGTCTCATTTAATCTTTGAGACTGAAAAGGAGCATTTTTAACATGACGGTCCTCTCTGAGGCAATTAACCGCAAAGTATCGCGTCTCCACAAAAGCAAGGGCTTAACATTGGTGTTTAGACAGATTTCAACTTCCAGCCAAATGTTGGTTTGACTAGAATTCAAGAGTATGAAAGTAATATCCAATGCTGGCATAGCATCAACGTGATTCAAAATCCCATCAAAATAAATTACTAAAGCATCTTTAATTTAATAGAATTGTGACCTTGGGCTACTTTGTTGAAACCTCAGCATGTTTTGTGATTTCTCAGCGTTTTTCATTCGGTTCATTGAGAAAATTGAGTCTATTGAACGTTTGTCTTGAATATCAAACTATCCACTTGGATGGATTGTCAACATGTTTGTTGCTACCTTTTTGAAGAACGTTAAATGTGAAATGAATATCAAACAATTCTTTTTCCTCAAAGTTACGTAAATGTCCCTTTTCTATCTGTCATAGTATTTGCATTTATGGTTTTTGGTGATATGACGCCACATGGAAATCAATAAAATGAAGTACTAATTATGTATAACCTGATATAATTACTGCCACTACATCAGGGTGAGTCCATTAAATGGTCCTTCCAATGAGTCAACGAGAACACAAAGATCGTGTCTGAACGGCTGAACTCTATTCAGAAAAGCAGAGCGTCACGCAGCTATCCAGTAAAGCCAGATGACACCGACCGCTGATGAAGAGGACTGCGACGACGAAACACAAAAGGGCTGCAAAGCATGAACAGTTCGACGTCTAATTACATTTACGATGAGGGGAATTTTCCAAGACTGGGGCCTTTTTGTTCTGAAGCATCTGGAAAAACCTGACATGCATTTGTGTGTCGCTCTTTGGCGAAAAGAAATCCCCAGAAGAAATAGATTTGAACCAGTTAGGAGGTAAAATGAATATGAAAAATCCTTCATCGCCACAGACGTACATGAAAACACTCCACTGGTGGCTTTGCGTTCAGCAGAAACTGCTGGGCACAAGGACCATACGCAGTTCGTTTGGGGAAAACCTGTCCGGGCCACACAGGGAGAAACAACGTTTTGTAGTTGTTTGGAAAGATAAAACATTACCACTCGGCAGATACATCATTCAAAACCAGCCCATGACTGATCCTAAACACATCGGCTATTTTCTCCCTATTGTTCAACTCTTTTAAACCTTTGCTTTGATTTGAGTGAATAGACACGACACAGACTGCCATGGCCAGGTTTATACATGCCTCTTTGGAATCGGACAAAGACTTAATGTCTCCCTGATCTTCTACAGCAAGTTTAACACGTTCAGATGAAGACGTGAGGAACATCCATCACAGCCAATTTATGCTGAAAGGATTATTCTCTCACGTCAACTTAGTCATCCTGTCAAAACATCTTTTTCACTCGGTGCTGAGATGTTACGGAACTATTGTGCACCAAGTTTAGCGATGGCAAACGTTTCGCTGCTCCAGCTTGAGAAATGTTCACGATAACTGCTTTAAAATAATAAACCTAAAATTGAAAGACGACTCATTGCCTGGACGAGCTTCTTCTGAGCTTCTCATTGTTGGTCCGAGAGCAGTAAAAGTCTCACCGTTTCCAGTGTTGATATAAAGACACTTGAGACACATGAAAGAAAAAAAAGAAAAAAAAAACACAAGGTGATTAAATAACAGTTGTGGGAGAATTTATAGGAATGTGTCAAACTGGCATTTAAATCGGAATTGAGGGCCATTTGAAGCCGAAAAGATGTTCGTTTGCACTCCAGTGACTGAGGAACAATTAAACTCTCCAGGTATTTTTCTTTGGTTCACATCGTGATGATTACGTCTTCCTTGATTACTGAAGTCTACATGTTTTTGTCGCTGCATTACTCTTGTCTTATTACTTTTCGAACCCGTTTCCTTCAACACTTGCCAACACAAACATTTAAAAACGCCCCAAAAGACTGACGCAACTTCAGCTCAACCGGTGGGAATCGGTTATTGGACTGACTCGCTCAGCAACATTCCCAAAAAATATTACAGATATGTTCACTTTAATTTCAGGGGCCTTATTAAAACTAGACGGTTATAAGTACATTGCAACCACTATAAGACATCTGCACTAAGTAATGAGTGGGTCTTCACCTGGTCTACACTTCCTACAGGAGTCATGTCCTACATCTTTTAATTTATTTCCACATGTGCACACTGTCGGAAAGGATCAAGAAAACCTTCTTGTGTGGGATCAGCTGGCTTTTTCGAAAAACCCCTTAAGGGCTGTTCACATGTGTGGAAACATGTGAGAATGTGCCAGGTTATTTACAATGAAAATGCAAGGTTTATGTACTACTTGCGGGTTATTGCGACAGCCATTTCATAGATTTTCTTGGGGAATCCACAGTCGTAAAAAGCAGTTAAAGAGGAACTCACCCAGTTTTAAATATGCTCAGACTGAACTGGTTAAGACGCATTGTATAATATGATGAAAGAAAACAGATTGATCTTAATGAATAATGACACTGATCGGGCTTTGGAGAACTTCCACATTGGTCACACGGACAGAGGACACCGGTCACTGACCTGGATTTGACTTAAAGACAGGAAGTCGTGACATTTGGCCCACCAATGAGCGCCTCATCGGCAAGTCACGCGTCACTCGTTTGGCTGTCCAGTGACGAGCCTTTGATCACTTAGTCGGTCATTCCGTTTCAGCCAGTCAGGCATTAATGGCGCTGACCCCCACTGTTGTAATCCAGCCAAAATCAGATCAATAACCCAATGTTGATCTCTGCAGAGGGAAAAGGGGTGACACTACCATGCAATGGTCATCTGTAAGGTGAAGCATTCTCATAATATTGTTGGAATTTATCAAACTTTCCATATTATATCCCAGCAGTGGAAAATGTTTGTCTTTCCCACTTAAAGTTCCCCGGTTAGGGTGACTCTGACAACACAAGTTAATGAGCATAAAACACACTTACATACTCGTCCGGTGGGGGGGGGCTACAATGATAACATGCCGACTTCAACTACAGAACGTTTCTTTATTAAAAGGAAACGCCAACATCCATGTCTTAATGGTGTGCTGGGCTTTACAAGCTGCCAAAACGGCGTCGGGTCAGCGTAAACTTGGCCTGACTTCAGAATAAAGTGTGCGGGACCGATTTTAATTTACTCGGTGGTGTTTATTTGGAATGAGGTCTGTGACTGCAATGGGGTTGTTTCCACTGCACCTAAGCAGCTGTTGGCCCTTCTCAAAGTATTCAAATTAAAGTGTTGTCCAAGTTCCTACGTCTGCCGAGCATCCTTTGTCTCATCTTGCGAAAACAAGACCCAACTTCATCTCTTGAGGTTGTGAACTTATTTTGCTGTGTAACTAAGAGGTACCCTTAAAAAAAAAAGAGAGAGAGAGAGAGGGAAAAAAAAAAGCTTTAGTCTTTAATGCATAGCTGTGTTGATCAGATCAGGGCACGCCCCCACACATGCTGGATTAGCGCCCCTGTCCTCACAGGTCCTGGTGGAGGAATGATATCGAATGACACATTCCCACACTCCCAGTCAGGCATGGGAGAGTGTGGCTGGTGGGTCGGTGACGGTCCAGCCTCACACGTGGCTTGCTGCTTTTGCCAGAATTGTCCCAGATGGGCACCGACACAGATACTTCAATCCATATTCTGCATGTTTAAAAAAAAGAAAAGGGGGGGGGGGGGTAGCTATACAAAATGCAGGCTTGTAGGTGTTGTGTGTGGTATTCATCCTCTCGCCAACAACATGTCTGATCACCGTGCTGCAAACTTCATGAGTTTTGTGAGGTGCTTGTGATGTTAATTCCCCATTTGTGGCCCTTTGTTGTAAGAAAAAACCCTCCCTGTGCTTTTTACAACATCCCCATGGGACGCGTATCCCACAGTCCAACACAGTAAAAGGGTGAGAATCGAATGTTCAGCACTGTCATGTGAATAGACTGACACTGGCTATTTTACAGTTGGAAAGAACGGCGGCTTCACACATGCCTTTGATGGCAGATTTGAGCAGCCATTGGTCACTGTGAATGTGCCAAGGAAAAAAAAAAAAAAAGAGAGAACGAGAGAGAGAGAGGGGGATGGGGGGGAAAAGAGGAAATGTGTAACAAATCCACTTCCCACAAGCATCAGGTTTTCTTCACGTCAGTATCACCGAAATTTACAACACCACATCCACATGTTCAAGTGCTGGCTGGTACACAAACATGTGTTTGTGATGTTTATTGTTTCTGGCTTGAGGTTTCGCCATTGAGCATACAATTTCATCATGCAAAGTACTGCCGAACCATCCCTTGGAGCACGGTGCTGATTGAGGACAGATTTCCGTGTAACAATAGACAAGATCCAAGGGAGGAGACGGACGGAGTGTCGGTGAAGAGCACCAAGGCCTCGGGTTTTGTTGGGAACCGTAAAGGAGCCATTGATGCTGCATGTTACCGATATGTCGCTGAATGTTTTGTGCAGTCCTGAGGCGCGGAATCTGTTCCCAATCCTAAAAACAATGAAACATTCTCTGTAGGACTTTCGGGGGATATACTTCATGGGAGCTTTAATATCCAGCTTTCTCGCCATCGTACCTTTAGTCCCCCCACTTCCTCCCCAAAGGGATTGCTACCCTGATTGCATACCTCCACCCATTAGCTTTATCTCATCGCACGTGGCGCTCTTCTTGTTTGCAAATGTGCACTGTGGAGAATCAATTTAAAGCGGAAAGCAAAAGAGATGACCTCACTCATTGGTTAATGTATTGCTGGTTGAGGAGTAAAATGTGCAGCTTGAATGTCACAGTAAAGTTTCAGGACTTTAGATTCATGAGTGGTGGTCCGTGTCACTGGGTGGCTGGTTATTAGTGTCGCAGGCCATCACCTTCAGCCTGGATTAAATCTCCTTAAAGGAGTCTGAGCAATGTCCCAGACTCAACTCTATACGGCAGGATTTAGTGAAATGTGTTCAAATTAGCGTGTGATAGTGCCTTAATTCCCTTGACTTATTCTCTTCTTTTGTCGTTTCTTTTAATTCCGTCCCTTATTTGGCCATGTGAAATGTACAGGCAGCCAATACAAATGGCTCCAGGTTAATGGTTTCGACACTGATGCATGTTTTCGTTGAGTAATGTGAGAATCCACTGCCAGGCATCGTCATGTGTTTGAAAAATGGAGTGGCGAACGGGTTTCTTTTCCACCCAGAATTGTAGTAAAATAGCATGGCACCGCTTTCTTTATGGTTTCACTGGCTCTAATAAATCAAAGGCATGCATACAGATTCAAGTGGTTAAAGTAGGAGTTGTCCATATTTTACAATCGAACAATCAACCACAGAACTCCAGGCAGTCTGAAAGATGGGTCTTGGAATGAGCAGCCCAGACATTCATCACCGCAGGTCTGTGATGTTCTGTTCCACCTTTAGTTTTTCTTGACTACTCCCTCAGACATCGACCAAAACAAGGTTTCCTTTTCAAAGTCGATGTTTGACTCAAAGCCTCTCAGACGAAAATGCTGACTCACGCCATCATGACTTGTCTTCTTTTGACAAGTCACATGTGTACTCCCAAATAATGACCGGACTATGGTAATTATAGCTAATATGCTATAATTAGTACAAAGTCTACTAAAAGACATGTAAAATAATTATCTTTTAAAAAAATATCTCCAAAGCATTTTCATATCCAACTACACCATTGTGTTTCCCCAACAGCATTTCTTCAAAATTAATCTCCGACATATTCACAGACTGAAAAAGGTAGGGTTATTCCAATTCCCATTCTGTCAAACTGTTAACAAAAAGCTTTAACAGTTTGCATGTTCTAGTTTAATCATTTTAGAAGAACAAATGGCATTTCTCAATGTTTGACCTACTGTAAGGCGTTAAATCAACTGTCATTGCATTCGAATATAGTTCATCCTGTGCACCTAGAGGAGTTTCAGAGTCCAGAATGAAAAGAGTGCAGGCTACCTTATGCACACTTTTTTAATAACCTATATTTTGACAGAGCTTGTTATGAGCAACTGTGTGCTCTTCTCAGTAACACACAAAAACATGCAGATAATCTTTCAGGGTGAGAAACTGCTGATAAGGTTAGTGAAGAAAAGAAATCTAAGCCATACGTATAAACTGGATATCCTCAAGTTTGTAGGAGTAAAAAGACACCTAATAAATATCAACTTGGCTCCACAAGACCTGAAGCATCACACGCAATTTTCCCACTGAAACTAGATGCCACTCATCCGTGTTTGTGCTACTTTAAACCAAGTTAATAAACATTCATCTGCAGAGTTATACAGGGGGAAAAGGTGAAATCCAAAGGTGAAAGTACCAAAGGGAAATTCATAAAGGGATGAATGTTACCTCCAATCTTGATGGGTTTAATATCTCCTTGGCAAATCTTATTGACGACCGTTTGCTGAGCCGAGTCTATCTTTGCATCGACCCTGTCACAGATCCACCAGGGAAAGGAGGAGCATGTCCTAACAGATCAGACATCTGTTTAATGCAGAGTAACACGCTAATGGCAACAATGTGTTTTGTAGTGTTTTTTTTTTCTTTCCTCTCCCAGCAGATGTCTACACGGCTAATAGCTACATAGAGCGACTGTCGGCTCACAGCACTCACACCCTGCAATTTCCCAAGGATAACTGTGTCAGGTATTTCCATACTGGGGTCAAACTCGTACACAAGGACATCATATGAAGGCTGTGAGCCGGTTCAAGGGGAGTTTCACAAAAGCAGGACCTCATTTTGGCAATTAGTCCACCGACGCCTTTCACCATGAGGGCAACTTCAGAGTTGAGAGCTCAGTGCTCATTAGCTCCATTACGACTCAAACAGATCTGGTTTGTCCCGTTCTTCTTCGTCTAATTTCTCCTCTAATGATACTGCATCACACTATGCTTCAGGTGGTAGGTGTGTTTGCACATAAATATTTATGTCACATTTAACTTGCCTGTTGGCAGACGGCCTTTCATGCATTTATAATATCTTTAATCATTTCAACTTCCACAGTCATCTCGAGTGCAACCATTTCCCCCCTTGATCCACAGATTTCTATGCTATTAAAGTTAACTTGAATCCAATGGGAGTGTCATGGAGAAACTTAATTTCCATTGGCCTTGATAGTTTTTCTTTGGATCAGTCTTTTATGTTTTGGTGGAATGAAGATGCCCATTCCTCTCCGCACCTTATTAATGTTGATATTTGCAGGTTGTTTAAAGCGGGGTTTGCAAGTTTTTGCACCATATATCGCTTGTACAAAAAAAATAATTAAAAAAATCAGGTTTATTCTTGGTGAATAAACAACATAATTAATTGTTGCTGCAATGTTTTGATTGTTGGGGGTTATTTTACTCTTCATGCACACTGCATCCTGTCTGTAATGACCAATCCAATCAAACTGTATTCATAAACACCACAGTAGACCAAAGTGCTGTACAAAAACATTAATAACGCAAAAGTGCTCAGTTCACAGATTTACATAAAATAGATAGACGATACAGTGAAATAAAGTCAGTTAAGACAAATTAAATGGGATGAAGACATGGGTAATATAAAAGATGAGTAAAAACTGTATAGAATAAAAATTCGACAGCTCACATGGTGTCGAGTGTCAAAGAGGAAAGGTGTGTTTAATTGTAACAGGGAAGAAACTGTACAAGAAGTCATGACACAGAATAAGATATTCCTACTGCAGGCCAGCAATCAGATTCGAGGTTTTCATGTGAAATATTTTACAATTGTTAAATTGGCGCAAAAGTTACTTTCTAAATTCCTATCCATGACTACAATGGATATGTTAACTTTGGGCTTGTGGAGGTAAAGCCAAAGCCATTATTGTAAGCATCGTGTTCGATCAATTAAAGCTCGAAGTTGTTTACCCCTGACTTTACCTCGAGTCTCTGTTGACTTCTCGGTGGCTGACGGGGTGAAAAAGAGAGAAATGGATGAGAAAAGGAGGCGGAAAGGTGCCTCTCTGTCTGTCAGATGTTTTATTCATTTTCTATTTCGGAGCCAGATGGAAGACGTTTGTTACACAGCCTGTCATAAATTCTTGAGACACAGGTTCAGGTTGGGCACGGAGAGCACCGGATCGAGGGTTATTAAAGGCGCTGGCTGCAGAAGAGACCGAGGGAAAGCCGAAGACCTACGAAAGGTCTTCACATTTACTTTGGATAAGTCAGCTGTCCCGTATGTTGCTTCATCTGAAGTCAAATGTCAGATCTGGATAATGCTTTTCACACTTCCTCTTCTTCTGTAGGTGTGCGTACGTTGGAATGATGGACACAAATCATAAGGAAAGCCGGGGGAAGAAAAAGTGGTTTCAAGGTGCTCAGACAGGATGGGGAGGTGACGGCAAAGGGCAGAGAAGGTAGATGGGGAAGAGAGAGGTATGATGAAGACTGGGTGGGGGGGGGGGGGGGGGGGTACTCCAAAGTGTCTGGGACAGATTATCCTTGGAAGGCAATCAATCTTCCCTGAGATTTTAGACGGTTGGGGGGAGGGGGCAACACACACTCACACAGATATATACATTCACACGCAAACAAACAGAGAGCTCACCCCTCTTAACCTCGTCTGTCTCTCTTTTTTTAATCTTCTCCATCTCGCCGCACACCCTCCGCCGCCGCCTCTCCCCTGAACGATTGCCCCGTCTTCGTATATACACTCCAGTCAATTGTAGATAATAATGTTGTTTCTCGAAGGTGTGCGTTTGAACCTGGGGGTCCCCTCGGACATATGGCTGCAATTTCTGAACCGTGGTGGAATGGGCGACGTGGAGACGGAGAAAGGGAGAGAGCGCAGTGGGTTCGGTTTCGGGGGAACATGAACATTTTTGTCCAGATCCATGTGCGTACTGGAACATTAAAATGATCTAAAATGCAGATGGTTGGACTGTATCTTATCTGCCGCTGAAATTCTCCATTAATCTTTAGCTGAAGACAAATTGATTTGTGTATTTTTCTTTATAAAAGAAAGAAAAATGTCAGCTTACTTTTTAATGCAGATCTCACGATCCAAGTGTAATATTTAAGGCCCCTTTCAGTTATTTGTCTTTCCAAAACACCCATCAGGTGCAATTTATGAATCATTTTTGTCAATATAGGTTTAACAATGACAGATTGAGCAGGAAAATATCAGTCGAGCAACAGCAAGGGCATGTGAGACACGGTCAGACTTGAAATATGTTTAAATAATAATAGTTTTTAAAAAAAGACGTCAATTGCTTTAGTATGTCAAACACGGGGACAAATCACATTACCGAAAGCTCCTGCCACTCTTAATCAAAGTGTAATCTGACACTACTATGTAAACAAAAATGCATTAACTACTGACATGAGTACAGTGGAAAAGCATCACTTAAAATGAGAACTAAATACTGTTTTAAATCCTAAGATTTCACCTCGTGACAAAAAAAAAAGTGTTGATGAATAATCTGTATCACAAATTTCCTTGAAGCATGTTATGCATGAAGCCAATAAAACCCTCAACTCAAAGTATTTCACAGGAATCCCAGCAGAAGCAGTGCTGTCATACTGATTATCAGCCAGGATTTAGTCAAAGGCACAAAGACCACGACTGTGATATTGCTTTTGTACAACAGTGATTGATGGTAAGATAATGTCCCCAGAAACAACAGAAATGTTCTACTGCATGGTTTACCCAAGGTTTTGTGTCTTTGAATCATGTATCTGTATTTGTGAATTTCAATTCTGTGTGCAACCAGAGAAAACATAACTTTAGCAAACGTTGCACAAAAAGCACGGACATCCGTGTTTGGAATAATATTTCTTTGTTGTGAGAAAACAAATCTTACCATTGGAAAATCTGATGAAATGATGGAATGACCACCAAAATTAAGTATGTGGGTTGCACTCTGCTTGTAACTTCGGGTGCTGACAATTCTATCCTTGACTTTCATTGAAATTGATTTTCTTGCAACAGTCCCATCCTCCAGGATGACAATGCTCGCTCCCACAGAGCAGAGTTTATTAAAGGCCACCTCCAGAATTCGGGAATGGAGACGTTGGAACAGCCTGCCAACAGTCCCGACCTGGCACTCGACTGCACGCCAAAGTGCAGCGACTCCGTTAAACACTTGTGGCATCCGCTTGGGCGAGCAGTTCTTCCCAGAGAGACCAGCGAAACCATGTTGGCAGACATGTGACAAGCGCTGGGTTGAAGAATTGGACGCCGTCCCGCAGCAGCGTGTGAGCAGGCTGCTGACCGCTGTGACGAGGATGTGCCAGGCTGCTGTGGCCGTGTGGTGATTGGCATTTTTAATTTGCCCCATTTTGCCTTGTTTTCTTTTGAATTTCAATCATCCAGCCCACCTAAACGAGCGTCTGTAGGAACGAAAAGTTTGTTTGACTTTGGCAGAGAAGGTATTGTGAAGTTTGCAAGGCACAAAAACTTCATGCAAAAGTAAACTAATGAAACTTCCTACCGGTGTTCAGTTTATGGTCGGAATGCATTGTTACAACAAAGGAATAATATCATGAAAACAAATTTCCTCACCAAGATCAGCTAACTCTGACTCCCTGGCATAATAAACATGTTAAGTGTCATTAACAGCTTTTGAAGCCCTTGGTGCTGTTAAGGTAAATATATCAGTATTAAAAGTAGCTAAAGCATCCGTATAGTCACAACACACAATGTGGTTGTTAAACAACACTTGTCTTTGGTTTGGACTTGCATTTGATCACATTCAGGTGAGTTTCATTCGCTCTTGAAACATTTCCCCTCGGTGAAGAATGGACTCCTTGTCTCGTTGAAGGGCCGTCCAAGGTCGACTCCACACGGCAATAAATTGAAGCCATGGATTTTGAGTTAGAAAATAAAATCCCGGGATTAAATATCTCTCTTTTTGCTGTGTCAGAGTGATTGATTCCCAAAGTAGGAAGAAAAGCATTTGGAGAGATCTTGCAGGATGACAAATTCTTTCTGTGTGCTCAGAAGTGACGTGTGGTGGGTTTTTCAGGAAGGCCAAACGATTCATTTACTGCAAGAAGTTGCAGAAACTCCTTCACGGCCAGAAAGGAGGCAGGGGGGAAAAAAAGAGCAAGAGAGGGGGCCTGTTTTTGGCTTCTTGCATGTTTCCAGTTGTGAGATCACTCTGAGCATCTATCTTCTTTTCTCATTATGTCTTCCTGTTCTCAGAAAATGTCTTCGACGAGAAGGTGCGTCCGCAGATGCAATCATCTGTCTGTTCAGCTGCCAAGGCTAAGTGCCCTCAATCTGCGTGATCTCGATCAAAATTTGCCTTCGGAGGGCGGCCCCTCGGTGTGATTGCACGTGCGTTGCGTCTCTTTTTGCACGTGTGTCCGTCTGCCGTCGAGCCCCGGTCCGCGTGCACTCGGGATTGGCGCCGTGCCAGAGCATTTGTTAGCATGTCTTTGTACTCAGCCCCTAAGACAAACATCTCTTGGCAGATCACATCACATGCTCTCTCCTTCTGACACACACACACACACATGCTGCGGTCTCCAGTCCCTGATTGATAAGATGTCTGCTTGAGAGGTCTATCTGATCATTTCAGCATGGCTGTGTTGACTGTGGCTTTGCCTGACTTAACTCTGTCGTCTCCTTTTTCCTTGTGTGTTTCCTATTCTTTTGTTCTCAGTCACTCTCACTCACTCGGTTTAGCTTTGCTTTCATTGTCGGGAGGGGTATATCAGTACTTCAAAACACAAATCAGGGTTGTTTCTTGTTCTTGACCTGCAGTATTTACTCTTGCCTCTGTAATCTATTGCCACTTTAAATATCTATCCATCTGCTGCATCGTCTATACCCACTTTATCCAAGTTGGCAAACAAAGGGTTAAAGAGGTTGTTTTTTGTTTTTTTGTTTTGGCCAAAAAAAAAAAAAAAGAAAGACCTCAATGTAACATTGTTTCCCATTGAGACATGTGATCCTTTTCAGAAATCATTCTGAAGTGTCCTGTTTGCTAACGAGTTATTTTAAAGTCAATAACAAATGCGAAGCAAAGTCGCATCTTTGCGGTTGAAAATGTTTCAACCGAAGCAGAAACCTTGTTCTTAAAAGGAGGCTGTATGAGTTCAACTTCTAAAAATGCTGAAATGCCCCCAAAAAAAGGAAAGGGCTGATTAGTCATGAGTCTGGGTTATCGCGCAAATCCACAGACACATTCCACATGCCACTTGTGCATATATTGTGAGGTTGCAAGTAAGCAATGGACCCTTGACAGAGTAGTCCCACCTTGTGCAAACAGATGAATCCCTGAATATTAATTATTGAAGTGTTTGCACTCTTAAAAAAAAAAACAGCATTGACAGCAAGTCGTTGCAATTTGCATTGTGAACTAGTTCTTGTGTTGGATGCTCTTCCTGTAGCTCCCATGGATGGACCTGAGTCACACTCAAGGTCAAGACTAAACGTGATGCACCAGCAGGAAGGATTTGAATTTCCTTGTGAGAGCTTCAATCCACAGAAAAGCGCCTAAATGTATGTTTGCATCCCTTTTTAATACCTGGTGATCCTGTGAAATGATGTTGATGAAAATGCTGGAGCAACCAGCATGTGTGATTCCACTTGAGAACGACTGGTGGTGCAAACAGAAAGCCAAACAAACACAGACAATAAATATATCTGGTAATGATCAATAGGTCTGCATGTAATTGTTTAATACTTTGGAATCCATCCAAAGGATTGGAGTCTATTGCAGTCAACACATGTTTAATGGCAGGTTGCTATTGTCCATCGTAGAGCCAACATATAGAGAGATATGTTACTAAAAGCTTTGATATACAAATATGAAAGACAGGAAACCACAATTGAATCACAACAAAAATAAAATGCGCTGTTAATTATTCTACAGCTTTTTTCCATCTTGATCTGTAATATTTTTCACGTCCGACCTCTCCTTTCATTTATCTCACAGGCCGTCACTTGAAATGTAAACTGCTGCATGACACTCTCTATCTGTTTGACCTCCCTCTGTCAGTCGTTAAACCGCTGCCACTTTAAACCATTTCTGTCTATGAGCCTGTGTAATGGGCTCTCCCACACATCGCACACACACACACACACACCCTGGCTGGTTCTGCTTCATATGCCTGTCAGTCAGTCACTGGCAGCTGCTTGGAGGGCGGTGGGGGGGGGCTTTGTTTTAAGTGTGAGAGATTGTTGGCGATGCTATGAATCATATGTTGCCGTCTTGACAGATGTTTTGAGCAACGCCTTAAAGGTTATTTCAGTCTCCCTCTCTTTGCCTTCCACCATTTCGTCTCTTCGTTTGGACTTATGTGACTCCTCATCGTGACTCTCCTCTCCTCCTTCATCAATCTAAACTCATTCCCTTGTGACAGAAATACTGGACGGATCCCACCCCGTGATGTGGATATTCATGTGAATGCACAATGCAATTTATGTTAAGTCTCAATTGGGTTTGGTTGAACCACACGACACATTTTTTCTTTCTGCCATCTCCAAGCTGCCAAATGCTGAATATTATTTAAGATGTCAACAGAAAAAACAAAAACAAACTGTTAGATGTATTAATGAAGATTGTGAATGTTTAATGATATTTTAATAGTTGAGTAAAGTGAAAATATGCATTTTCCTTTGAGCTTTCCATCATCAAAACTGCCTTGGTAATAAATCAGGACAGAAATAATTCTCTACTTCTTGAAGTTGATGTTTAGTTTTTTTCCCTCCGGTTGTAATTCATGTGTATGGAAATCAGGGGTCCGCCAATATACCACAGCAATTTATTCAAAGCACGTGAACATTTCAACAACTGAAACCAGTGTTTGCATGTTTTCAGTGTATTTTCTCTGCAACACAAACTCTATATAGACTCAATTCGAGGCTACAGATATAACCATCACACTGCTGTGCTGCTTAATACTGTAATAAATGGTTAAAATATCTCCGTCTGGATTAGCCATTATCAGCATTGGCATTGTTTGAGCCTTGTGTCAATGAAAGTTGTATTAAATGTTTAAAAAAATTTAAAAAAGATTTTTTTTTTGCAGCCAAAATTAGCATGTTTGAGTGTGCAAACTGTGGATTTGTTCTCTTTTGCAATGGGCTTTAATGGAAAACCTACATTGCACATGATTCTCAGGAATTAAATAAAGTATGAAGTGTGGAAAAACTCCACACTTTGGCTCTTTTGGAAAGAAAGGGCGACATGGAAATGTGCTATATGTCATTGATGAAGCCTTAAAAGCAGCAGTGAATGAGAAAAACATTTTCATGTCTCATCTAACTGTCATTTTGTGGTCGCAGCTCCAGTTTGTCATTTGACTGTCTCGGTGTCCCTCTAAAGTCATTTCATGTGACTTAATGAGTTTTCCATGCCATTTGTCTTTTTCTTTTTTTTTCTTTTTTATCTATTTTTCTGTAATTTCTTTAATTCGTCATGTAATTCAGCTCTGGACACTCTTATTATTATGTTAAATCCTCATCTGTTTAGCTTCCTTTTTCTTTTATTCTATAAGCTCTTAAGTCAACTTCTATATAATTAAACTCTTAAAATCACATTAACTCATTTCATGAATATGTGTACCTCAACCGATGGAGATGAACTGTTAAGTAAGCATTATGACATGTCCACCAACTGTTTCCAAGATCCATTCATCAACTTGACCAGAGTGTGATCAATTCCATGACGTCCACTACACTGATAGTTCGATCTGTATCACCGTTTCGCTCTTTCATTTCCAGTTCTGAATCCTGAATTGGATGAAGTGGAATTGTTGCCGTCAAATTCTAAAACCCTGGTTGTCCCAGTGATGCCGCAAGAAACGGCAATGCAACAAGTCAATAAAGGAAAAACCAGCAACCGGCCACCTTCTTCATTGTACCATAACCATCTTTTTGTCTTCTTGATCAAGGAGTCCAGAAATTGACCTGGATTACTCAGAATATTTACACACTTGCATCATGCTGATGCAATCAAAAATAATCTGACCAATTAGTGATCTGCAGCTATTTAGTGTGACAACAAATAAGTTCCAGATTCTCTGAAAAGTTTTCGACAACTTTTGTGTCATGAAACACGAAGTAGACTCGGGCCAAGCTGGTAGCATGTCATGGAAAAGGGTACAAAAAAAAAAAAGAACCATAAACACTAAGAGTTTCCATATTGTGCTTATATTTGATGGCCGAGTTCTTGACTCTCAGCCTATCATGCCAAAAAATAAATGTGGTTGGTATTAAAGGGGACGGGTTTGGAAAGGAAATACACTCTGATGGAAAGCCTTTGATGCCGTACCCGTGCGGATCATCTGACGCTGGTGTTGTAACTCCATCGCTCTTTATCTCACGTTGGGTACTCGGACCGACCTTTGACCCCTGTCTGCTGACCTGCTCCGAGGGTTGTCTGTCAGTCTCGCCTCAAAAGAGCCAACAAGCGAACTGAAAGTGAGATGCTTATCTCAAGTGTGGAGAGGAACTATTGCCAAACTTGTTAATGAAACTACCGTTTCGAACGACAAATCCAGTCGTGAATTTAGTCGCCGTTGTCCTGGACGGACGGCTTTCGAGTGGCTGTGTTTCGCCTGATGTCCCTGTGTCTCAAGGTCCGATAATCCACTTGTCAACTGACCATAAACTCTTGAGTGTGTGGTCGCCGTGACGGCTGCTGCGTCTGCGTGTGTGATGTGTGACATTCCTGCCATACCAGACGATCACGCAGACTGGGAGACGCACAGACACCGAGAGGTAATTGGGGAGGGGGGGGTGGAAAAAAGAGTGAGGAAGGATTGGCCCTCGACTTGATAGACACAAATCTGATTGCTGAAGCAGTCAGGAACCTGCCCGAAAGTATCCCGACGGGGTTAAAACATGTCAAAACTCACTGATTGATTCGTTCCAATATTCATCCTGTTTGAGAGTATGATTTAAACGCTTTGCTCTTAAGTCCGCGGGAGAAAAGAAGCGTGAGGAGGACACAAAATAGTTAAAGATGAGGTAAGGCGGTTAATGATGGAAGCATACAAGTAGAGCAGCATTTAGCCTTGTTCAGAAAAACAAGGATTTAGGAAGCTATTTTTAACAGAAGGGCAACATATCTACGTTTCATGCCATCATTCAATCTGTTTCGTATCACTTCATTCAAGTTGCTCCCAGGTTTCCTCTATTCTCTTTTTTTCCCCCCAAATCCTGCCCTGCTTCCTTAAAGCTCCTCGGATGTTCCTCTCTAAGCCTCTCAAGATGGCCACAAAGCCAAAGAGAGCATCTTAAAACAATTATGGGCCTCGGCGTCATTACAACGGAGCTGCGTTTGAACCAACAAATACTCCTAATCCTGTTTTCTCTAGGTGCTGCTGCACAACCAATAGGCAGAGCTAATGGAACTTCAGAAAATATGGTGGAAAGCACATTTTTCTCATATCATGTCTGTTTTGTAACTTAAACCAGGGATGCATACGCGCACACACACATACACACACATGCACACACACACACAAGCCTCTGGTCAGATTTATAACATCCTCCAACATAACACAGTCAAATGGAAGTGCATAGTTGTGTGAATGGAAAAGATGAATGGCGAAGCTATAAAACAAGACACAGAAGGCACAGCTGACATTGTACGTCTTACCCAGCCCTGCTACGTGCCTTCTGCCATGCCGCATCAATCAAGAAGGGTAAAAAAAAATTTTTTTTGTTGCGCCACTATCACTCTGTGTTGTGTGCAGTGTTTATGGCTCTGTGTTTGATTTTTCCGGCTCATTAGCAGCAGAGGAAATGGCTTATTTTGCATCATGGCTTTTGTTTGCTGAGTCCTACAACGTGAAAGAATATCATACCAAGTGCTAATTTGAAAAAAAAACCAAAACAAAACCTCAGTTTGCTTCATTTTTTTGTAAAACACTGAATTTTATAGCCACATGCAGGAACAGGTCTGATTAGTCAAACCTGTCTTCGTCATCCAGCACTCATCTTCAGTGCCCTCTACTGCCTTTCCATTGATTTACGAGGGCTTTCCAGTATCCTGCTCACTTTTACTGCTCTGCCTTATAAAAACTACATCCTCCTCCCATTGGATGGATGACCACAGTTTAAATGTAAGCAATAAAAAGCTCACTGATGCGTTTTGTGTGTTCTATCCATTTTTTTCTCATCTTTCTTATTCAAATGTTGGTCCACCATGCTCTGTCTTCCTGGAGGTTTTTTTTTTGTGGAGGGAATACACTTTTGAAGTCTCTGGGCCAAAATGTGGTTTTCACAGCTGGGTGAAAGGAAGAATTACTGCCTTCACAAGTGCTCTGCGACAAGCCTTTCTCCACCTTACTTTTTTTTTTTTCCATCTTCTGATGCAAAACATAGTGAAATGTCCCAAACTCTTTTATAGCTGTTGCATTGTGCATGTTGTTACAAACTCATTTCAAAGTTTAAATTTCAAGCCTATCATGGCACAATTTCCCTGCTCTGGTCCACTTACACTGAAAATGGACATTATGTGGCCTCCGTACTAAAATATACATTTGTAAATCTCTCAAATGAATAAAAAACTTATTGGATGAAAATTACAAACTCATCTTCTGATGAATATAACTTGTTTTTGTGAATGCACGTATTGTAAAATTAGCTTTTAAAGGGCATTTTACTTTTAAACTTTTCAAAACCCTTCACATTCTGTTCCACTGGATTGAAGATTGTGTTTTCCCAGTCAGACTCCTTGGGCATCTCCAAGCCTGCCTTGATTTAGAGACGACTATGGTGAGCAACGTGCCTGCCAGAGAGATCGTATCAGTCCTACCTGCAGACTTATTAGAGCCAATCCCAGGCCATTAGTGCATTATCTCTCTCTGCTTCTCATTCCCTCCTTCACATTAATCAGCAGTGCTATAATCTGTTGCTCTCTCTCCCCCTGTGGGACTCTCTATTTTTCTCCCTCTTTCTGCGTTTCCAGTAACAACCCAAACATTTCTCACTCTGGCAGTTACTCACACAAGTGCAGGGTCAAACTGGTCCTTCTGCCCACGGCTACATTTCACCTCCCGAGGATGAATGACGAGCTCCTCAATGCCTCTCAGTCTCACACAGAGACAATGTTTCGCACTTGCCTTTTTTATTTGGTTGCTTAAAAGATTGAATTAGATATATATTTCACTTTTAAGTAGTTGTTGGCTGATTATTCTAAAGAGGATGATTCCTGTGTTGGTTTCATAATGAGTGTGCCATTGAGCAAACATTACTTCATTATATCCGGAGTCCACTGAGCATAGGATGCAGCCAATATTCATAGTTCACTCACTTTATTCAGATACATCATCATGAGAAGACGGCTGAGTCACATTGACCTGGCTGAGTAACCGAGCCTGTACTTAGCTGGAAACAGAGATGCTGGACCCCCCCCCCAAATCACTGAATCACAGAGATAATAGCAGCATTAGCAGCATCTCAGACGCACGGATAGCCGACATAATACTGTATTTGTCTGGAATGTGGCACTGGCCCAGATAGGGAGATGATTTGGGCAAGTTACAAAGGGAGAACCAAGGCTGAACACTAAACATATCTGTCTTTCTCCCCCCTTTTTCATTTCCACACTGCCCTCTTTATTTCTTCCTCCCATTTTTCACTTCCTACGCTGGACCACCAGTGCCCTTTCTTGCGGTGGCCGAGACGTGCAAAACGAAATTGCAACATGTGAAGCACTTTTACAAAATGTGACACAAATGTAATAAAAATTTACAAATACAATTTTACCCGGAAAGGGAGGAGCACAAGCCCGAAGGTGACTCGGAAGTGATAACGGGAACCTGACTTAACTTTAAGCCTGGCCTGCTGGCCCTGACTGAAACACCACCGCACGCTACTGTGTGTGTATGTATATATATATATATATATAATATATATATATATGAGAGAGATACTGTGTTGGGAAAGTTCAGCTCACAAATTTTAAAATTAACTAGTTCAGTTCATAATTCACTAAATTCACCATTTTTGTTTCATGGTGAGACGTCTGTCCATCCCTCATCATTTGCCCGTGCATGTGAAATTACATTAAATCACTTAATTCTGACTATATAGGGTTGCTTACTGCTTATGGACATACGATTTTATGCAGGATGTCCTTGATTAATATTAACACCTTTTATAAGCACCTGGGATCTGTGCCTCTGTCCTTAGTGCAGCCTGCAGCAAAGTTCATCGAGTACGGTCTCTGCAATGTCCTCATACTGATGACTGCACTGTGTTTATGAGCTAAATTCTGTTCTGAAGCATCTTTTAACTTAACCACTTCATTAAACCGCCTGTGATGCATTTTGAAGCAATCACATGTGCTGGCATGTGGATTGATGGACTTTGTAAAAAAAAAAATTCTCTCCGAATAGAAAATCTCGACTTTGATTTTTGACTTTTTCTGCAGTGCATGGGTTTTTTTTTTTTCCCTTCAGTGGCCCTGATACGAATAGTTTGGGGAAATTTGTCTCACATTTTGTAAAAGTGTTTCACATGTAATTTGGTTTTGCTTTGGCTTTCTTTCACTTTTATGTATTTTTCTTCCCTTGGTGTGTTTTGTGTCATTCTCCCACTCTCTATCGCACTAAGACTTCACCCAAAACATACCCTGTGATACCTGGTTCACTGTGAATTCAGCTATTCGCTGTTGAACGCCCACTCGATTTATATTTCAGTGTCGGCCCACACAGTGCTGGCTGACCCCGCGTTGACCATTCTGTAACATACAGCAACCAAAAGCAACATCCACACACGTCTGCTCACTCAGATAAATGCACAAAACGTCCCGTGACGCGGCCGTTTAACTCTCTCTCCACCCTTTGTTTCATTGGTTTTAATGACATTTTTCCTTACTGTGAAATCTAATCCACAGGTCACTCTAAGGTCAATGTTTACAATGCGGAGCCTGATCTCTGACTAATCGTGTGTGTGTGTACTGTTAATGTAGAAGTACATGAACTTGTGTGTCTGTGCCCACAGCTGGAGTCCGCACACCGTGTTGAGGGGAAAACACGAGTAAATCCAAGCTAAGCAGACCACATCCTCTTTGCCCTAAAGCCCCACAGGTAATGAGATGGGGAGGTTACGGGGTAAGGGCTTCTTCTTAAAGAGGCAGCAGGGGATGTATCCACAACATTTCTTGGCGAAGGATGATTAGTTAATCTGACTTGGATATGTTTTACATTACAGCAGGGGTAACACCAGTTTAGGCACGTGACACTAGACCAACATAATGTGTAAATAATGAGCCTGACTTACTAAAATCCTATAAAACAAATTTAAATTGCATGTGTTTTCAAGTAAGAACAACAGTGAGATCAAGTACAGGCAGGATGGATTCCAATGAAGGTTTTGCGTGCACTATGGGTCGCCAAAGCCAAGTTAGATGTGTTGGTGGAGGAAATGATCAAATGTATACTTTTTGGAGGGTGGGGTCGAATAAAAAAAAAAAAGAATAGTTGGGAAAAACAAGACCGACAGAAATAATTTGGAGGACTTGTATGTCCTCCAATATTTTGGTCTGAGAACATTTTCAGCACAGTGATGCTCATTCCGACACAACGTGGACACGAGTGCTGACAAGTGAGACAAAATGTGCATTGTCTTGAACAAAAGCATCGTTCTCCACGGAGCAGTGCTGCGGGGCGTCATTCCGTTCGTCATTCATTTATCGTATGGAAAAATATTGTTTCATTTCTGACAGGGGATGTTGTGACCACATCCCCCCCCTTTTGTCAGAGGAATCTCGAGACGAATCTTCTCGGTTTGATTTCATCCCTCGTCGCTGTTTGTCTTCAGCTTAGTGGTTTGACGCAAGGTCCACATCCTGGCTTTTGAAGCTGGGAGGGAGAGCGGAGAAAGAAACGAGACGAAGGAGGGCAAAGAATTGAGTGTTTGAGCGGGTACGCTGGAGTACTCGCACACCGTCCATCTTAACGTCTCTTGTCTCTTGAGCCAGCGAGCCGTCAGGCCTTTAAACTGTGAACACATCATCAAGGTGCACAGCGGGTTTGTTGTATGGAAAAATGCACATGAAAAAGCAACAGCGGTTCTGATTAAACGCCGTTTATGGCACGGCGCGATGCAAGTATCCGGTCGTGACTGACATTGGACACAAGCACACCACATGTACGACCAACTGCTGAATCCAGGTGAACAGAAATGTAACTTTTCTCTCATTGCAGTGTGAAAAGCGACACTGTAAGTATCTGACTGCCGGAGTGAAAGACGTGTTTGGATGAGCATTTTTCTCTGGGGAGAGAGATGCCAACTGAGGACAAGGCGGCAGGAAGGAGAGCACTGCAGAGGAGAGCTGGCTGTTAGAGGACATAATGGGAACCAGACCTGCCGGTCGAGAGGTAATTAAACTGCACAGTATGATGGCGTCACCATTCAAAACTCTTTGTGAAAACGGTTTTACCTCCTAACTCTTTTCCTATTCGTATGTAATATCTGTAAAAATACATTTGGACGGTCGTTTCCAATAATAATTGATGACTGAAGTTCGGTGGCTTTCAGTGCGGCTCGCTGTGGTGAGGAAAAATAATAAACTCCACCTGCAGCAGCATGTTATCTTCTACCATCCCTTCCCTAAGGCATGGTTTAGATTACGACGATTTCAAATGAAAATTGAAATCGTGAAGTTCTGTTGTTTCCGCTAAAAGTGTGATATTTAAAAAAAAAAGCCACCAGACGAGATGAAGTCAATAGTTCTGCTCCTCACACTTTAACCATATCAGGACTTACTTTATTGAACAAAGTATACATTTCTACGACATCAACACATTGCTGTCTATACATATTAATTATTTGTCTTTGAAACTTCTCATTCTCTAGAACAGCCTTTGTAGTGACCATTTTTCTTGAGTGATCAAAACTTCATGACTGAGAAAATTCTGGTTCACTCCTTCCACTGTGATACACAACGAAACATGTTCTTTCTTCCATGTTGTTTCCACAAAGACGTGAATGCACTCACGTCCTTGTGGAACAAAAAGCCCATGAATGAGGTATTGTGTGACACACAATAAAGTTCAGACTTTATTGAGTCTTTAGCCGTCTGCCACAGTGAAGCTGAACGGAATCGTCGCTTAACCGGAGCACAAAAGTCTGACCCAAAATATCGACATTTTAGAGACCCTGAGAGAGCTGTGAATGTTGTTCTGTGTAAACAACAACTTGCAGTAAAAAAAAACACCTTTTTACAACCCATGTTTGTATTTAACTGTTTGTGATGTCAAGCAAGCTTTTTTAATGTCCTTAAATGTATAATCTGTAGCTGTTAGAAATGTTATGGTTTGGCAGTACTGCGTAGGTTATCATTTACTTTATATTATGGACAAAAAATGTTTAAAATTTATTTTTTTTTTTTTTAATTCTACTGTGGGAAAAGGCAAACCTCTGACCCCCGAGATTTTCTCTACTTGGAAAAAGTAACACGCGACCATTTAGTGCTGAGATTCTTGTCAGTATTTGAATTAATTTGCTCTTTTAATGGAAAGACACTCCTGGTTCTAACTCTCTAATCACTCACACTTTTGTGCTCCTTGTTACAGCGGTACAGTCAAAGTGAAAGCTGCACCCTGAGGAGGGCGCCAGGGTTCAAGGGGTGCAGGTCGTGACCCGCCATGTCACGGTCTAATTGTGATTGTCATGTTGATGGAGGGGGAAGAAGACTGGAAAATTAGCAAGCCAACATACATTTTAATAATAGTTGCAGGGGAGTGAGTGTGATTGTACAACTGTTTGTGTGGGAGTTTGAGTGTTTTTCCATCAGTGTGTGTGTGTGTGTGTGTTGGAGAGAAGAGAGACAGGGTTTGTATGTCGAGGGATTGGGGGGGGGTGAGTTATTTTGTCCCGGGGCAAACGGAAACCATTGTTTAAGCCATAGCTCTTGTCTCATAAGTGTTTGCTGTTCTGGGAATGCCGTGGGTTTAGGGAGTCACAGAACCAAAACGCAGTTAAGAGAAAGAGAAACGAAGTGAGGAGGGGGGAGAGCATCAGATAGGAAAGGGGAGATCAGCGAGATAGGAAATGAGGTATAAGGCGAAGAAAGATGAAGAAAACCAGATTTGTGGAGGAAAAAAAAGTCTGAGAGAATTGGGCAACAAAAGGTAAAATGGAGCAAAGAAATGAGGGAGAACGGGGAAAAGAATCCAAAAGAAAATGAAGAGTGGACAACGGAGAGTTGATTCATCCCATGTCTCTCGTCTCTTTCTTTTCTTTTTTTTCCTCCTGTGATCTCTCTCAAACCTCGGGCTGTGTGTATCCTCAGGCCAGCCCGTCGTTGGAATTTACAGTCCGACCGGCCTGCCTGCTAATAAAACACATGTGGGCTTGTAGAGGAATGGGGAGGGACGGGGGGGGGGCTGAGAACAGCCTCCCTCTGTGTCTGCGGACTCGCAGCACATGGACACACATACATGCACAGGAACCAACACATTCATATGCATGCGGCCATGTTTACTGTACATTCGGTGCTCTTTAAGATTCGACCTCTCACATAACGTTTACATATGTGCAGATTTTTAATATCGCGCTGCCACCACTTCTGACTTCACTCGTTCACTCAGAACTCTCAGGCATGCCACACTTACAGTAGTTTACTACTTAACACCATGTATTTAAATGTCTGTTAACCAATCGGTTAACATACCATATGTCCTTAATCTTAATTTAAAACATTTTTAACATTTAATTTTTTTTAATTAGAACTAAAAATAATTCAATCTCAAAGTTCAAAGTGACAAATGCAACATTTATTCACAGAAAAGTTTGTCAGCTAGAATGTGTCACTTGACCAAAAGGGCTAATGATTTAAAAAGGTAAATCAGCAAAGAGTTCATAAATGCAGAATCGGATTTATGTATCTTTTTTATTTGTAGCAGTTTTAACCACTTTTGAACAGGAAGTGCAAACTGGCTTCAGCAAAGATACTGTTATTGTTGGGAGAATAATTTCTTCTACAGGTTTGCCAGGACTTTTGTTTGTGTTTATTCTAAGATATTTTCTATCTATTACCTTCTCTTCAGTAAAACACCATTTCCTGGCCCTCAGCATCAGAGGAGGCCATTTCTCAATGAGTGACCTGCACTCAAGGTGTAAAATCCTGTAAAATATTATTACCCAAGCAGATTATAAAGCATGGCTATGCAATTATTGAAACAAGCATGTTTCACTTTGATATATTTACAGCTATTGTCTCAGGTCTGCGATAACTTAAGTTCTTGATGTATATGTAAATTCAATTGTCTCAAAATGCATTATGGGTAAAGCAGTGGCGAGTAGGAACCGGGTGCGGGAGTCTGGCTCGCTCTCTGCTCCGGACCGGACTTGTTCTGCTTGTTCTCTGCCTACGATTGCTTATGAAGATTTCAAAATAACTGCTCTGGAATCAATTAGAATTTCATCTTCCAAATTTGTAAAGTGGATCGTTGGGGGATTGCTCGACAAATGCCCCACACATGTCCTTGATTTCTAAAGCAGGCAGAGCACACGAAAACTGACCAATGCAAAGTGGCCTCAAGTCCAACTGAAATCATTCTGTTGTGCGCCAGTAACAAATGCCAATTGACATAAAGAACACATGCAGCCCAAAACACTGTTTATCCTCAGAAATCTTAAGGACAACCACCCCCCCCCATGTCCTGTTCCATTATGCCTCACTCTCTGATTCATCCTCCAGCTGTCCACAAAATATGTCCTTGCTGTACTGAAACACTCAAGTGTTATCCCCCACGCAGAGTAGCTCGCAATTACAGGTTTTATATACTTGCCTCAAGAGGAGTGTCTGTCTCTGACAGGAGAACAGAGTGTGTGCATGCCTGTGTCATGTGTACTGTAAGAAAATCTTATGCGAGACTCCAGGGGGTTGAGGACAGAGAAAGACGGACAGATAGTGAAAGTGTCTCCAAATCAGCCTTGACCCACATGTGCAATATGGATAACAAATAATAAATACGCAGACTTCCTCTTTAAGACTTTCCTTGCCTGTCACTGGGATTTCATAGTGATTTTCAACCGTGAACCTGATGGTAGAACAATACAAGATGTCCAGGTAATGAAAAAGTGCAATTGTGAACATTGTTTGTTACATGTTCTGTAAAACTTGTAACATGTAACTTGAAAAACCGTTCGTTCCACTTTACTGTGTGGCATGAACAATTTAGACTATTTATTTAGTTTATGACAACTTACAGTTAAATATCAAGCTCAAATTTAATTCTGGAACTCAATAACATAAAGAAGGCTTGAATAACTGACCGAGCTCACACTGAGGTAGAATCCTAGCGTCTAATTTTAGTGGTTTATTACATTTCGGGACATAGATTTCATGGATATGACATATTTGACTGTACAGTGTTTGATATTTGATCAAATATTTTGTAATGCTCCCACATCCATAATACGAGTCCTGACTCTATTAATCACCTCTGATTACAGAAACCTATTACTACATTGCATAAAAATATTGGTTCACTGTTAACATGAGGCCTGAAGACCTTAAAAAAAGAGGCTTAAAGTCAGTGTTTTATCTTTGCAACTATTCATACGCCAGCTATCAATATTTTGTGCATGTATGGGATTTGGAGCAAACAAAAAAATGCATAGCCATATTAAGTTTGTAATACGGTGTCAGGGTTTCCAGGTTTAACAACTCAGTAGGTCTCATAATACCTAATACAAATGCAACCAAAGATTCTTGAAAAATACAGAAAACCTGAATATTACCTTTGTTGTCTAATGCTCTTAATTCCTTCATCTGTCTTATGATAATCATACTCTGCCGATTTAAATGACAAACTGTACAGTATACACAATAAAAGGGATTTACTCAAATGTACTTTAAGATTTAATGAAATGTCAGTTGTAATGCCAAAACAGGTGCTGGCATTACAACTAAGATGTTGATATGTAGTCAATAAAGACGTTCCCAGAAAATTTGGACTGTGTGATCATTACTGATGAGTTTATGTATCATGAGTTTGTGAGGCGTGTGTGTGTGTGTGTGTGTGGGGGGGGGTTATCCTGAAAGGATGTAAACAAAGAGACGGCACAGACGGAATCAGAAAACTTCTCTATTGTTCATCAAGCTGTCTCCCATCATCTGGAAATAGAGGCGGGCGGGGGGTGGTGGTGGTGGTGGAGGGGGGGTGCAGCTAGGTCATGGGGGCTCGGTCTGTATGTTAGTGGGACGAAGGCAGATAATGAAGGCAAGATGCGGATGGGATGTCTTGTGATTACTTCGATTTTTCTGTAACGTATCAGAAGTGAGAGCAACATTTGGACATTTATTCAGTGGAGTTTTGATGCGACTGTCTGGAAAATGTCCAAATATAATAAGTCAAGATAAAGGGAGAAAACTTAGCAGACGTAGCATCATATACGAGAGAAGCCACGTAGGGGGATGGGATATGTATAATCCAGGGCGTTGGATGTCACACATAATTGTACAGTCTACCGGAGTTGTATCAGTGTGGGGGGGAGGGGGGGCTTGGGTTCTGCGCTTTGTGCATAATCCGCCATAATGAGGTGGGAAAAGTAGACAAGGCTGCAGTTTATATAGGACGTGGAGTCGGGTGATTATATTCATGCGTCGTTATAGCAGCACTGAACTGAATGGAATGTAGGCCGCACTCTGCCATATCACAACATATAGATAGAAGTTTATTTGGCAGACCTGACATATTTTTCCAATTAAAAATGACAATTTGTCAGTATTTGTTAGATTTGTTCTAGCCGTTTCACTCCTTGGTGGACATCCAATCATGAGGTGAGGCAAGACACTGAAGATATTGATCCACTATAGTTTTGTTTAACGTCACATGGCGGTGTAGTGGTTAATACTCTCGCCTCACAATGCAAAAATCCCCACTTTTCAAAGTGTAGCATCAAATCCTTTAGATTATTAAATTCTCAATCACAATATGGATTTATCTTACTACTATTGGTTGTTCAAATCTTAATGTTGTGTCTGCTAATTTCACGAAAGTAGTGCAACCCCAGAGTAAAGTGATTGCTTTTTATTGAAAGTTGCAGTTATTGTATATTCAGTCATTTTCATACTTTTCAATGTCCTCTTGTCTGCTGGATCTGACCCTGAGATTGAATAGTTTACATCACTGGGGAGTTACATTGATGTGATGATCTCTTTTAGAATTTCTTTTTTTAATCAGAGAAATTATTAAAAAGTGCAAGACGTTTCACAAGTCAGTGATATTGTGTTTGTGAGTGAATGTGAACACTGGGGTTTCGCACCGTGTGCACGGGCCTTGTGTAAATGTGGTTTACATAAACCTATAATTGCCTCCCCGCCTCTGATCGCTGCCGCAGGCCTGTTCCTCATAGGGCGCGTTGCCACAGTGTCAATAGCATGCCAACTCACGCTATTACATGCATAACTGATCAATCTTCGTGGTGACGTGGACGGTAGGGAGCCATTGCCTTGGTGATCGCTGCTGGATGCTTGGCTTTCCACGTGATTATGTCACCACCTTTTTCCTGACCTTGAAATGCTTCGGATAAATAAACAGAAGGTGTAATTTCACCTCAGTTAACGCCTCTGCCCACTGCAGAACAGATTAGATTGAATTTGACGTAATGCAGGATAGGTTTTTGCTTTCCAGTAAAAAGGATTTGGCTATTTTTACCAAACAGTTCACATCGATGATATGGGTAATGCATGTGGACGTGCCTGGTGAATGTGTGTGGTCATAATATTGAGTGCATTTACTTTTCTTGCTTTTAAAAAAGTAAGACCTGTCAGGGCATATACGAATATGCCTGTGACAGTAACAACTGTTTGAAGTGAAAGTGTGAAAACGAAACATAAATCTGAAACTTATGACAACACTTCTTGAGCAATCTTTGCAAAAAAAAGCCTCAAGCGATTGTAAAAGGAAAAAAAAAAACTTTGTCACGGTTTGAAGAATAAACCATCATTGCAACAGGTGCACCTGACAAGCTGCAGGTTGACACGATGTAAGAGTGATGGGTTTTTGCTCGAGGACAAATGAAAAGTCATGCAAAGTTCAGGCACAGATGTCAGCCTGTCAGTCTTTCTGGCAGAATATCATACGAGGTGTCTTTCCTGCATAATTTAGCGGAGGCAATCCAGAAAGGGCAGCAGGCGGCAAGCGAGCGGCAACATTTCAACTACATGCTCAGTGTGACCCGGTGCGTTGAAAGTGGTACTAAAGAAGTCGGGTAAAGGTCAGCCAAATCTAAAAAGGTTAGAGGAATACTGCAGAATGTAAAGTGGGTGCTGGTATTTGTTAGTTTTGTCCGTGGATGTCTGGAGAATTGTAAATCCATTAATATGACCCTGAAAATAAGTATTTCTCGCATAGTTGAAAATTCAAAAGTTGTGGAGGGGGACCATGATATCTGGGATTTTCCTTCATCCATAAATCATCACTACAAGCCAATAATAATTAAGCAGGAAAAAAAGATGAAGAGGCATCTACTCACTATTGTATTATTCTATGCGACTTAATGATAATCCGTACGACAAGCCACTTCCTATCCAGATGAACAGGCGAGTCCGAAAATTAATAGAATGTGAACACACCCTGCAGTTGTTGATCCTGAATCATTAAAGCAGTGGGATGGGAATGTAAATACCATGCGGTGATATTGACGTCCTGTCTGACCATGAAGTGACTGACTAATACGATAACACCAACCGGGCCCAGTCAGAATATGCTTCCTGTTCGCCGAAAGAGATTAATCATTACAACTAATAAGTCGTTTCATCTGGTCAAAACACAGAAAGACAAGGTTAATGTATGAAAAAGAATGTGTTTCAGTCGTCGCCAGTGAACATGACTGAGTTGATTGATTGTTCTTATTAGCGGTCGTTGTGATACGATGGACTTATTTGGTTCGGGCGCACATGTGACTGCATGGATTTATCTCTTTATGACGTACGCAAAGAAAACATTCAAGAGTACGTTCCGCATGCCAGATATCTGGATCCAGCATGAGAAGCCGTTTGAGGCATGTTGAAGTCTGTTGGGGGGGGGGGGCATAAAATAACAAGCATTTATGATGAAAGTGTCCGTGCTGCGTGTCTCTGCAGGCTGAATCCCAGCCTTTGTCATGTCTTTTAATATCCATATGACCCACGCAAAAACGACAAAAAAAAGAGTTATGTTTCAGCAAAGAATTGCTGGAAAATGTGAAACTTTATCACATTGTGCCACTTTCTGGTTTGAATTCCAACAGACAACTTGAACACGCGCAGGAATTCAACTGTATTAACGATTGTAAGTATCTGAAAATTCTCTCTATTCAAACATCAAACTAGGCGCAAATCCAAATCATTTAAAGGGGCTTGTGAAGAGATTATCTCGTAAAACTTTTAGTTTGGAAAATTAGTTCAATTTGCTATGTGGTGGCATTATGCGTGCGTGCGTGTTCGCCCTGCGATGGACCGGTGACCTGTCCAGGCTGTTGCTGGACGACACCTCGGACAATGTCCAGCTCCCTGCGATGCCTGCTTGGATAAAGAGCCCATCCATCTTGTATCCCACTATTAAAACCGACACAACAGGGAGATGAGAGAACTCGCTACTATACTGCTCTTTGAACTCGAGACATCTCCACGTACTGTAAAGTTCACATGTGCATTAGCCTACAATCAAACCATCCTTATGTTATTCTTCATTCCTCGAGTTTCTTATCTACAAAACGCGGTCACTGTAGAAATAACATTTTATTAGAGCCTATTAAGCCATAAATCTCTTGGACGTGAATCTTACAGAGATGATTTATGTTGCAGCCAGGGAACCTGAATGTTTGTGTTTGTAATGGGAACACCACACCAAAACAACTTAAGTCCCTGTGTCCTCTGCCTCTTAATAATCACTTGATGTACAGTAAATCCACATAATGAGCATGTGTCACTATTAATCCCGAGTGCATGGATTATAAAACAATGGGCAGGCTTAATCCTGGCGCCCTGCAGAATTTAGAGCATCAGTTTTTAATGTACAGCAGCTCTTTGTATTAATGATCCTACTGTATGCCCCGTTCCTATTTTCTCACCAAATGTGGGCCTCGGCGCACACAAAGGCTCCCCTTAATGTGGTTAATGTTGGCTTACAGCGTCCACAGGGCAACGGAGTGCCGCCGCCGCCGCTCCTTGTAATTAACCTGTTTGTTTAAAAGAATGCTTCATAAATAAATCTGACATTTCCTGATGTGATGGATGTGCGGTCAGCGTCGTGCATCACAGGCAGCTGACTTCTGAGGAGCGTTAGGAGTGTATGTGTGTGTGTGTGCGCGTGCATTAAAGTCTCAGCTGCAGGGGTGCACGCCACTAGTACACAAGTAATGAATGCTCCTGCAAGAGAAGGCAGTTACACATACGCATGCGCACAAAAGGTCGCATTTATAGGCCACGCACAAAGAGAAAACGCATGCACACGCTCGGGGTTACTCAAGCAAACAAGGTTAATCAAGCCGGCATGATTCCTTTCAGTTGCTGTAATTATATACTCCTCTCCTCCTTGCATTCATTTGTTTGAGAAAAAACAAAAAACAAACCTGCAATACATCCCTTTTTTCTTGTTTATCTCATCAGAAATGTTAAATTCAATGTCAAAATCACTCTGATTAATCTTGTATCGTCATCAAACTTGGCTTAGACACAAATTCTTTTTATATATTTCTTTTACATGCAAATAAACAGTCTCATTAATGACCCCTATAGTGACCCTTGGCGCTGCTTTTTCTTGTGCTTATAGAACTTCGACTCTATACGGCCTTTCAGAGCCGGGCTCAGAGCAAGGCAAAAGGGGATACAGGCCATACGTTATGTCGCCCACAATAGTGATTGGTTCCCTAACTAACCCCCCTCTGGGCCCAAGGAGAGTGTGTTGCTGCTGCTTTATGGACCGTGTGCCCGGCCAAGTACTGGGCTTCATTGTGACTCAATGGGGTGTGAATAACAAGCATGAGCTTTCTGCAGGATACATTTGGGCATTAAGAGATGATCTTCAGCAAACAAAGGATCACAGGGTGTGAGGGACAAACTGTGCCAGACTGGAAGGGTTTACACACACTTAAAGATCACTTTATACAGTGGAGAGGTTAAAAAAGAGAGACTGAAACTATTCATCTTTACGTCTTTGAAGTTTGGCGCTTTAATCGGATTCCTACGAGATGGATGGCATTTGCAAATTGGGTTATTTTGAGTTAGCGTACGCAGAAATCGCATTTAAATTCACTCAGGCAGGAGTGGAGGTTGTGAGGTTGTGACTAAATCAGCATATGTTTTCATGTTTTCATCCCCCTCTCCCTGAGTCAACAGCGATCGGGCCAGCGAGTCGATGAATACTGTCTTTATTCTGCGCTGGACGGCTGCGGCAAGATTCTCCTCAAAAAACATCTCCAAGGTGGTCTCGGTTCAAGTGCAGATCGGAACAGAAGTGACTTACCAACCAAATATCTTATATCTTTTATTCAAAATGACAGGATTAACCCATGCGTGAAAACGTATTTCAATTCCCCCGAAAACAGGATTTGGAGGTAAAAACCAGTAACAATATTAAACGGCTGTGATGTGATTACCAGACTGTTGCTCCACCCGGAGAAGCGACTCTTAAGAGCTGCAGACCGACGATTGTTTAAGTAGGGGAGGTGACAGAGCTGCGGGGGCACACAAAGCAAGACATAATTAGGGATGATGTATGGTTTCGTGTTGGACCGTGTGGTGGTTGGCAGGAAATGCACATCCATCAAACCAACCACCAACCTCTTTAGTCTCTGTCCGAACACTTTGAATTGTGCCTAATTTGATTGACTTTCACTAAAGGACGTTCCCAAACCAAATTTGCCTTTTAAGCGGCATCGTTTTTATCGTTTTTGTATCGTGACGGTTGACGAGTGCTCAAAATCCAGTTTCGAAAAACTGAAAAAAAAAACAACTTTCATATCACTTGATCATGATGGGGAAAGGCAAATAATTATTTTTAAGTAGTTGGTCAGAAATTACAATGAGGAACAAATTGAAATGGCACTGCAAAAGAAAAAAACATTTTTTTTTTGCAGCCATTCATGCTTTATTGGCAAATAAAAGGAAAAACTTAATTGGGTGCAAAACCTTTACTGAATTCGCAAAAAATCGAAACTAAATGTTTGACATTGCAGTGTTACTTCTATAATCCAACTCAAAACATTACATTCTTTTAAGCTGAAGAGTAACGATGATGCCAAAAGAAATTCCACAGTGGATTTAAAAGTTTTGGAGCAGAAATCTCTTCCCATAAGAGAAGTGTTGGCAGAAAAAACAGGAAACCGTGGCCATTTTTTCTGCACGTTTGTGTCTGTTCCAAAACATTTCATAACCGTTTAGCGTAACACACGCGACCTTGTGAATGTCTTTGTTTTGGTTGTGGCAAGCTGAGGTCACTCCGTGTTGTGTCCCCCGGGCTAATAGCGGACTAAATGAGCCTGGCGAGTGTCAAAGGGAGCAAAAGTCCGTCTGAGGGTGGGGGGGGTGCAATCCTGCGTGATGCAATTATCGAATCTGCTGGGACGAATGAGATTTTCACCCCAAAACACGTTTGCGTAAACTTTAAACTGTCAAGTTCGATGCAGCGCTCGGTCTGTTGACTCAATCCTGTAGGTCTGGGGTGTTGCCACCGGTTCCCTCAATGGTGGATGACCTTTCACCCGCTGGTAGTCTGGGGGTCATCGCTCTTTGACCTCAGGAGTTACAAGGGTGCATTCCCACTGAGAGGGCTGAAGGCCCGGAGCGTTAAGGCCACAAATGGAGACATTCAAAATGTGAACGCGGACCTTCCCCTTCGCACAACACAACAGTCGCGAGCATAAACACGTTCAGAGCGCCTACTGAGCTCGGCCGCCGAGTCAGCAAAATAAACTCCTGGGTTTCTTTGTTATAATAATCAAGTTGGTCTTTGAAGGTTTGTTTTTTTTTTTCTCGTCTTTTGAACATCATTAAATTTCCCCAGAGTCACAAAGTCTGGCGCGGCTTTATTAATTAGTGCAATGTGTAGTGAGTGATTTACAGCCAGAGTCTTTGGTGTCAGAGTTTAGAGTGGTGGAAATGGGTATCATTAGTCTGCAAGACGCTCTAAGTAGCGGCCATATACACATAATGAAAGCTTTCATTAGGAATCCAGGAGGATTGGTGCGCAAGGTGAAGTCTGCGGCAAGTGAAAACACTTAATGTTCGCCACAGGTAGAGGGTCCCTGCCACCATCTGTCTCCCTTTAATTCCCATTAAAAACACTTTTGTTTACCATGTCGTGCACTGCCCCATAGTCACCAGAGTTTAAGCACATATCCGCCAATGAAGGGCTGATATGTTATGAAATTGCAGCAAATTGATCATTTTAAATGGTGTCCAGAGAAGCCTGCTTCCCCTCAGAGTGTAATTTAGTCTGAATGCTGGATCTGCTTGTCTGGTAAAATTGATGTTATCACTTTTTTTTTAATTTCACTGTAAAGCACTTAGAGATTCATGTTTTGTGCGAGTTGTTGTAAGTTGAACTTAAAGTTCGGCAAGTTTATGTGGATTTTCATTTTGTATTCAGCATCCTCTCCTGCAGCTGTCGTTTGTCAATAAAAATAAAAAAAAAGTTCAGTATATTTTTCCTAAATGTTTGTTTTACTGGATTACATTTTTAAACAAAATGCTATTTGTAAAGAAAAAGAATGGCCACTAATGTCTCGTGGAATATTCCGTTAATTTCCAAAAGCAACTTTACTTGTTAGCACTAGCTTTTAAATATCACTCAATTTAAAAAAAATAAAGTATATCATGAAAACTATTTTGGCATACCACACAATTTGAGTTGTATCGTCAAATACAGATAATAATAGTGAGAGAGGAACGACTGCAGCCGGCTATACATTGTGTGATATTGGTCATGCGAGATGACAGATGGGCAGTTGTCTTATGTCATTCATTGTCACGGTCATGCAACCAAAGAGAGATTGGATTCATTCTGACGGTGTCACTGCACCACTCAGGGTGACCGATTGACCAAAACAAAAGTTTTCAGATTCATGCAAATGGTAAAATGCTGGAGGATATGTCTTGTTGTGGTTCACGTCTAATGCTCTTGTGTTATTTTGAAAGCTCATCAACTCTGAAGACGGTCAGTCGGAATTTTACAACACTCAAATCTGTGCTTCACTTTTCTGTATTCAGCTAAAATTGATCTTATAAAACTATTTAAACTCTTGCTCAGTTAGAACTTGCAACACCTTACACATACATAGCTTCAAGCCGCAAAATAAAAACATTTCAAGCTGAATTATTACACAGCTTTTTAGTTGGCTTGTTTAAATGTTCACATGAACCTTCAAACTTACAAAGACCATTTTTCTTTGCGTGCTCCAATTAGATTTCAGCATGGTTATTGGACTATTTACGATGAAGAAGCACACATAAATCATATGACTTTGTTTTTAAAACATCCTAGTTCCATGCTGGAATTATTGCTGACATGTTCTGCTGAGCTCATGTGATTTATGTACAGTTCGTTTCTTAAAATGGAGGAATGGTATGGAGAATGGAACAGATACGCAGCTCTGTCCTTTTTACGACGTTATAAACATCACATTGTTTGGTTCATTTCCTTGAGCAAAGTGCCACCAATCCCCAGTTAGGGATCCTGATTCATGTATTCATTTTTTGAAATGTGATGAACTGTGCTTGAACTTCCCACAGAAAACGATGATCATTTTTAGGCCCAATAAGTATCGTAAATCCTGCTTAGTCTTAGCTTAGTCCATTTTATTTAACATTGTTTAAGCTGCACCCGGCCTATAATTAATTCTCTAAAAATAAATAATAAGAAATTCAGTAAATCCAGGAGATGACAATTGAATGAATGATTCCAGCCTGTTAAAATTCAAACTACACATATGCAACATTATTTAGATTTTTTTTATGTTATGCTCTATATCCTGCTTCAGTCTGCAATCGCATGACAAAACGTACAAAATATTCAGTCACACGCACACACTGCGTTGTACAAAGCAGGCAATTAACTGCAGACAACACCAGTTCATCATTAACACTGCGAGGAGACAGAGGGATCTCTCGCCTTATGTAATCTGTGCATATCCTGTAGGCTTGTCATCTGTTGGTAAATTAATCATTAAGTCCTGCTGCTGCACTGGACCATCTCTGGCCTCTGTTTCTTTCAAGCTGTGCCTCAAGCTGTTCTTTTATATAATAATAAATCCGGGGCTTGAGGATAATTTAGGATATGGGGAAAAAAATGATTCTGAGAAAAGAAAAACTGGGTGTCGTAGTGGGTATTTAGCACGAAGCAATGTGTTGCATGAATCTGTCCTAAAAAGGATGTCAAAGAAATGGACTGAAATTCAACATAAGCCAAAGGGTGCAGGTGCGAACAGAGAAAATTAGGAGCCTGTATCCACAGGAGCATCTTCTGATGGCTTCAGTCCTCGGGGACTCATTGATCTCGCCAGCAGATTTAATCTCCCCGTCGCTGCACACAGATGGTTGTGCTCCTTCAAACAGCTTAAAAGGTTGCTTAAAAAGCGCCTTTATGAAAGCATGATGAGCTTCAGCAAAAAATAAAGAAATAAATTCCCCATCAGTTTGTGTGCTTTCTTGCAGTGTCAGTTCTTTCAGTTCACTCGTTCTCCCTCACAACACACACACACACACACACACACACACACACACACACACACACACACACACACACACACACACACACACACACACACACACACACACACACACACACACACACACACACACACACACATGAAGAGACTGTGGGAGTTGGCTGCCATGGTGGCTGAGCTTGTGTGGTGCCAAAGGCAGCAGCCTGGTGCGGCAGTGAAGGTGAGTCAGAGCTCGCAAGAACACAGCAAGGAGCGACGGCATGTCATCACAACACACGCACGTACACGGCAGGAGCTCCGAGGCGTCCGTGTCTGGAAGAAACCAGGTGCACCACAGCTGCAGGAGCTTCAGTCATTCAAATCCGAATGCCTACATTATGAGTTATGAATTTCTAGCCTTGTCTATTTATGCCATTTTCCCTCTCTCTCTCTCGCTCTCGCTCGCTCATATTTATTTGTTTCAACTGTGCTCATAAATCCAGTCCCACTCAAACAGCCGGTCCTGCCTCTATCAAACAACACGGTCTTTCAAAATAAAAAGAAGCAGAATGAACTAAACAAATAAACCTCAGCGCTGAGCCTCCTGGTCATTACTTTGTTTACATATTTTGGGAGACGCTGTTGGCGTACTCGGTTGAAGAAATCTATGGCGGTGTGCCACATTCTTGAATGTGTTGTTTTTCTTACATGTGTATATGTATATATATATATATATATATATATATATATATATATATGTGTGTGTGTGTTTTCAATGTATCTCACAGCCCCCATCATATCTGATTAGATGGAGGAGCCGATGCCCGCTCCCTTCCTGTCCAGCGCTCGGGGAGCCTGTTAATATCAGCTGGTGAAAACACAGCTGGGCAGCACAGCATGGCACCGCTCTGGTGACTTTATGCCTCATTGGACTCTAATGTAGCATGGTGAGCAGCAACACAGATCAGGTAGGAGTGGGACGCCTGCAAATGAAGAACTTCTGTACAAAATCAGATACAGTAACGATTTGAAAATTGGGAGGCCGGCCATGATTAATGGGCGGAAGTAAGAGTGACCCATGCAGAGTGCTATATTTAACAATTTCCCATGTCTAATTTGCAGTCTTGATATAGAAAAAAGCAAATATTATTGTATTTTGGGTTTTGCAAACATGATTTAAATGCATTGTTTTATATTTTCGTCCTGATAACTTCTCAACAAACCTGATGACTGACACCCAGCACATGCAAAGCCATTTCCTTTACATTTATATAGTTTGGAAGCTCAGCAAACAGATTTATGGCTGGCTTTTATGCGGCGGAAAACACCAAGCAATTAACATGAGGGAGAAGATGCAGTGAGTGTGTAGCTGTTGCATCGTAGAGTGACTAACACCCATACGGCTTCCTGACTAGCACAGTTCCTGAATAGAGGCAGTGTGCGTTCCTTTCTCGGTATTTACAGAGCTGCAGCATAGGCCTGCTGCTGTGTAATCAAATATTAAAAATAAATCCTTTAAGAGCAAAAAAGGTCTTTAGGAGATAGTTATTTGGATTGTATAATCACGGATGTGTGATGCAGCAGGTTTCACAATGTAATATAATGGACACTTCATTCATTTTTATTCAGTTTCATTTGCAACTATTCTTCATAAACAAGCATAGATGTCGGTGAAGAGGAGAAACTCACAAAATCACATTTCTACAAGAGATCCTGTTAGGAATATGTTAAGAGTGAGAAAAGAAGAGTGCAATAAATAAGGTCAAAACATAAAGCGGCATAAATAGAAAATGGTCCAGGAGTTCTAAAATAGGCTTGATCCAATAGGGAGGTTTAATGCCATGAATCTTACTGCGACAGGAGATGTCGGTAAGTAGACAGTGCACAGAGGCCAAACGGATATTTTACAAGCGAAGGGTGTTGAAGAGATAATTTGCTCTTCCTCCTTTCTCTTAAAGACTAGGAAGGACTTCTCCCACCTTCCCAAACAAAGAATAGATCTTAACGTTGTCAAACAGAGAGCTTCCCACAAGGAGAGTGGGAGGTTATGGGGAGCTGCCAGATACTGGTCTGACATCACTCAAAGTTTCACACAGTTAAATGAAAATCGACTCACTCCTTCACTCAGTCATTTTCATAACATTTGTGCTCGTACACAGAGGAGCACAAATTGCAGCTCTCTCTCTGGATACCTCCGTGAATTAGACTCGTGTTGGCTACTCTAAGCTTTATGGGAGTCAGTCTTTACGATAAAAACAGGAACCCTATCTGCCTCAGACTGAGCAAGATAAAATAATCTGACAACACACGGGGGTCATTATGTCACGTACTCCGTGTTCCTTGGGTGGTAAACAACATCTCGGTTCCCTGGGGCGGTGTCTTTACTTACAAATAATTTGCTGGGAGGCGCACCGTGGGACTTTGGCTGAATGAAAAGCACCGTTCCTCAGAGTGTTCCGTCGCTCCTTGTCTGGCTCGCTGTTTCGCTTCCCTGCGCACACACCTGAGCCCACCTGTGAGTGTGTTACTTGACACCCAGCAGCCGCCTCGGGAGACCCTGGGAAGGTGCAGGGTTGCACCGCTGACACACTTCACCATTAGCCACAGCTCATTAGGATGAATTGGCACTTCTTCACACACTAATCACAGTTTGGGAAGTCTCCGGCGAAACTCTGCTGGGTTGTTGTGAACCTCACTGAAAAGCCGAGCTGTGAATGTTATTGTCTTGTTGAGCTACGGAGCTCAGTTTGTAATGTGTTTCGCAGAGGAATAAATCAAATGAATGTCACAGGCCTAACTGTTTCAAGCAATGTCGCTGACAAAATAAAACAAGAGAAAAATGTCTATGAATACTGTGTGCTGAGTCATTGCCGATCACTCACCGCCTTCTACACAGTTACAGAATGACTAATTAAATGAATATGATGTGTACAAAAATACATCCAAACAAATTCCTGTGTGTTTATTTCACTTGGCTAATAGAACGACTGGTGTCCGGACGTGGCGGCGCGTTGCTTTCAATGCTTCTGAGGGATTGATGAGAGACGAGGCAACAGTTGTGGGGAGAAAGTGTTACAGACAGCATGATAGATGGGCCCGGCACATGGGAGGCATGTTCAGTGGCAACAAGTCAAAAATTTCTGTCAGAGGGGCTAAACTCAACAGGGAGAGCTTTCTCTGATCATCCCCTGGAGAGTTTCAGCCCCCCTCCCCCCCCCCCCCCCCCCCCGATCTGCATCCCACCCGTACTTTCCCCTCTTCCTCCTGTTCTCCCTTCTTTCCTTCTCCTTTTTTATAGCTCCCTCCCTCCCGCTTTCCCCTGATTTTCCTCCATCTGTCTCCGCTCTTCTCTCGCTTCTCGCCGCTCTTCTGCCTCTCTCCTCCGCTCTTCGCCGAGGCGATGACAGAACTTCCCTGGCACGTGTTGCGCAGATGAACCTCCAGAGATTCCAGCACACATCCATGCACTGCAACACATGCTGAATGGATTAATTCACCATACCCACCTGAGTGATGGAGCGTACAGTAAAGTCCCCGTGTCTCACATTGCCCAGATCCTTCACTGCCCATCTGTGAGATCCACGTTTCTCTGGAAGCATGTTTTTTCAGAACGTAACACTTTCGCTGTTATATGAGCAGAGCTTTGGCCTAGTTTATCACTACCTCCGCCTAAAAGTCTATATTTAATACATTTCAGTTTCATATCTCAGTGCATCACGCGATCTCCATTGGTGTCATCTTTTGATTCATCAAGGTAAAAATTACAAACATTAGTGGAAAATATTGTACAGACATGGACAGAATGACAGTAGAAAATTGTTTAGGGTGCAATTCCTGCATTACTAGATGCAAACGAATGGCAAAATATTACAGTAGTGGAGACCTGGATTTGTTTATGTATTCAGTCCCAATTCTAAAAAAAAAAAAAAAAAAAAAAAAAAGGGGGGGGGGGGGGGGGGTGCGTGGGGGGTTAAGAACAGAAGTTAACAGTAGCAGATGACCCTGGGGGCCAAGAAGACCCGAGGGAGGGGCCAAAAGTTGTCCTTTAACATTCTTGTTTGGTTAATTGTGGATGTTTGTCTTGAAACAAGTCAATAAGGGAGATGAATGATTGGATGGTTAAAAAAAAGCAGTTTTTTAAAGCATGTTAAAATACCAACAAAGGGTGCGTTCATGCATGACCCAACCAAATTCTATAGAAAAAAAACAATTTGGATAATGTTTAAGTAAAGTACATTCTGAATTAATGTGAGGAGCTTTTCACCTTTATGCTTTAAGCAGGGCTAAATGCAATTAAATGTGTGACGGATTACTGAAGTGGTATTTTTACCTGCAGAGAACTCACAGAGAGTTTCAGTTTATAATCAAGGGGAAATTCCTTCACACAAGTACATTAAGTACAGTACATCAAAAAAACTACTACAGCTTGCACTTGTGCTTATAAAGCATGCATCATTCTATGTTTGGCCCATTGAATGGTTCACTTTGTGTCCTTATCACTCATTTGAGCTTCAGCATAAATATACCGGAGCGTGCTGGGATATACATGTATTGTGCTTTGGATGGCAGTAACAGATCATAAGCACTGGGTTTCACTTTCGCAGGACCAAAACTGACAAACATGACACAGTTAGACTTTTTTTTTTCACATCCACCCACACGCTAAGATTATGACTCTTCTTTGTATTCAAGCCTTCTTCCAAGATGGAGTTTTTTTTTGCACGTATAGACAAAGTCAGATAGTAGCAGTACAGCCAAAATCAGCTTTGAGTGAGGAAACAAGCACGTCTTGATGAAAACGTTTTTCAAGTGGTAAATTAATAAATTTTGAGTCATTCTTTGAGCAATAGCTGGATTATATCTCCAATCTCATTTTTTCTGAGCCTCTGATGGATGGAAAATATGACACTTAGACTTGTACAAATTGCATATGGTGTAAAAAGAAATTAAATCAACATGATTTGGTGCAGCGCTCCATAAAATTGCCAGACACATTTACTAAGCCAAGATGTGTTTTGTTTCTTCTGAAAGAAAATAATGACGGTATTATCTGGCCAAGATCTGCACTTGTTCCCGCTTCCTCTGGGAAACTGGATTTTTCTGCTGGAGCAGGCTATTCGCATTAGTTCAGACCACGCACATTTCCGTGGGTGTAGTGTGACGAGAAAAGCACGTAACACAGCGTTGCATCATCACTGTATACTGCATATCACAGCCTATGTGTTATGAGGGCTGGATGGCTGATTGTGTCCTGTATATACAGATTCTGTGCATAGATCATATGAAACATAACTTTGCTGCGAAGCTTCCCTGGATAAGCAAACTCATTCGTGCATAAGACAGATGGTCCATGTATGTACCAATAACACGTGTTTCTCATTGCGATTCATTGACTTCCACTTGCCTATTGGAGCCGGGCTCTCACCTCTGAAAGCCTCTGGGTTTATGTGCAAAGGCTGATATGAGATGAATAGATGTTCTTTGTAGCATAGATACAAACACCGGGGACTGTGAATGAGTTTAATGCAATAAAGAGTCAAAACTACTAAAAGTTTTTTAAGGCAGCTTCTGAATGAATGCTTAGTGTGAAAACGGACGAGGCTGTTTCCAAGAGCGTATCAACTTGTTTTATGTGGCAATTTAGAAATGAAAGCTTTAAGACAGCAACACAGAAAGACTTGAGTCCCCGGGGACACCTCAGTTTAAGAAACCTTGAAAAGGCTTTAAAGTTAAACATTTTCCAAATATTTTTTTTTCCCCTCCTTCTTGGACGCGCTGCGGTTTGGGGACTGTAGGGAGGATTTGACATATTTGGCTGCAGTTATAACAACGGCAGGAAAATTCATTTCTGGACTGTCAAAGACATTTGTCCTCCCTGGCCTCCCAAGACGAGAGTGCAAACCGAAGAATCCCTTTCTCATCTCCTCTCCGTGCTTGAAGCCTTGTCCTGCTCTCCTCCCCTCACTTCTCCATTTCTTGTCTCTTCTCCATTTCTTGTCTCGCCCTTGGCTGACTGTGTGTGTGTGTGTGAGTGTGTGTGTGTGTGTGTGTGTGTGTGTGTGTGTGTGTGTGTGTGTGTGTGTGTGTGTGTGTGTGTGTGTGTGTGTGTGTGTGTGTGTGTGTGTGTGTGTGTGTGTGTGTGTGTTTGAGAAATTCCTCGGTACGGCCCAGGAGCTATGCGCTGTCACACACTTCCTCCCTGAGGCCAGAGCCTTGGGGGGGGGGGGAGGCCAGGTCACTCCTTGAAATACTTTCACAAGTGGTGCCCAAGTTGGTCAAACCTGTACTGGTGTGTCCGTGCACACACTGACATCCGAGCATTTATCCTGGCTTCTCTGCTAAACCTTCATCTTCCTGTGGTCCCTCGGAATTCGGCTACAAAACAACTCATGAAAACAGAGAATATTTTCCTGAACTGTAAGTGACGAATGTCAAACCCTGGTGATGCTTTATCCTGCACACGTGACTGCTTCCAGAAGTCAGTTCACTAAATATATTATTACATACAAAACCTCAATTTAGTAAAGCAGTGTAAATATAAGATACACTCAATGTTTCTTTCCTTTTGATAATGGAGTTACTGTCGCTACGTTTTGCAGACGGAGGTTGTGTTTTGGTCTTTGGGTCAAGCTTAAAGATTAAACAATGTCATATAGGAGAAGTTTATGATTAACTTTGAGATCTATAGACTAGCAGATTGAGCAGTCCAATCATCTTATTTAGGCTTAAATGACACACGTGTAATAATAGAATGGTGAGAGCGAAGACAAGACTTTCTATGCTGTCACTGTTTCTGTGGAGACACTCATAGTATGTTTGTTAGCATATTTAGCCGTAAGTACCTTGTGAAACTCAAGTTTAAAGTAATGATCACGTTCTCAGACCTGAAGGCTCCGGGCAAACTGCATGATTCTGTCTTTCATCCATTAAGTTTACTGCCGTTGCAAATTAAACTAAACCTCATTAACGACAACTGTAAATTAGCTCTCCAGAAAGTCATCATTACCAAGTTCTGACTCATGCTTTGAGCTGTTTTGAACCCAGAGATCCAGTCAGATGATAGAGTGTAGTTGTAGTGCAGAGTGGGACACAGACCTACGTACTTCTTACATCAAAAATTACTTTTTGAATGTTTTTTTATTGTGCTATTATATTTCTAAGATACATTAGGTAAGTTGGATTGGATGTAATAACACATTATGAAACGTGGGCAGAAAGATGAACCACAACATTCAAGTCAAATGGCTTTAAAAAACAGTATTGTTATTTAAAGGAATGAAGGATATTGGAGAACAATTAACTTTTTCCCATTGAAATATGATTAAGATGTTTTCTCGCATCTTATTTTTTGAAAAGGATGCAACACAAAATAGCCGTTTCTTGTTCTGGTACACAAGGAGAACAACCTCACTCGTCTTAAATATGTCATTAAACACGGGTAAAACAAGATACTTAAAGTCATCAATGGTAAATGCTGTTTTAAGAGCTGTTTTTTTTTTTTTTTTTTAATGAAAGACTTCAACCTGAAATGAGATGTTTACCAGCACACCGCGAGCTATTTATACTGCAGCCAGTAATAGCATTGTGTCTTTGTGTTAAAAATATTGCAGGCCGAGTGATGCACTCGGCATCATCTGCAGCCTTTTTTAGTAGCTGCCGTCGGGTCCTTTATGGAAACCAATTGTGGCTCTCAAAGTGAGAGGATGACTACCGTATCCAGAGATTATGTTCAGGAGTGGGCGCACCGCGGGAAGCTGCAGGCCGAGATGGGGTGACCTTCATCCAGCCCAGTTGATCTTAACAATCGCCCAACCTAATATGGTCAAAAACTCCCAAGTTTAAACGGTCCGGCTCTCTGGGATTCAAGTGTCTGACAAAGAGCTAAGGTATGCCAACAATGGCAGCTTAACTGCTGGAGGTCCCTGCACAGGTTGGAGGTAGCATGCCGGATGTGATGTGTGTTCTTTGCCTAATTACGAGGTGTGTGTGTGTGTGTGCGTGTGTGTGTGTGCGTGTGTGTGTGTGTGTGTGTGTGTGTGTGTGTGTGTGTGTGTGTGTGTGTGTGTGTGTGTGTGTGTGTGTGTGTGTGTGTGTGTGTGTGTGTGTGTGTGCGCAGAGGGGCACTCGCACTAGATTTGCCTTGAGCAATGAACAACACATCCACTTAATGAGATTAACTTTTAACTAGTGCACTCACTTGCTGTCACACACACACACCTGTATTTAAAAAAAAAGAAAAAAAAGCTCTTCAGGAAACGGTGTGTATCTGTATGTGTGTGACCCAGCAGGGGGCCACTGACTGTTGATTTACTTCATTCAGCAATTACCCCTCAGAGGTGGCAGGAATTCCAGAAATGAGGAAAGGTTACGTTCCACCCCATTCACTCAGAGCCCTTCCTCTCATAAAAATACTTGAATTAGTTGAATTAGTTGGCTAAGCTTCTCTTGTGTCAGACCACATCTCGCCCTCCATGGTCCGCTTGTCATTCTGAGTTATGTACTCCTCTTAGAAATCACTTGCGTCGAACACATTGGAAGGGTTGAGAAAGTACATTTGATTTGTTCTTTTTGCATCAATATTCATCAAATATGTCACATATTTTTAACCAAATGAAGCTTTCACAATAAATTTGCATCATGTTACATGTTTTTTTTTTTATTTTCTGCTCTACATTTATTCTAACAGGAAGCCGACTTCAACTTAACCAGAAACAAAGTTTGTCTTTTTCCTCAAGAGAAACAAACACATTTCTTCACGTTCGAGCACAAAATATTTTTACAAATGGAAGGAAACTCGTGCAGCAACTGCATATCTTTACAGGAACCAAATCCCCCTCTGGCTTGAGTGAACTCAGGCATCTGATGACAGCAGTTCCAAGACAATACACCCCTTCTGCCCCAACTTTGCCTGAAGTAATACCAGAGATGACATGTGCTGATAGACAAATAACAAGGGAGAGAGAAAACCGAGATTTTAAAGGAGATAAGTACAGTGACAGTGACTGACCACACATGCATGGAGTGAAAACCTAGTGAAAAGTAAGAAAACCTGGTGTGGCTGCACAGCTTCTCGAAAACAATCTATTGTTTCATGTTGTGCCGACAAATTGTCATGTGACGAGATTATTTTCAGGTAAACGGAATGGTAGATTAACAGGAGGTTCAAATGGCACACCTCCTGTTGTCACTCTTTAGATGGTGCATCACAAAATGTGTCCCAGATTCCCACAGCTTGACTGACAGTTTCCCTTCAGGCCAAATCTGGAACCACTTACTTCGTTCTCACAAAGCCGGCTACAGCTTTTGGGGCCTCGGTTATACAGGGTCATCTCAAGACGGCCTCGTGGGTCATCACCAGGAAGGGAAATATTTTTTTGTGTGTGTGTGTATATTCCTCAGTATTCTGTACTGGCTTTGCAAACGAGCACATGTTTAGGTCTTATTTCAAGCATTTTCGGTGGATTTATAGCACATGACTACCGGTAGTTGTTTGCCAGCTCGTAACGAGCCTGGCCGGAGTGAGCTCGTCTTTCTGACGTAGTTTCACAGGGTTAAATGTCACTTAGAAGCAGAAATTCATTAGTCACGTTGAGGACACGGTTGTATGGTTTTCCGTTGTTTTTAATGACCAGATATCAGTTTTCAGGCTCGTCCTCAAATGATATCCCTTGGTTTCACTTTTTCTGCTATTGGAAAAAAAAAAAAAAAAAAAATCATCATCAAGAAGAAGCTCTGGAGCGAAATTCTAACATTTTTCCATTCCCACTAAGATGATAAACATTCAAAACTAGCCCGGCCGTCGCAAGACAAATGATCCTGGTGTAGTTCAGATAAGATGCCTTTTACTATCTCTGGAAAGCAAATTTGTTGATAGAAAGATAACCTCCTCATGCCGCTGCTTTTCCGTTCATTGCTCATGACATCGCAAAGTACGCAGTCCCACATCAATCTGGATTGTTTTCGAAAGCGGCGTTCCATAACATAAAGCGAGGAATGGAAGGGTGGGGGGGAAAGGCTGGAGATGTACAACGTGCTGTGTCTGACTTTGACACTGTCATCGGCCACGCTGGGCTTTCCATGTGGCAGAAACTGACGGGGTCAGGATTTACTGACCCGGAGGCCCCTTTTGTGCTCTCCACACTGCACTGATCCTCGCTTCCTCTCCGGCTGCATGCGTAGGCCTATAGGCTTACCTTTTATACCCAGGCCGCTCTGTGTCTGCTGTAAATAGGCTTAATGTTACAGATGTCTGTGTGCGAGCACAAAGGGCCAAAGGGAAGTACAGAGAGCGGCTCTATTCTGCGCCGAGGAGAGGAGAACAGGTGGAAAGAGAGCAATCGGGACATGGACGATGATCAGATTTCCTCCATTTAAAAAAAAGTGTAAGGGCTATGTGTGTGCTTAGCTGCATATGTATGAGCGCATGATACTCTGCAGGTGTATTGAGTGCATATGCAAAAGATGCTCGCGTGTTTTGGTATCAATCAATTATCAACCCGTTCAACTTTTTCCACCCATGTTCACGCTCATTCATTGAATCTGCTGCGAAGGTCGATTCCCAATTGTGCATATCTTTGCAAATTTGAACGTTTTCTCAAAAGCGGATCCCACAAGCAAGTGCCAAACTTTTAAACTATGAAATGTAAGTTATAAATCAAACTGTCAGGACGGCCAGCAGGGTGAACGAGGGCGTGCACTGGTCCCTCTCTGTGTGGGCCGACTGGCTGGCAGGCATGGACAATAAGCCATACTGTTTGACCTGCTCCGCCTGTCCCACTGCCAGGTTTACAGACATCCAAACGGCTGGTCCTCACTCCCCTGACTCCACAGTCAATCCACTCTGCTCCGCCATTTATGACTTGCTGACTTTGAAGCTCTTTAATTCTAGAAATACATTTAGCTAAATTAATCAAGGTACAAGTTAATGTTACTTTTCGTTGCCAGTGATTGATTTCCCCCATCATACCATAGCCCTTGTACTTGACTCACACATGACCCCAGTAATTTAATGTTAAACTTTAGAGGAATTCAATGCAATTTTCAAGTACTTAATAGTAATTGGTTGGAGAGGTTACAGCAATTTATAGGACTGTCATAAATAAGGCTGGTCCAGGTAGAGGGGACAGATAATTACTAAAGCTGACTTTTGATATCCTTTTTCTAACAACTATTACAGACAAGCAAGGTAATCCAGTACAATGACACTTATCTCCTTATACCAATCTCATTAGAGACCAACATAATACATCCGTCCCCCTGATTCCTTGGGATTTTCATTGACTGCTACTGTAATTCTGACTGCAAATTTGAATCTGTTTTTTTTTTTTTAACTTCGTCTTAATACATCTGAGTTTTTCCCTCATTTTAATTACCCATTGCTAAACTTGCATATGATCCTTAACTGAACAACCGCTGTGATTAATAAAGATAGAACTGTAAGATGGTGTGTGTGTTTGATTTTCTGTCTCTTTGCATTTGCTCTGAGATGGACTGGCGAACCCCCGCTTCGCCCACTGTACCCTAAACTGGATGAACTGGTATGGAAGGAAAAGTAAGTCGTAAAATTGTTGCTTGCCTCAGTGTGCAGGTCAAGTGCTCGGTGGTCGCTGAGCGTGTTGGGATGGCATGCAGCATATTATCTTTCATCCTAAATACTCAACGAGTGACATCACACGATTCTTCAAGGGGCAAATGTGGTGAAGAGTCATTAGGACACACTCTGACCCTACTGCGTCCAGAAGACCCATTGCAAAAAAAAACATCAACATATAAGGCTGAGTCACAAGAGGAAATGATTGAAAATTGCTTTGCTTTTCTTCATGATCACACACACACACACACACCTCAAACACGCCACTCAGACGCAACAGGCTGGTAACATGGCCAATTGAGGCTACGTGCCCTCACTTGCACAAGTGCATCGTATAAATATGCTACGTGCATTTGAGGCAAATCTTTACGTGAGGCAGGGCTGAGAATCACACAGTGTGGAGGACACACATCAACCACACCTCGTGATGAAGTGCCAGTTTTGAGTTTCAGGAGGCTACATGCATGCAGCATGTGTTGTACAGTATGTCATGCATACCTCGAACGGGGCAGGAAACTGCTTGTCGTCATAAGAACAAAAAACACACAACATAATGGTCATCCGTGAAGAGGAATGAACATTTGTGTCTTAGTTGGTTACATTTGCTAAAAACTGACATAATTACAAGTGAAAGTACTGTTGTTAAAACACACATGTAGAAATTCTGTTCACTTAAACAACTCAGAGTATGTGTCACATTTAATTGTATTGTCAGAAGAAGACATTCCAGTCAATACAGTTGTTTGAAATGACACTTCTTGGCAAATAACAATATTGAAAGCATAAAACTGCTTCTGCTTGAATATTCCGTGCAAATCTGTGGGATAGTCTGATTCTGTTTCTTTTATATTTACTGTGATGGTGTTCACTCGGGGTGTTTATAGCAGACACTAATGTGTTTATGGTAACTTTATATTTTGCATTGCCTCACTTTGAAATACACATTATGCTGTCTGCCTGAGGAGGGAAAAAAAAGAAGAGAAAAAGAGCGTGAGGCGTGTGTTTGTATGTGCAGGAGGGGGAGAGGGGGGGGACCTCGGAGTTTGAGCCAATCGGTGCAGCGCAGCGCTAATGTAGTTTCTGTGCACTTTAACTTGGTGCCAGAGCTGCGCAGCGCTCAGCCCTGGTGAGCGTCTTTCACTCTCCCTCCATCTCCAACTCGCTCCTTTTATTTCTTTGGATCATGCACTAAGAAAGTGCATCTTGAAGTTGTTCCAGGACTCAAAACGGCTCTGAGTTGTGTTTGTCGGGCTGCAGCCATCCCGGATGCCTTCACAAGAGTAATTTTATATATCTTGCTGAACGGAATATCCAACTTCGCTCCCGCACCGACCGTTTCTCCTCAGAGGTGAGTGTTTATCTCAAAAGTATTACATGTATTCTTTTTTATTATTATTATTTAAACAGCATGCCATCATTAAGAGTTATTATCTTTCTATATTAGTTGAAGGCTTCATTCAGTCATGAAAAAAGCTTATCTGCTTTCATCTCCTGGAAACAATCAAGCACCAAAAAGATCAAGCGATGCTTAAAACTTTGTCTCCCCATTACTTCATGTACTAAATCAAAGAATAAACGAGGTTACTAGAAGAGGCCCCGTGACATATTTACCCTGAAGGCGAAGAGAGAGCGAGAGGGAGAGAAAAAAAAAGTGAATCTGTGGGTGAGTCGAAGGGGATTTTAACTTGGAACGCGTGTGCGTAAAAAGACGCACTTAATGGAGGGTTGCATTTTGGTTTCCAGATGTGTGAACTCAGCTGTTGCTTGTCACTCAGGTGGGTTCTCTCGCTTTCTCACTCGGCCCCTTGACATATTTCTCTCTCTCTCTCTCTCTCTCTCTCTCTCTCTCTCTCTCTCTCTCTCTCTCTCTCTCTCTCTCTCTCTCTCTCTCTCTCTCTCTCTCTCTCTCTCTCTCTCTCTCTCTCTCTCTCTCTCTCTCTCTCGCTCTCGCTCTCTGTTCGTGTCTCCTGGAACTTCTTAGAGTTGCATCAGTGTTGACAGACCACAACCCAATTCCACAGAACCATTACAAAGTGAAGCCACATCAGCTCGCTTAGAACAAATGCAGAACCTAAGCACCTCTCACATATAATCACTCATAATAATTAAATGTGGTTTTCATCACAGATGTGAGCTCTTTGAAGTGCAGTTTCAATCTTTAATCACAAACACACCAGTTAAATACAAGTTTTTATTAAATGTAAAAGAAGGTACAGAATGTGAACTTAAAGTGAATAAAATGTACAGGCAGACTGTAAAGAACAGACACTCTGATGATCAGACCAATAGTGACGTGTTCGAGGTAGCTTTTTCAGGGCTGTGTGATCTATAGTGAGGCCAGTGGTGGCACCTAGTGGTGGGAGAGAAATGTAAAGATGCTGCGGCAACATTGACAAACTTTTAGACTGCCTCATGTTTTGTACATTCAAGTCATTTGAATCAAACAAAAACTAAAGGCCTTTTTGATGAAAAATCACCGTGTCCTGGATGCAGCCTGACATGAGAGATACTCCCTCCCTGTGCTGAAAGTCTGCCTATGAACTGTTTGTAGTCGGCCAATCCTGGATTGGGGAAGCCTGGGATCAGGTGACTGATGTGTGTATTCCCCCTCTGTGGGAGGCCAGTCAGGCAGACTATTTTACACTTTGCTGGGGGTGTACACTCTGCAATTCTAAGCCTTTGTTAATGAGTATGTATTCGTGATGCGTGTGTGTGTCCTTGTCTGTGTGTGGTACTCGGCCCTAAGTGCCTATTACTTTTCGTATGATTGTGTGTGCATGCATGCATATGCGTGTGTTTTCCTGCAAGTTGAGAGAGAGGGAGAGAGAGAGAGATGTTTGGACTCCAGAGTTAAGCTGCTGTTAATTGGTCAGCCATTTGGACCACATGGGAGAGTGAAGTCAGGCAGTTTCTGAAGTGATCAGTATGCTTGGTTTGACTACTGCCCGCTCGGAGATATAGCACCGATCGATTATCGACAGCCTCTTTTGTCCATGACTCGGAAGAAAGCTGTGATTCAAATTCAGTGAACTCGTAGACACAAGATTACGGTCGGCCTTAACAACGAATAAATCATATTTCCTTGAAATCAACAAATTTTGAGTCATTTGGATGAAAAGGTTGGATTTGTTTAAACATGAGGAGGGAGGAAATGGTTCTGGTTAAAGAGGATGTTGAGCAAATCTTGAAAAGATGACCTTTTAGTTCCCAGCAGAAGACATGGGTGTCCAGTTTTGGCAGAAGAACTGGTTATATGTTGTTTTTTATTCACATTGTTTAAAAAGAGAGTTTTTTGGGATAGTTTCAAAATAGCCACAATCATTTTTCCAAAGCAATGTCTTTCAATTAGAAGTCTGACGCGTCGTCCTGCAGTCCTTGTTTTTTTTTTATTTCTCATATGTAACCCAGAAACTTGTTCTCCAGTGGGGCTTGAGTGCCAGAGAGGAAATCCAGCCTGGAGATTGTTTTGATATTGTTGGACCCTCTCCTGGAAAACCTTTTTGCTCGGTATCCGAGGGTGTTCTGGATTTCGAGCCATTGGCTCCTCGACTAAAACACCTCATCTGATCACAGCAAGTGAAGCTTGTTTCCAAAGCTCATGGCGTGATGTCTTTCAACCCTTTTTTCTATTATTTCCTATATCAACACAAATAACAAAAAAAAAAAAAAAAAGTTCATAGAACTTTCTGGAGTGTTTCACACTCATCGTGTATAATATTATGAACACAGATGAACGACGTACATCTCTTGGATGGTTTGTTCCGGGCTGACTGCTTCAGCATTCACATACAGCAGGCAGCATTCACACACTTCTTGCATCCCAATGTTTGACTTGGAGCACGGGCTGGCATTACATGAAATACATGGCGCTAATAAGAAACATAATGTGAAACGTGTGTGTGTGTGCCTGTCTCTGAGAGTGAGTGTGTGTGTGTGTGTGTGTGTGTGTGTGTGTGTGTGTGTGTGTGTGTGTGTGTGTGTGTGTGTGTGTGTGTGTGTGTGTGTGTGTGTGTGTGTGTGTGTGTGTGTGTGTGTTACAAAAAAAAAATGCGGTACCTCCATCTATTAGTAAGTCAACACTGTTCTGTCTGTACAGCTCAGTCGGTCTAATACCCAAGACCAACATGTGTACACACAGGCAAGTTTGTTCTGTCATACTGGAATTAATCGAGTGTGGGGTTGTGTAAATCATTCCAAACCTCAGAGAGCACACACTCTCTCTCTCTCTCTCTCGCTCTCTCTCACTCTCTCTCTCTCTCTCTCTCTCTTTCTCTCACACACACTTATTTGTATATACACGCAAGTCTGCCAAGCAGCTATCCCCTGTAGTTGTGTGTGAAGGGCCAAACAGTGAAGGGCCAATTACCGAACTTGGAGAAACAGAACAGAGAAATAATGAGGAACAGAGCAAATAGAAGGTAAACGTCTGAAGTTCACGTGGGAAATGCAGTGTTAACATCAGTTTGTTATATGAGGATATTTTAACTGGATTTTTTTTACATTTCTAAACATGTCAAGTGAAAATAAACCTGAAGAAGCGTCAAAGAGTTGTTCGCAGTGCTAATAGGTTTTTTTTCGGACATTTTGTTCTGCAAATTAAAGAATTAGTCACTACACCCATTAGATAATAATGGTTAATAGATGTACTAAAAAGGTAATTTTCTTTACTAAGTACTTGGAATACCCATCAGCCATTAGTTTTGGACAGATCATTCATGAGTGTGTCTGTGCTGGGGCAGCAGTCCTTGATGTATGAACATTAATGGTGATCCCTGTGCTCACTGAGTGGTTGCAGACCAAACCCTGCAGGCCGCATTGGCTGCACAAGCCTGGTATTATGGTCAGCTTGTGGGGAGGAAAAGTAATCCGGAGCTTAGACGAACATCAGACACTGAGTAATGGACTCCGAGGCAGAGTTGCTCTCAATACTGTGTCAAAACTTGCAGCTGAAATAAAAGTCGCCCGCAGCACTTGCTAAGCCGTGCAAACGCCGAGGTGCTGCTCCGAGTTCCTGACTCGTGCCTGCCAGTGAGAGTCGATTCGGCTCCAACGTAATTACCTATACACACAGCTCTATTTGATGATGATTAAAGCCACTAACACACACACACACACACACACACACACATGCATACATACATACAGGTACACTCAGTGGCCCAGACGCCGTCAGTCGCCAGCCACAGCAGTTATGGAGACATTAAAGGTGATGATTATTAGATGATAATAATTAAAAAGCTTTAAAGCTCAGGTAAAGGTAAACAGTACAGACAGAAGCCGAGTCGCACATAGGAAGATAAGATTGCTGCGAAACAACCTCGTAATTATTCCCCAGTCAAATGACCACCCCGGGGCAGAGCACAAATGATAGCTTTCCAGTTTTGTTTTTGATTGGAAAGACATAAAAGGTCTCCAACAACAGATTGCGGGTTGTCAGGTGCTACATCAGTCATTCTGTGTTGCTGTTGTAATGTGCAATCCTGCTAATGCCATTTTTTGGGGGGGAGGTTGTTTGGAAATATTGTTTTTTTTCGCCTCCTTTCTGAGAAGGAAGATCTGAAGAATTCAGTACCACTTCAGCAATTGCAAATTAAAAGCTGCCACTTTGTAGGTGACATGGTTTACAATAAACAATATAACCCGACTGTTTGTACTCAGAATAGACGCCAACTGTCTTTCCTTAAATATTGCTGTTTTTTTTATGGACTCATAGACGTCAAAAGTGTCATGATTGTGTATTTCATTCATTCTGTCAACATTATATTGGAAAACTTTCACGTTCTGGGAAAGGCATGAGTTTTGATCGAACAATGAGTCAACGTTACATTGGGTGGTCCCCGGCGTCTGCAGAGGTCTTTGGGCTCTGCTATCTGGCGACGTATCTCCATGTGGCCTCACACGATCCCAGAGGAATACTCGCCTCTTAATTGATTCTAAAGGGAAATGGCTTTATCCAATCTGATGCCACCCGGAGTCAGGAAATGGGCAGTTGCGATAACTACAGTGTAAGTGAGGGTGGGAATAGCTACTGAATTATAGCTACAGAATTATCTCACCAAAACTGTGTTATGCCCAACAATACTATCAAGCTCATAGGTTTGTAGTAAGTAATATATTATGGTTTAAAGAATATTAAAAACCCACTGACAAACACTAAATCTGCTTTAAGCGAGTAGTCTGTGTCAAATATTTCAGTCAAAAAAAGGATTAAAGTGGTGATGCCGATTTCTGACAAACGCAACTCGTCATTTCAGATGTGAAGGGTTTTATTCATTATACAGTCTGAAACATTTGTGTCTTTCCTATTCAAACCCTTTGCTGTCTTTGTGCTGTCTGTCAAGTATTCCAACCGTGGGGGCCCTCCTTCAGATTGGACAAATTCATCTCCAGGAGATGAGTGCTGTAACAGATATCCACTGATAGAGGTTAGCTGATGAAAGCTTGGGGGCTTTCCGCTGAGTGCTTGTCCCAAAACAAACACTGATTTGACTGTTATGTGTGTTTTGATGCTTTTGAGAGCAAGTGGGTTTCCTTTTGTTTTTTTGTTGGTTTTTTTTTAAGGGGAGGGGGGGGGCTGAGAAAAGAAGCTTAAATTGCCACGAGCATTAATGAGGTGGTAAATAAATATCTTTTGTGTTTACACCAATGACCCCCCCCCTCAAAAAACAAAACAAAAAAAATACTCAGACAGTTAACTGGGGGCTTAGGCATTCATTATCTCCCACCAGCCACCCGTAAAATCCAACATGTGGGGTCTTGTTTGTTTGTGTGTGTGTGTGCGTGTGAGTGTGCGTGTGCATATGTTTCTATTTATTCAACGCTTTGCATGTGTCTGTTAGAGAGCGTTTGCCCACTGCCTTCAGTGTAGGCCCTCAGACTCTCCCCTCTGGGTCTTTTAAGACATCTGGTTGCGGATGGGCAGCTTATATCTCCTAGTAATATGTGCTGTTAAGCTCCCGGGAGCCTCCGCTGTGCACATCATTACACCCCTCCTCAGGCTTTGCTCGGAACGTCGCTGAAACCCTATCGTTTGGTTCAGAGGGGTACAAATATGCTGTATATCCCTTTTTATACTACTTCCTCTCCAGTTCGTCTCCCATCTGTTGCAGATTAGTCCTCGGTGTGTGTTTAGAGAGCAAAGCCTGTCGCCGAGCCGGGACTGATAGTAAACCCAGAAGGTTTTAGTCAGAACTGTCAGGTAGGTCTGAATTAAGAGAGAGGCCAACTGAGGATATGGCTGACTGGAAGGGGAGCCGAGGGGGAGAGGCAGACCCACCAAACCGGTCGTCTTGTTTACCCATGAACCTCAGGCCCGCTACTCGAGGGTCAGTGTGGAATGCCGGCGGCGGCTCCTTGGCCAAATTCAACCGCAGACCCTGGGAGAGGAGAGAGGATGAGCACCCTGCAAAAATGGCCACTTTAGTGACTTTATTTAGACACAAGAGCTCAAGACGGCTTTTTTTATACAACACGCGGCCACGATGTCTGAGATCCAAACGCGTCACCAAAATGTTGGCGAGCTGCATTAAGCTGATGTCGGCCGGCTGCTTTTGTTATCTCTCAGAATCTCTGCCTTTCTCAATCACTGCCTCGGTAACCTGTTTATGGTGAAACAAAAGAAGGCTTTTGGGAATGCGCTGTGACACTAAAGGCTATATGGTTTCACACACGCCCTGAGAATTGTGACGAGCCCATGTAGGCCAAAATGCAACCTGAAAAGCGCCCGGGGCCATGAACTTGGTCGGACCCGTCTTTTCCCAGCTCTTGTCGCTGTTTTCAATGCTAATTCATGGGAAAGTGAGGCTGGTGGTTGTGTAATGCCAGTTTGTGTGTGTGTGCGTGCGCGCATCAAAAAGTGTGTTTGTCTGTTCCGCTTGACTGATGTCCCATCCCTCCAGGGTCCTGTCATTAAGCTTCTGTGTACACAACCCCAATCCCTGGCCTACATCTATCTCTTATGCCAAATTCACAGGAGATCTGTACACGCACACGCACACGCGCACACACACACCCGCCGCAACGACTTTCACATGCTCAACCTGATGCAATGCCGCTGCTTGCCTTGCATGATATGTCATCATACATATGTTTTTGTATTTGCTCTGCTCTCGCTCTCATTTTTTTGTTTTTTTTTGTTTCGCTTTTGAAATGTGACAGAGGCACTGTAATCAATCAAATGGACGCATTAAGTGGTAGTCAGACTTCTCGGAATGGCAACAACGACAAATGATAGTTAAAACCGATAAGGAGGATCAGTGTTTTCTTTTTCTATAATAATAATAATAATAATAATACCCTGATTGTTACAGCATGTTATTGGCTTTATTTACATTACTGATCCAACACTTAAGCCTGTACCTTTCTTACCATCGGAGTGGAGCAAATCAACAGCACATTCTCCCGTCAATAAGAACAAGGCATTGTGTTTCTTGGCATTTTTTTATTTTTAAACTCCATCACCCGCTCTTCTTGGCTTTTCTTTCTGTTCTGGTGAAGGTAATTTGGAGAGTCAGGTTTGTCTGCGGCAATGTGATCGCAGCAGCCTGGGATCTTATTAAAGCACATGTGCACACACACACACACACACACACACACACACACACACACACACACACATTTCAAATGTCCTCTGGCTTTTATTAAAGGAGGAATGCATCACTTAACAATATCAAATTAGACTTGGATGGGACGCACAAGACTCTCTTTTCTCCGCTCTCTCTGTTACACACACACACACACACACACACACACACACACACATGCACTGAAATACAAGGACAGCACCTCTATAGGTTACTTAAATGGTGTCGGCGTTTGTAATATCGTGCTTTATAAACTCCATTTGTGCAAGTTGTCCACACAATGAGAATTTAAAGGTGAGCATACGTATGCTTCTCTTATCAAATTAGTGCGGGCTCACACCTATGTTGCCATAGCAATGTGATAATCTTCAGTGAAGGGTATAAATGGTGCCCGGGCTGTACTCTCACTTTGCCAGTAGTCGGCGGGGGTCGGCTCCAGCACCCTGCAAGGTGGTAAAGAATATATATTTATGGATAAACAGGAATAAAGCGTTTGCATTGTATACTAATCATAATGTATACATTCTTATGAGTCACATCATGTATCAGATGAAGAGTGTGTGACTTGAAGTATAATGCGATGCTTTGAAGCAAAATACCACACCACAACTTAGAGGATTTTATATGGCGACGATGAGACACTCGATGCATTTAATATCCATTTACAGCACAAAATGTAACCAAGTTGTGGAGGATAGTGCAGAATACCTGAGGAACACAGTGTGTACTTTCATGAACACCACCAGCTACCTCAAAACTCATCCTTCCAATAATTTGAAATGTAATGTAATTCATTCCATTATTGATTAATCGTCGTATTTTCCTCGGAGTGCTGAAGTTTGAAGAAACACTTGAAGGATACATTTGCTTGGCAGTATTTTTTTTTTTTTAGTCTACGGGGATATAGGGCTTGTTAGATTCGGGTAATGGTATGCAGTGAGCAATTTAAATTAGGTTGTTTATTTCAAAACTGAATGAAATGAGAAGCAGTGGCAATAATATCAAGAAAAGGCCTTTGTGCTGCTTCTTACAAGCTCGTTTAGCCCTGAAAAAGTGTAACTCCTGAGCATACTCCAATCAGCCCGTGAATAGTGAAGGGATTTACAGGAAATCTGCACGAATGTTGGAATAATTGGCAACACATGCAGGGATATAGGTAGACCCCTAAAAAGCACTATGAACACTGTCAGATACAAATGTAAGGTGAAACAGTAGCTGCATTGATGCAAGGATTATTTTTCATTCTGCCACAATTGATTGAAAATGAATAGAAGAGAATAAAAAATTTTAAAAGTGCTTTGTGCATGAAGACTCTTCAGGTTTCCAAAGTGAACAGCTTTATTGATTTGGCTTTGAAGCACAAACACTAAGTGGTTATAGAAGCTTCATGCATGAAGTGTCTCTATCTTGCCAATGAGGACAATCATACGACAAATGTATACATGAGTCACACAGCCGACGATGCAATATGTAAGAAATGAGAATAGCTCGAGTACTTGGCTACTAAAGCTACTTAAGTATTACCAAACTCGGGAAGAAACATACTTTGCAATAAAAAGGTATCTCAAACAATTCTATTGAAAGGTGGCTGAGTTATCTCACAAAGGATAAAAGAAGCAAAGAAACCCACAAGAAACGTCATTGCAACCAAAAAAGAGATTCTCATTTTCGAGTATAAATATCTATGAAACAAGGTTAGACCCAGTCCCCCAAAATGTTCCTCATCACAGCTGACAACTTCCTGCACTTCATAGTTCCTTTATTGACAATTCTGTTGTGCCAAAGGTGTCTAGGTAACACCCTGCAGTGTTAACAAATCTCCGCAGAGGATTTTTTATGGTTAGAAACTTAAATTACACTCGGCTGGGGAGTGTCAAGGAATATTAACACTGATCTGACAACGCCGCTGTTGAGCAGTACTTCCACAGACTTGATATGCGGTGGCAAACTGAGCTGGTGGGCCTCGTTAGTGGGGCCTGAAGGATTCATTTCCTGGTGTGAAAAGCTGCTGAGAGGCGTCTGTCACTGTGAATAGGCCTGAATGGGGCTTAAATGGGCCTGAATGGTTGAATCATAATGGATGCGATTTGAGATGTTGAGCTCAGGTACTTGTGAATGTGGATTGAATGTATGTGTTGGCTGGTTTGTCACAGCCAGCGTATTTATAGATGTGTAAAGATAATTGGATTTACATATGTAGCTTAAGACTTTTTTTGTTTGTTGTTCCTGACAATTAATAAAAAAGTAACTGCAAAACTCAAGGTTTCAAGTTTGCTTTAAAAAAAAAAAGGTCAAGTTTGGTGCCCACGTGTCTCTTCTGTTGTAAAGACCATTCACGAGATTAAATTCATTTCACATACACCAACATCCTGTCTTCTTCCTCCGCAGAAGGACCAACACTTATTTGTTTGGCTTTAAAGAAAATCCACATTGTTGAACTCTCAAACTTTGTCCCCAATGAAGAACTTGTTTTAAGACAAATGTAGCCTTGCGAGCCGACCATTCATTTAATTTATCCTTAAAGATTTGGTTGCATGCGTTTGCATGTTGCACGTGGTCTCAGTACCCATTTGAATTTTATAACAAACTGTCCTGCGACATGTTGTAACAAGTTGTTGTTCTTGCTAATTTCCATTGTGAACAGCCAAAGAAGTGGCTCCTCTGATATTTGCATTCTCAACCCCTTCTTGCCTCCTGGGGATGAAAAGACTCCTCGCAAACCCCAGGTGTGAACGGCTGTTATAAATGAAAATAGAGAACGGCACTGCTGGAAAAGAGCATGTTTGTTTAGCAAGCCGGCCCTTCGCATTAAAGGTTAGAAAAAGGTCAAATTACCATGCGGGTTGAATTCCGGTATAAAGATAAGCTGTGAAGCCAGGAGCAAGTGTGCCAGTTGTTATCTGGCTCGAGTGTTTGTGCTCGGTCAGTGTGTAGTCTAGACTTTCTTGGGCTTGGATTTCAAAAAGCAAAGCTTTTGCCAAGGACAGGAATGATCACTCTGAACGATGGAGAGTGTGACAAAGAATTCAGAAACTGGAAGTTCCTTTAAGGTTCTGTTCGCTCGAAAACGATCTACTGGATGTAATATAAAGATCCGTATCTGGTGTCGGTAGGAAATGCAGACGATGGTGTTGTAAACAGGAGTAAATGCACACTTTGCTACTGAAGCAGATTTAAATTCAAAAGCGTGAGCGTGTGTACTTCATACAGAAAAGTTACATTTTCCTCTTGCGCTGCGAGGTGAAATATTGTTGAGTCACACTGATTAAAAATGTCTCCAAAATAAATTTGTCATTTCTGCGCATTACTGTCCACTAAGCAAGAGGGGTCAAAGGTCATTGCATAAACCCTCCATTAGTAGGTTCCTGTTGATCAGCCTCAGGCATGTGAATGAGACCGAGGAATCATCCGTTAAGCACGTGTGTCCAGCAGCTTTGCTGAGTGTTAATACTTGACTCTTTGCCTCCTGATGGCTCACAACCGTCATGTGTAGTCAGGACGCTGCATTCAAATCCCACTAGAATACGTGTGGATCACGCTCTCTTTCAATAGATAAACAGCCTAACACCCACATCTTCACCAATTAAACCCTCTTTGCTTCCTCCGAGGAGACTGCAAGGTCAACTGTCCTCGTGTGCTTTCTAAAGAACCATAGGCCTCTGGCCACAAGCCCAGGCCCAGCCTGAAAAGCAGATATCTGCCTATTGTCTTGAATAAAGCCACTCATCCTCGGACCTGTCCTCTATTCATGCAGGAGCATTCCTCACCCACCCGTTGGCTGTTTATATTGTCTGAATTAAGTACTTGTTTTTGTCAGAGAAATAGTGTCTTTCCCCTCGACGGGGATATTTGAACTGAAACATGTCAAGGACTTGAACAGCATCTCATGAAATTTAATCACATCTTCATAAGGTTGAACACATTTGGGTTTGTTTTTTTTCCTCCTGGAGGAGCAGTGCCAAGACCCCTGGAAAGGTTGAACACGTTTTCTGAAAGGTTCACCCTCCGACTGGATTGCCAAGCTCCTCTTGTCTCTTCTTTCAACTTCAAATATGCACTGCTGTGCCAAGAAAGACGGCCGTGTTGGCAAAGCACATAGCGCAGCCTCATCTCCAAGCACACAACAGAATCGCTTTTCTCCATGTCACTCTCCGAAGCTCATTACCTAACTGAGTCATTTCTCATTTGTAACAGGTAATCTGGCATGTGACAAACAGCGCTGTTGCTCCCACCCCCCCGCGAGTGACTTTGTGGGGTTGTCAGAGGAGAGGCCTTTGTCCGTCGGACAAATGCGTAAACTCATTTGTCATTTTTGACTGTTTAAATGACACCCTTGTTGCTTTTCAGCCTTTCACAATGACTGATGGTGCCGCTTGTCCAAATAAGCACACCAAGCTTCCACAGGCAGGGCGATTTTTTTTGTTGTTGTTGCAGCGGCGTTGCTCTCCTTTCAAAATGTTTTACTCATGACTTCATGTTTTAACTTCTTGAAATACAAAGTGTCCACACACTTCCACGTCTTTTGGAGCAAACTGCTCTGGTCGTTCTGCTCGGTTGTCAGGAGTTTCCTCAAGTGGAGGGTTCCCTGACAATAATGTCATTGTGATTGGCTGAAGTGAGAGATGAGGACAGAGGACCTCTCTCCTCTCACTCATTGAGATCCTCAAAATAGGAAGGGGAGGGGCAGCGATGTCAATGACAGGGTGAGGAGACGGATTCCCCCTGCGTGAGAACTTCCTGAGGCGGATGAGGCTGACCTGAGAGGAAGCACGGTCGAGATTTAACCAGTGTTTCTGCTCATTCTTGAACAATGCTAAATATTATAAAGCCTGTGCAAGCTTCTCCGGGCAGTCAAACAATTTATTAGAGCTTTAGGTTTTTTTGTCTTTATAAACTATTTGTCACTCTTTTTTTCTGAAATGGGGCACAATTTTTTTTCTCAAATATGCATTTTGAGTAAGTTCCCCTTGATTTTGAGAAAGAAATGATGAGGATGGAGCAGCTGGGACAAGAACACATTAATCAGAAACCAAGTACAAATTGATGGGCCGTTATTGGAGCGACTGAGATGAGCTGTTTTCGACCAGATGACCCCCAGGGGCCCTTTAAAAAGCTTTTTGAAAGCTTTTGGCCGGTTACAATATAAATAAATTTCACATCGACTGATCTAACTCATCAATGAATGTGTACAGAAATAAATATCCTCTGGCATTTGCACAGTGAACAGATTTATAGTTAATGGCTAAATGCCTTGTAGAAGAAGCATTTCAGGAAGAAAAGAACACATTTTAAGAAACAAGTCTTGCTCCGCTCTAGCTGGAGGAAGGGATGTAGAGATAGGGCAGGGGAGGGAGGGATGGGGGGTAAAGGCGGAGGGAGGTGTTGACTCGGTCGTGTGTTTGTGTGTGTGATTGAAGTGCGGTGGCAGGCGATTTGCTCTGGAGGGGGGAGGAATGAGGGAGGGGCTGACAAGGCCTGGCGCCCCCAAGAGCACTCACTTAACTCAGAACAGGATCAGAGGCACTCCAGATAGAGATGTCACTTCTTGGCCCTCCCATCCCTCTCTGGGCCTTTAAACTTTTGAATTGTCATGCGAGATGCTAACCATTTGCAGAGAGAGAGAGAGAGAGTTGCTCTGTTTGAAAGTCTCCTCAGTGCTGACGCTGGACTTTCAGAGATTGGAGGGAGGAGGAGGAGGATTACTTCTCCACTGAGTAGAATCTGGTTCTGATTAGTTTGTGGATCTTCTGAGCACAATGCTGCAGACATGAAGCCAGAGCTGGAGTGCTGGATTGTGGCAGTGAAGGAGGGCTTTATGTGAATGTGGAGAGAGATGCTTTCCCAAGAGGTAAGACATGTCGTGAAACTAGAGGGATTGAGCACAGAGCTGTTTTAAAGCTCTGCCAGGAAGAAAAAAGAAAACAGTTTGCACAACTTTCACATCACTGTCGGTGCAGATGATACTGTGTGTATTTGTGTGCATGCCGTTGTGTTATGTCTATACAGTCCTCATGTCTGTACAGGTGGTCTAACTCCAGCTGTGTCGGGTCTCCTGTGCGCCCCCCCTGTCACCCATTTGGCCCTAGAATAACACTCTTCAGCAGTCTTAAGAGCAATGACCTCAGTCTTTGAACTCGACTATTTAATAGTTTTTCTTTGCAAATCCCATGGCGTTTCGGAAAAATAAACTTGGGAGCTCAATAGTTTAGTGGCAGATATGCAGTGCCGTTACTGTTGTACCAGTTTTATTCTAATAAACGCGAAACACTTTGGCATAACGTGTAGGAGCCATTCCAGTGAATCAGGAAGTATTCCTTCAGTTGGGGTGGGGTTATGTTCATTTGAAAATGCTATGTTTGACATTTCTTGATGAAGTTGAACCTTTTTAAAGTGTGGGGGGAAGCATGCATGCCTACATCTGGCTGGTATTTATACAGACCTGATGTTGGGACTCTTTAAATGCCCTTTTAAAAAAAATCTACTTTCCTTTTTAACCCCCTCAACCTGTCACGTCTCCGCCACGGCCCACTTTCAGAGGAGGAATAGGTGGACGTTCAGTTTTTGTTTTCGACAAAGACGGCCATTGTGTTATTGCCAGGAGGTGACATGGTGAAATGTGAGTTGCTGTGTATGTTGGCTCGGGAACCTGCAGTCACCTTTTCCCTGTAACCCGGAGCGCTTAAAGACAGTTGTTTTTCATCCGTTGCTCTTCAAATTGGAGGATTGGCTGCTTCATTTTGGTATATATAAAGCTAAACTAATTAGAATGACTCAAGACAGCCTTTTTTTTTTTTTTTAACCATCAGACCACAGAGCTCACCACTCGTTGAATCAATAATGAAACCAAACGTTGCACACAAAGAATATTTTTCTCTGGAGCTATTTTTCATTATTTTTAATTTGGGAAAAGAATCCCAAATCTCATGTAAACAATCGTGCTTTAATTTCAAGTGACCTTATCTAAATATATCACTGTGCTTAACCAGGTTAGATGAGATAAAGTGAAACAGTTAAAGAAAAGCTTCTGAGTGATAACATTATCTCCCCCTCCATAAAACCCAATAGATTAGTCACTAAAGAACAAAGCAACACCCAAATACCCCTTTTGTCCTGTGATAAGAGCTGTGGTTTGACTTTTAACAGCTGCGATTTTAGTGTTTTGACGTCCCGGGTCGCATTCAACTGTATGCTAATTAAGATAGTGCAGATATTTTCCTTGACTTATGACTTGGGGGTCAGCTCAATGGCTCAGGATTCCTGTTCAGTGGGAGTTTAAGGTTTACTATCCGATCTATATTACTTTGAAATTGTTAAAGAAATATCTAAAAAAAACACAAAAAACCCCTCAAGCGACAAAAAAGAACTAAGAATGTTTTTTTGTTTCTTTTTGAAAAGGTCACAAAGTTCAACATGCTTGGGTGCACTCTCTTCCCCTGTAGTTTTGTACAGTCTCTCATGAAGCGGTTATCACTTGGCACAAGCTTTTGTCTGACCGAATTTAACCGACTGCTTCAGCGGCACAGCTAACGGACATAATTACTGGTCGGCAGAGGCTTTCAGCTGCTCTAATGAGAGCTGCTGTTGTGTGAAAGACCAAACCTGTATACAGTTTGGGGGGCCAGCGTGAAGTCTCTGTTCCCACCCAAACGAAGCCCATTCTGCTCCAGATTTGCATGTCAAAGAGTTCTGAGCGGAGCAGAGCGGATGAAGAGCCGCTCTGTCAACACCTTGAGACCAAAGCTCTGTTATCATGCCGGGAGTGCTCTGAAGAACATGGCCGCTGAGATAAGAAGGCTACTGCTCATGGCGGGAGACACACGACAAGATTTGTAGGAGTCCCAACTATTATCACGGCAGTACACAGTCTCTTCGTCGAGGATGTTGACTCAGTTTTATTACTAATGACATGAGGACAAGATATACTGTATTTTTATTTGGTTCATCATTTAGTCACTGATAATATCAGACTTTCCTGAACAAAAACCCACCATTTCCTTCTAGGATCGGTAACAGATGTTTCAGGAGAAACAGCTGGGATTGTCTGTTGCGTCTTGTTATGTCCGAGTATTTCAGTTCCGGTTCAAAGAAACTTCCTGGAAAACACAGTTTTTCCTACACATAGCTTCACGTTTATGCTCAAGAACTCAATTCATAAACGTATATGATTATGGTTCATGCTATGGCCAACAAGAAAAACAACAGATGAGATCAGAACCTGCTTTGAATGTCATGATAGATCATGTATAGTTTGTCACAAGAATTTTCTCGAGTGCTATTTCTAACACGTCATCATTATGTAATGGGTAAACAAAGGATTAGTTGGCAATAATCTAATGGATTAAAGATAGTGTGTTTTTTAATTTCTCTCAACATTCTTTTTTTTTGTAGAGGATTTTACAAGATACTGGGAATAAACTTTTTTTGTGTTATTTTAAGCTCTTGTTATATTTCTTTAGCCATTATGCTAAATTCTCAAAACACCCCCAGGATTAGAGCAATTATTCTGTTAACAAGCACAAAGAGGCGGAGATTAAAGATAATTGACTGATTGCAGGGAGGTATTTACAGTAAGTGCAACCCCCCCCCCCCAAAAGCTCCTCAATCATCAGTATCTGAGGAGAGTTTTGTGTGAAATAAAACAAAATGCAGCATGCAAAGGAGGAATATAGAAAACAGGACGTGAAATAAAGAGCTGCTTCTGTAACTGTGACTCTTTGTTGTCCACAGCGTTGGTGTGCGATGAACAGCGAGAGAGGCCTGCTGCCCCGAGGCCCCGACATGGAGGCTCACACCGGGGGAAAGATGGGGAAGGTGTCTGTGGGCTTCCAGAGGAGCTCCACCTCCGATGATGACTCCGGATGTGCGCTGGAGGAGTACGCCTGGGTGCCACCAGGACTCAGACCTGAACAGGTTTGGGACGCCACTTCTACAATATCATAATTCAGACCGTGCACTCGTTATCCCTCTGCTTTGGTTTTACAATCTTTCCAAACGCACGAGAGCTTGTGGACGAAATCACATTTGTTGCACATTAATGGTTTATATTAGGACCTGGACTTTTTTTAAACTATTAATTTGTGCCAAAGGCAGATTTTCTTTTTTTTTTTTTTTGGAGGAGGTGGGGGGGCGTGGAAATGTGCACATGGTGTTTCCTTAACCATACAAGGAGATTAGCAGAGCTGCATGCTAAAGCACATCATCTGGCCACGGTTTAATTTGCTATTGTGTATTTCAGATGCACATGTTCATTTGATCTCAGTCAGATAATAATGCGGTCTTGCACATTTTCCTGTGTTTTTGTAAAAGAACTGCACACCAACAAACAGAATTTTGTTCAAGTTTTGGTTTTGCCCATCATGGGAAATGAACAAAGGCAAAACATTAACATTTACAGTCGCTTTGCTTTCCGTTTGTTTGTGGAGACATTTCATAGTCAGGCACACGTGAGTAGACAGAGATTGACATGTTTAGTCCACACAGTGTCACAATAGGACAGAAATCAATCCAGCCATTCACCCCTGCACTTCATTGGCTGCTGACCGTGTGCTAAAGCTCATGGATTCGTCTCCACCTCCAGGTGCAGGTGTATTTCTCCTGCCTGCCAGAAGACAAAGTGCCGTACGTCAACAGCCCAGGAGAGAAGCACCGGATCCGACAGCTCCTCTACCAGCTGCCACCACATGACAACGAGGTAGAGATCATGAGAGACTGACAGAGTGTGTGAGGACAAGAGAGAGAGAGAGAGAAGACATATAGAGATCTTAATGGGTAATACAGATTTGATAATCCCAGCTGACTATGGGTAAAGACAGAGTCCGTCCTGAATAGGTCTCACACTGTGTGTTTGCCTTGATGGCTTTGACCTTGTTCTGACACTTCCTGGCTGCTCCACAGATAAAGTGAATTGACACACATTAAAACCAAACACTTAACTTTTTTTTTTTTCAACTTCCATTTCTAAATATCAAAAGTTTGTCAAGTGGAAGTTCAACTGAAAATGTCAGTGTCAAAGACACATAAAGAGACAAGAAGAAGTCAAGGAATTTCAATGCAAATTCATAATAAACGCTGTTTGCCCCATGGCATTTATTTTGCCTTTCACGAGGGGAAATACCCCTCAACGCACCCTTGATGGTTTTAACAGTCTTTCTTTGTCTGTACTCACACTTCCAATGGGCAATCGTAACATGACAACCACATGTAGATATTTATAAAGCGTTTTATGATCGAGTTTGGTCAACAAGAATCATATTAATATATATAAATGAAGATTTCATAAAACCAAAGTCTTATTGTTGGCCCCAGCACAGTTCTTGTCCGTCTACTATTGCTAACCGGGCTATATGGTATTCTGTTTTTTTGTTTTTTTTGTATGGCTCTACGTTCAAACTTGTGGTTAATTCTTGTGTTTTTCCATAAGAACTTGAAAACAGCATGGTCGGTCCAAAAAGAGGTGTTGTGTTTGTATTAGTAAAGACTATAAACCACACACTGACAGGAAATATTTATGTGCACATTTCCAGTTCGGAAATTGTCTTTCCAGCTGTTTACATAGGGATTTTCAATGATGTGGTTGCCAATACTCCACTGGGCTCTCCTCCAACTTCCGCCAATGGCTCTACTTTGCATCGCAGTTACCGGTAGATGCATTTTGGGGGAGCGAGGGCAAATGTACCTTGTCAAGAGTTGGAGCTGAAAGGTTTAAAATGTGGACCCATACTATTACGATGAACTAAGTTTGTTATCTGGAAAAGGGTTGTGTGGTTTATGTTCACCATGAGAGAATTCATTAGAAAAATAAAATGCTAGATAATAATGAAGAGAATGTCTTCTTCTATATTACATTTAATCCCAACTGAAAACATTGTAATGAAGGGTAGAACCCAAAGTTGGTCAATTTTTGATAGCTTTTTATTGTGAAGATCAACGGATATCTATGGTTTTCTTTTTATAGTATCTAGCAAGAGTAACCTAAAGCCAACATCTGGGTAAATTATCCACAGGCTTTTCCAATAGAGCTGCAACAATAGCCACATTCCCCCAGACCCAACAAAAAGACCCTCCAGCGACAGTAAATACCTGCCTCCTCTCTATAGTAGCCTTATGGTGCGTAAACCAGCACTCCTTTCACATCTGTGTTAATAGAGTTTACATTAGGAGATATGCTGGAGGGTTATCACTACCAGAGAGGGAATGGTGGGGGGGGGTTCCACTGACAGAGGTGGTCTCAGTATACACACATGGCAGACACACAATAGGTACACTCAACGCACACAAACACAGTGTTTGACTGAGCGGTTTTATGACGTTTGTTGGCAGAGCTGCTGGCTGATGGAGCAAACTGCCGGAGGATTCCTTGCGTAATTGTGGTTAGGAGGGATAAGCACTGTGTGTGCATGAAAGAAAAATACAGTGTGTGTGTGTGTGTGTGTGTGTGTGTGTGTGTGTGTGTGTGTGTGTGTGTGTGTGTCGGCTTGCACACCAGCATCGTTTACTGTTGTTTAGAGAACAACCGAGCTGGTTGTTAGGACAGTTTTTGCCTTTTCTTTTTATCTGAGCCTTCATCACCATCTCTAAACAAAGGGGATGGGTTTGTGTGTTGCTCACGCCATCCTTTCAACGCAGCCTTGAGGGGAATTAGCTTTGATTAAACCCTTTTCCAGCCATATATGGACTTTGTGTGATGTTCCTCCCTGAACGTGCTTGCAAAGATGAAAGCTTGACTATCAGCAGTAATGAATGGGTGTTTAGAAGATGCTATTTCTGCATTGTCCTCCTCACTGGCTTCCCCTTTAAGCTTGAGCAGACCTGTATATTCTTTCCTTTTATCAACTCATCATCCTTCTTTTCTTCTTGAAGGTGCGATATTGCCACTCTCTAACAGAAGAGGAAAAGAGGGAGCTTCACATGTTCAGCACCCAGAGGAAGAGAGAGGCCCTGGGGAGAGGGACACCGAAGATCCTGCCCCGGGCACTGCAGCACACCCGTTGTGAAAACGTAGGTGGATATCCATCAAAGATAATGACACGAGGACACACATGTATATGTACCCATAAAAAACTGCTTTTTTCTTTCCATCAGTGCTCATATAACCAGTCATATGGTAATCTAAGAGTTACAAAGAAGCCAACTGGAGGGTCTTGTGTTATTTATATCGTGTGAAACCAACACCCACTATGCTTTCCCAACACATGGCAGCCTGAGGCACAGCCCTGATTGGCTAATGCTGAGGGTTTAATTGCGGGCTCAAACTTCCTCATTAGGGCGACAGAGGAAGCTGGGAAATTGGGAGGCTCATGTTTAAGTCAAGCGGAGAAGCCGGCTCCTCACGAGGAATTCAACCAATTTCCTGCCGACCATCTATATCACAGCATGGCACACGAGAAAAAACAAATGTACTCGGTAATAATTATTTTGTAGTTATTGTCAGGAAACAACAAAGAGGAAACCCTGTCTTAAATGGGTGACTGTGATAATAGTATTTCAAGCTTGATGTCCAAGACAATTAAAGCAACCATTGATAATATTTCTGACAAGCCTAATTTCATCGCATGAAGTATAAATATTACTGTCATGTGACTTGTGCCAAATTCAGCCATGTCAAAATGAGCAATGCACATCCTCTGCCAGGCATCCCTAAACAGCAGATGAAGTATAGCCATGTTAATTCTCCTCGGACAGGCAGATGAAATCCTTCACCACGCGAACACAGATGCTAACACAGCAATGCAAGGTCACACTGAGCTGACTCAGGACACACACACGTACACATTGTTAGAGATGCTTGACATGCAAGGATATTCACGTAAAGCTCCACAACCACGCGCTGTTGTCACCCTCATGCGTGCACATCCGTAATTTATATCATGAAGGCATTTGGAGGCACATACACATGCATTCCATCACACAGGTCCGTACATACACATTGTCAGGGTCCTGTTTCCTGCTGCCTTAACTTCCAGGGACACACAACACCCCTGTATCCAAGGCCCCTGTATGTCCACTGGTAATAATGGTTAACAGCTGGGTATGCTATCCCGTCCCTGCCTTTTGGGAGTCTCAAGAATCTTTTCAGTTATATAAAGACTGCAGGTTCAGACATGCACTGATGATCTCTACAAAGTCATTTGATCTTTAGGCTCCAGACCAGGGCTGGCGCTTTCTATTTAATGTTTAATATTACATCACAACAAATGTACCATTCAATAAATGATGATATTATTTAAAAAAAAAAAAAAACACACACACACTCACTGAAACACAGAGCAACTTTTGATTTGTTCTTTCCTCTTTTTTGGTAATGTATGTAAGATTGGAAGGCAGATTCATTGAAATAATAATTTGATGAATCTAAAATAAAATATTGGCCTTTGTTTCCTTCGAAAGAACACATTTCAGCAATCGTTATCATGATTGTAGAATTGACTGGCATCTTTGAAAGGATCATATTCCTTTGGCATTTACAGAAGGAACACCTGCTGTTTTGGCTTTCTGCTTATTTCAGTAGCAATGGAAATGGCACATCAGCAGATACCTTTTCTGATGAGTTATCTTGGTAAATCTCTTTTATTTATGCTGCATTCCTCATGGGTCACAGGCAACAGCTGCATCCTATACAAATGCAGAAATGTCTCGTTCTGTTTTTATCTCCCGAGTTTCATCCTCAAGGTAAAACATGATAGCATAAGCAAGGTTGAAGCCTTGTTTCCTACGACCCCTTAATCTTTATTATAATCCACTTTGAAATGCCAATGGATGTATCTGTGATTTGTGTTTGTCAGTGTTGTGGCAGCATCAACGGAGGGGAGATGGCCATTTTTGCCTCGAGAGCCGGCCCGAGCCCCTGCTGGCACCCAGCATGCTTCGTATGCGCCACTTGTCAAGAACTCTTGGTGGACCTGATCTATTTTTACCAAAATGGCAAAATCCTCTGTGGGAGACACCACGCGGAGCTTCTCAAACCAAGATGCTCTTCTTGTGATGAGGTAAATGGCAGTAAAAGCGTATCTCGCTACTGCTTGAAGCATTTTAAAATGACTATAAACTGGTGTCAACATGAGAATGTGTTTTTTTTTTTTTTATTTAGATCATCTTTGCAGATGAGTGCACTGAAGCGGAGGGTCGTCACTGGCACATGAAGCACTTTGCCTGTTTCGAGTGTGAGACGATGCTGGGGGGACAGCGGTACATCATGAAAGATGGACGACCTTATTGCTGTGGGTGCTTTGAGTCACTGTACGCAGAGTACTGTGAGGCCTGTGGTGAAAACATAGGTGAGTTGTGTTTGTAAGGAATGGCAAAAATCTTTATTTGCATGTGCTAATTAGATTCCAAACAAGTTTCTACTGATGTAAAAGGACCGTACCAAGATTTATAATGTGACTTTTCCCCTTTTCTTTCACACAATCCTTCAGGTGTTGACCATGCCCAGATGACCTATGAAGGCGTGCACTGGCATGCAACAGACCAGTGCTTCTGCTGTGCCCAGTGCAAAACATCCTTGTTGGGCTGTCCCTTTCTGCCAAAACAAGGCCGCATCTATTGCTCAAAAGCATGCAGCCAGGGCGAAGATATTCACGCCTCGGACTCGTCTGATTCAGCATTCCAGTCCGCTCGCTCGCGTGAATCGCGGCGCAGTGTCCGTATGGGGAAGAGCAGCAGGCCTGCTGAGCAGTGGCGACAGTCACAGTTGTTTAATCCTCCTGCCACTGTCCCTTCATTTGACCATAAGTATGGGGATGGAGATGCCGATGGTGACATTGACATTGTTGGACACAAACTTGGACATCTTGGCTTGGAAGAAGAGAGGTTCTGGAGGGAGCGAGAGGAGCAGGATGTCGGGGGTGAAGAGGATCCTGAGGAGTGGGCACAGCACGAGGACTATATGACTCAGCTCCTCCTTAAGTTTGGTGATCGAGGGATGCTACACCAACTTCAACAGCCCTCCCTCAAGTCTCCCAGCCCTACCAGTGACAGAAACAATTTGGTAACAATGGCTGATCCCTGGCTGAAGCCCGACACTACATCTATGGGGATTACAGCCTCCTCTCCATCCCCTGCCAGTCCTACCCAAAGTCAGACTTCTAATCAATCTCGAGCCAACAGTCTTAGCCCTGGATTGATAAGCAAAAAGAACCTGCCTGAAATGTACTGGGCCCAGTCACAAGATGGATTGGGTGACTCAGCCTATGGAAGCCATCCAGGACCTGCGAGTGCCAGAAAGATCCAAGAGTTGGAGATGGACCAAGATCAGGACCAGTCTGGTGCAGGAAGACCGACCTACTGGCCTGACAGTAGGCAATGGTATGAGGACTCCCTAGAGTGTATTGCTGATGAGCTGAGGAAGGTTGAAAAGGGTGTTGGAGACTCCATGGACTCCCTGGCACTTTCAAACATCACTGGTAAGTAGATTGCTGGTTGATAAAAATGAACTATGCTTTGTCATAATATGACGTTAAAACAATCTTTTCCTCTTCATTTCCCTTTAGGTGCATCAGTGGATGGAGATGGCAGGGAGAGACCTTTACTTTACACTCTTCATCCCATGCAAGATCCCTCAGTGGCAGATGGCTACGAAAAGATGAGCAACATGGGAACATATAATTCATCTCAGCTTCACCACAGTAACAACTCTCTCAACTTCAACATAGATAAGAGAGATGAGGGCGCAGAAGTGGAGGTAGCCTTGCGAGGAGGCCCACCAGGAGCACTTTGCTCATTGTCTCCGCGTTCAGAAAACCTCCCTCCTTCCTTCATTCATGCCCCAGCTCTAAGGAGGAGCAAGTCTCAATCTCGGCCTCCTCAGATGGTGAAGTTCTCCGAAGACACTGTGGACAATGGATACAACGATGGGTTTGAGGTCAACATCAGAAAGCATCCCATGAGTGAGAGGCCACAAAGGAGAGCATACCGTCCTGAGGAGATGGGCAGAGAAAAAGTACGTCCATCAAGCCACCATGGGCGGAGTAGGCAGCACCACCACAGGCAAGGCCGGCACCACAGGAGCCGCAAAACCCGTTCGGATAATGCCCTTCACATGGTGCCTTTGGAGAAAGCACAGAGGCCATATGAGCCCCAACAGCAGAGCCTGGCAAACCCAGCTTCCATGTTCTTACAGCATCCCTCAAATGGGCTACCTCTTGCCTACTCCCAAACCCGATCAGACTATATGCTTCGGAGCGCAATGCAATGCGACTCACGGGGTGAGCGTTTTACTGGTGTCTACGGAGATGACGAGGATTGGTGCTCTACTTGTTCTTCGTCATCATCAGACTCTGAGGAGGAGGGCTATTTCCTGGGTCAGCCAATTCCTCAGCCTCGACCTGCTGGTAATTACTATGCCGAGGACTACCCAACAAGGGTCACAGCTTTCTCGCCCCAGAGCAATGGCTCACACACTGGCCGTCGGAAGAACCACCGATCCAAGAACTGTATAATTTCTTAACGGGGCAGAATGTTTTCCATGAATCTGCACTGTACTAAGTGATAAAGTCAAGATTTCTTAAGCGTACTGCACAATGGTTTACAAAGATCATCAGTTAATGGTGGATAACTACACTTCAATATGCATATCATATCTGGACTGATTAACAATTTGCTCTGTATAAATTCTAGTTAGAAATAATTTTTTTGCATGTGTATACATTAGATATAAATGCTGGGTCATGCCGAATTTTAGCACCAATAAGATGCATGGACTGATAATTATGGGAGCGGTTTTTTTTAGACAGCACAGACCTAAATTATGTACAAATGGCATTGAGATATTAAACTTGTTCATCCATTTCTGCTTTTCCAATAGAACTTTTAAAATGGCTTGTGCTCAGTTAAAGGTTTTGCTGCAATATCTTTGTGTGCATTAAAAAAAGGTAAATGCTATTGTAAACAGAGGTTGATAATTAAAGTAGGAAATAGAAACTAACCAAATAATTATTTAATGCATAATAATACCGAATGACAATGTATATACTAAGTTAAGATTTTAATACTGGTATTTTTATATCCGCAGTTGAAAGAAGTGTTTTGTTTTGAAGTTGTTATAGTTGACAGACCATGTCGATATTTTAGCAGAAATAAAGAAGGTGCCACTTTATTCAGTGCCATGTTATTCAAAAACAATGTTTGCAGCGACGTACACTCACGCATCACAAGTGTAGGTTGTATTGGTGACACCAGGTTGGATCCTCTCTGCTTCCATTCTTCGGGATGCAGGTTCTACAAAATTCTGAAGACATGTTAGTACATACTGATATGATAGTGTCATGAGGTTGCTACATTTAATCCACATTGCAAAAGTGCTCTATTGAATCCATTCGTTTCGATTGTGGAGACCATTTGAGCAAATATCATGTTGAAATGATACAAGGTCTTTGACACTGCTTATTATTGGCCTGGCTGGCTTATAGAGATGAGTAAGGAGAACTGGTTGGCAACAATTCAATGGGTTTAGATAATGCTCATGTCTCAGGGGCCCGAAATGTCCCAAGTGATATTGTCCCACTGATGTAACACAAAACAGGGTGAGATGGATCAAATTGTTATTGGAAAAGCTCTGACGCTACCTTCTATTGTCAAATTAGTTTGAGCAAACCTGAGCTGCCGTTAACAAGAGTGTGTTGATGATCAAATGTTGGTGTAGCAGCTGGTTGGTTGAGTAACTATTGCCTTACTGTCATCGATAACCAATGTGGCCATTTGTACTCCTGTGGCATCAAGATGTCCTCACTCGGTAAACTACCACTCATTGGCTCTTTCCTTGTTTTTCCAGATCATTTTCTATAAATCCTGGACATGGTTGTGTGTAATAATCTCAGTTGAGCGTGCTTCTGAAACACCAAATCCATCAACAACCACGCCACACTCACCGATCTCTTAAATCTTTCTTCCCCATGATGCATAGTCGGCTGCCTTTGTCCATTTCCACTTGCTCAGATGATTTTGAATGCGACCACGTGATTGGCTAATTCAATATATTTAACCAGGTAAATCGGGTGGACCTAATGTTTTTCTGCCGAGGGTATATTCCCCTCTGAGTTCTTCATATTTCACGTTGGGACCAGCTGTCCAATGACCATTGCTCTGATGCAACCAGCCAAATGCTTTGTGATGTAAAGACGCTTGTAATAAATACGTTTCTCCAGAGCTTCAAGAGTCTTTTGTTTTGAGTTTTAACACTTGAACACGTTCCATGCTTTAATGTGTAACTAATGGCGATATGCACAACATGTTTTTTGTGCTTATTCGACAATTTTTTAACTAAACTTGCACCTTGTGGTAAAAGAGAATGCAAACCTTTATTAGAAATATTTACTGCAACCTTCAGACATATCAGTACAGTTGAGAGGTCTGAACAGGCATGGTTTCATTTTTAAAACAATATAAAGTGTTGTAAAGCAAATTGAACAAAAAAAATAAACTGGCATTTCTAGTCAGTACAAATTTATACAAATTTTAGCAGCACTTCATTGTAATATCTGACTGCTACAAAGGAAAGATTTACATAACTGAAATACTACAAAAAGTGTGATCATGCCAGAGAACTGAGATTGTGTTCAACAACACACTTTCATTAGAAAAGATTAAATACATTTCAGGCAAACATCTTCAGGATGACCCAAGTATATTTTTTAAATAAAAGAAACAACGTTTGAACAGCATTTAACAGAAAACCATTTTTTGAATATTATACAAATGTCCCCAGAGAACTTCAAGATAATAAATGTTCTGTTCAAAAATAACACTGTCCATTCTTATAATGCACGTCCTCTCCATGCTGAGCCGTTTCTCAGCAATCCACAGTCCCGAGCTGTTAATCCAACCGATATGAAGGCTCACATTACTGCAGCAGATTGTGTCAGTAAGACGAGCTGTGATTGACTGCTGTCTTTGAAAGTTTATGGCCCAAAGACGTGGTGGAGCTGCAGGCGGAGGGTTCTGGCTGCCGAACCACCTCGTCCAGCTCGCTGATGAAGTGTTTGAGGCCGTCCAGGCAACGGTCGCGGATATCAGCCAGGTTCTGCCTGAGGGGGACCTGCAGATGTTTCTCCAAGTTTGGATCTTTCGCCACCAGCATGTTCACCACCATCCCAAACGTCTCGCAGTCCTGGTGGTACACCTACAAGAAAGTTTTTTTTTCGGCTTTGTTAAGACATTTCAAAAAGACCAGCAAAAGTTTTCAAAGCAGCCCCGGAAGTGATTTTTTTTTTTCTTCTCTCTTTTCACTTCCCATCTGTATGCACGATTTGGTCGGGAAAATGTTGATGGTTGGGGCTTCAAGAGCTTTGAGAGAAAAGCTCTTAATTGAAGGGGATGATGAGCGGTTTCCTTCCTGCCCTACCTGTCGCCTAGGCGTAAATACCCCAGCGCCGCTGTGCCCTGAGCTGGTCACACTGGTGTTAACACACACGAGGGAGTGTCAAATGATAAACACTGATACTCTCAAGTTTAATTGGGGCACTTTATATAGAATAGAGAGGCCCGAGAGACAGTAAAAATCACACTTTGGTGGATGCTTAGGGGCTTGTAACAGGTGTCAGAGGAACAATGAGGAAGAGACACTGGAGCTTGGTCTGTGAATTTCACACAAAGCCTCAAATGTCTCATAAAGGAATGGCAAGATCATGTCATTTCGACACATTTCAGAACTTAGCTCTGGTCTCCCATCCTGAATATTCCGCATTTTGTCTGTCAAAGAAGAGAGCTGATTAAAATGCAGTGAACGGAGGAAGGAACTGAGTGGAAGTGAATTCACCCATAGATAATGCGACCCAACACGTCGAGCACGGAGCCGATGTGCCGCAGGCTAATACGGGGATACTTCCGGTGACGAGGGCTGTGTGTGGTTAAATGCATTTATAGAAGTGGTTTTGTGTGTTAAATTAGGTCAGGCGAGGGTGCGTTTCAGCCATTCACCGAATACCGACGGTGGCTTCAGTGCTGCAGGGCACCCAAACTCTCCGGCTTATTTATAGATTTTTACAATGTTCCTAGAGCAGAGAGCATGCTTGGAGAAGAGGCGAGAGCACAAGTAAAGAGATGCTGTCAAACAGAGTTAATGCGCTTGCAACAACAGATGGCAACTTCCCAAAATAGGCATTAAAAACATTTCTGTTGCACTTGTGCATTAAAACAAATTATAGACTGCGCTCACTGATGCAAATCTCATCTATAAATTGAGCGACTGAAGTTATTTGAGGTGAGATCTTCATAATATTCTAATCAATAATCAGAACGACTAATGTGCTCAAACGGCGGATCCTGGAAAGTTTCACTTCAGCATGTTGCTGAATTTAGCAGCAAAGCCTTTGATTCTCTTATCAGTGTCCATTACTTTCATTCAATGGCTGATAACTGTGCATTTATGAATCTGATTACAGAGGAAGTATCCAATCAGCGTGTGGACAACAGCTTCTAATAATACATGGAAAGCTGTTATTCAACCCACTTCCTGTATTCAGCAGCACTTCCTGAAATCTCTCTGTTATCCAGTCAGGAAGGAAGGGACCGGTTCTTGTCTTTGGGTGGGGTTGCTGAAGAATCGCAGCATCTGTGTCAGTTCTTGTGGGTTTCACTTATATAAGCGGGTTCTTATGGGGTGTTTTAACCGAGAGTAGATTGAGGACTGGATATTTGTTCGTGGGGGTAGATCGGGAGTGAGAGAGTTGGGCTTCCTGGCTTCAGAAATGAGAGAAACAGAACAGGAATGAAAGAGTTGGGGGGCCTCAGTATAGTCCTGCGATCTCCAAGAATAAAAAAAAACCTCAAGGGGCTGGAGACGTCTGGCTTTCTTTCTTGCGGCCAAATGTATTTAGATTCCTCAACAAATGAAATAAAACTCTCTTTGTATCGCAGGCTGGGCTATGCGGAGTAGAGCATAATAGTCGTTATTGCCTTTCATGCCCTGTCACTCACTATAACCAGTTAGTCTGAACTGCGGCCAAAGTCAACTTGGATGATGAGAACGGGCTCAGGTTGACTTTCGGTGGGCCAACTTCACTTAGCCGCACAAACATGAGAAACGCTCTGGGGTAACGCGGCCCGGCACGACGTCCACCCGATGATGGAAAGCTGGGGGTTGTGATCGCTGTAGCGACAGTTGGTGAGCTTTTAGGGGGGGCGGGGTGCAGAGTGCTACTGAATTCTGCATGTGCGTAGGAGAGATGGCGAGACCAGATCGGCTGCGGAAAACGCCAAACATCTGGCTGACACTTGTCAGGCGGCTGAACACAAAGTGCCTACAACCGCACGTGTGAAAGTGGCTTTGTTTGTTCAGAGTGAAGCGGCAGTTTATTTGATGATGCCGTGGGCATGATGGGGAAATTAACAACAGCCTCTAGAAAAGTGCCTATAAATTTTCTTGCGGTGGGTTGGTTTGTCTGCGTCTTTAAGCCCTTGCAGTTTTCTGAAAGAATTTATATTTAACCCTCTAAAGGGTTAAAATGCTCACAAAAGCAAGAGGCTCACAAGGAAGCTTCTTTGGTTCTCATAGAGAGAGCTGCCAAATCACAAACAACTGTCATACAAATGGTCAAGATGGAAGAGCATCAATAAGGACGATCAACAAACAATCAACAAGACAAATGTCAAGTTCTTGTTATTTTTTTTGTAAAACTTCCTGCAATACCTGACGACATGAAATATCGCTGACACGGCTCGAATGGTTAAAAAAAAAAAAGTCTTAAAATGCAAAGGAGAAGACACAGATGGAGAGAAAGGGGAGAGAGAGACAGGCTATAAAACAGGCCAAAAAGCTGCAGCGTCAGCAGCACCAGTGTTATAACGGCCTATAAGGCTCCGCGGTGCAGCTGAATGTGAGAGCGTGGCGTGCGCTCCGGGGCAGAGCTCGCTCAGGTTTAATGGCCTCAGTAAACCAGCGGTGGTGCTCGCTGGTGCAGGAATGGCCTTCATTAGATAACTGAGCGGAGCGGGAACCTTGGGCCTGGGGGTAGTTTAAGCTCCGTCGAACAGTCCGACCTCTCAATTCATTAAACGCGAAATCCTATACCAAGTCTGAGCTGTAGCGAGCTGATGCCTTTCGTTTGTGCGTTTTTCTGGCATGTACCATTATTTATATGTTCCCAAAATCCGATGGGCATGAGCTTTTCTATAAACAACCAACTGCTGTTGGGTATCATGAGCAAATACTTGCAGGAGAGACGAACAAGACCTCCAGAAGGAAAGTGGTAAATTTTGCTTCACCAATAATTAACCAATTTGGCTGTTCCAAAGCCGTTATGTGGCGAGTACAAATGAACGAGAGGACACAAAAGTTAATTTCCTGCCTTGTTAGGGACATAATGGGAAGCTGCTTCATGTCTATCCAGTAAAAGAACTCATGTGTTAGACAGGAAACTCAAGGCCAGTACATGGATAAGGCCAAACATTTATATAAAAGTGCAACAAATTCCCAATTTATAATGAGATAATTACATATGTGAGGTTTTTCCAAAATGCAACCGAAAGCCAATGAAGTCTTAAAATGATGAGATCTGTGATCTCGTCACAACATAAGAGGCACCATTTTTTTCATGTAGAACTTAAACCAAGACTAAAACAAATACATATTATATGTGTTTTAATGCAAATAGTTTATCACTATTTGCACTCGTACACAAGACTGGGCTTATTGTGCTTTAAAAAAAAAGCAAATCCATTAAAAAAAGCCACAAGAGCTAGTTAATGGTGAAATACGACAATAAGGATATTTGCACAATTGCACATTGATTCAGCACCAATGTTGAGTGATGGAGAAGTACCTTTTCTATTTCCTGGGCTTTGGCTGTGATGGCCAGGGCTCGTCGCTCCTGAAAGTTCTCTGTTGGCTTTTGGCTCTCTTCCACAATGGCGGCCACTAAGGGTTCCTCTTTCTCTGCTTCCATAGGATGATTCTCTTCCTGCAGGTAGAGAGAAGGAAGGGTTTAGAAATGGCTTGGGGTGAAAACCAGAAAGAAATGGGAATATAGCTGACTCGCACTTTAAACCCAATCGTAAAAGCGTCTGGAAAAAAAACCTACAGCTACAATCGCCACAAAGCGCAAAAGAACTACAGAGCAAACTGTGAGCACAGTGCAATGACCTACTGACTAACTTTACAGGAAAGATGTAGTCAATGAGGCGTAGTAAAGGGACATGATTCAGATATATAGAAGCTCCTATAGCTACAAAGTCAGGGCAGGGCATCCTCCGCTAAATGAGCACATGGACTTTCGTCCATCCAGACGAAGACAAAGAAAGTTAACAAAAAGTATGTCACAGTTTACATTAAGATTTAAAATCTATCTTTGAAGTTTGTTTAGTTCTCCTCGTGCTCATAAGTGATCAATACATGCAACATCTTTGAATATTTCAACTAAAATCTCAGTGTCTTCAGAGAATAGGAGTCAGACAAACTATGCTGAGACGTCTAATGAGCAGACTGGAAACGCTAAAACTCATTAGTATTACTGTAAAGGGCAGGAATGAGGTCTACTTGGATCGCCGCTCAATTTTTGCTCGTTTCCCCGATACTACCGGAGTTCGAGGGCCAAGGAGCAGAGCCGTCCGACCGTGACTAAAACCCACTCGTATATTACAGGAAACAGGCCACAGACGCTGTCATGTTTCATCCCTGGGTGACTGAGGAAAAAGAAATTACAGGAGATGGTACGTCGCGGAGCTCAGCGCGGTCTAAAAGAAAAAGCGCAACTCATAACGCATCATCCTTATTTTCCCTCCCCCGAGGCTCTGCCTGGGAAACGTATGAAAGAGATCCAGTCTTCATCGCTTCAGTCAGAAACAAAATTCATCTAATCTCAAGCTTTCACGCCAATGTGATGACTATACCCATTTTCAGCTGGACTCAAACACTCTGTCTTTTCAGTTTTTACTTTTTGTGGATTTTCTTTTCTTTTTCTTCTTCTTTTTAGTGGGGGTCTCACTACAGAACTGTACTGAAAGCGAGAGGAATTTGCTGTGCAGCGACGAAACCTTCTGGTGACCTTTTTCTGTTCCAGGACGTGCTCTCCACCCATGAGGCCACCCTGGCTCGCGGCCAGAGAACCCGGCTGCTCTTTAGGACCCCCTCTCTCTGGTCTCCTCTGTCTGGGATGGCTCCAGAAAGCCTGCGTGTGTGTTTGTTGAATCTCCACAGCAGGCAGTGACCGGGGCCATTAGTGCAAGCTTTACTGGGGGCACAGCACAGGCCCTTTCATCTTGGCCAAGGTTATGGGTTTGTGCCCCGAGAACAGGGAACAACAATGCACCACAGGCTAGATCAAACACAGGAGCAGATGCAGCAGTGTGTGTGTGTGTGTGTGTGTGTGTGTGTGTGTGTAGGGGTGGAGCACTTGGTAAAACTTTCATCACAGCAGTTGATTTGGTGGTGGTAGGTGGTTCTTACAGAGATGCACATTAGGAGGGCAGGAAAAAAAAAAACCCAAAACAAAACTATGTTTAGACGTTGCATCTTGTAATTTCTTGTGTATAAAGCACGGAGGACGACTCTTGTCATTTGTTCCTGTTGCTCTTTGAAGCGCCCGTTTCTGTGCCAGACCCGGCGTTAACAGCGTCCGTATATCTCTTGAAAGTGGCTCCGTCGCAGTTTTCAAACGATAGCACATCACCATCCTTACTTTTATTTCCAATCTATCCCTTGGCTATCCAGTGTGGTACAAACTCAAACACTTCTCATTGCTGGTGTGGTGCAGGGGAACGTTTGAGAAAACTTCTTCAGAGAAACCACAAACTGACCCCAAAACCACCTTGACATTAAAGCAGCATTTAAACATAGTTTTATAGGCCCCTTTGATCAAAGAAGACTAATGCTTGTATAAATGCTAAAAGTCATTAAAGGTGGTCTGTCCTTTGTCAGTGACTCTCAATTTCACTTTAGGCATTAAAGCCATTAAAACAAAAATTACTGTGGATGACTGGAGAAAAAGGCTTTAATTTTTTTTTTTTTTAGACTGGAGCACAATACCGCTAAAACATTTACCACAGACCAGAGAAAACACCAGGCCGAGAGTGAAGTGCCAACATGATGATCTGCATGTGTGTGAGGAACGGCCACATAAAAAAACAAAACACTCTGGAGCTGACTTTGTTGAGTTTGTTTTAGAAGAAACTTTAAATATGCAACACACAGTAAAAGTTTGGGTCTCTCTTTAGCTTTGATATACAGGGATTTCTGGGATGATCAGCATGGTTTTTCTTTTAATCTTTTCATTAACATTGCGTGTAATTCAAAGCATGTGATGTTCAGAAGTTCACAATGTCGGCAGCTCACTTCAGCACGATCGCCCACGAGTCAATATGACGGGAATCTTCCCGGTCGTTCCAGCCGATACCACGTGAATGCAGTCAACAACGTGGCGAGGCATTCTAAAAGGTGTGTCGCGACTGCACCGGTTCCTCACAATCACAAGGCCAGCCGGCTCGCGACTCCTCCCAGACACTCGGGGCGAACGAACACGGTCATGCTCTTCGACGGTAAAAGGAAACGATTGTTCATTGTAAACGCGTCCCAATGAGTTCCACGGGGACTTCTCCTGGCTTTTGCGGTAAAGATCCTGTGATAAAGTTATGACTCGGGCTACTGACTTGGCCCCTGCGCTCCTGGGTGGCCACAGCCAGACGCACTGCGGCGGAATCACATCTGATTCTATTTACACTCCTCTGCATTGCTGGAGATTGACGATTTCAGCAAAAACAAATTATTTGTAAAAACGTCAGGGGGATATCTCCATTTCGATACTTCTTCTTTTTTGTCGATCTTGGTATACATTTCAGCCCTTCTCTCTGAACATTACAGGTTTCAGGTGATTGAATTGTGCTTATATCTCAGGTAAACAAAGCTCAGGTTGGGTGGCTTTTGCGCTGTGCATGAGGGCCACTTTAAAGCCCATTACCATACCTCAATGGGACTAAACACTTATTAGAAGGATGGGCTTTAACAAGTTCCAGATGCAGAAAAAGTTCACTGTACATCCAGCACAGTACTGGTGTTTTACCAATCTTAAACTAGACACATTTATGAAGTTGGACAAAAAAAAAAAAGCACTTTCGTTGTTTGTACTTCATAAAACCTCAGAGCATCAGTTTAATGATTTTTAAAAAGAGATTTCGTGGAGTTTCCATGCTGAAGCTTACCTTGTTTGATGTTGCACTGTGTGGCGAGCCTTCTCTTGATAGCCCGGGGATTTTATCTAAAAAATATAAAAAAGGGACCAAAAAAAACCAACATGAGGATAAGGATTTGGAAGGAGAAAGGGGAAGGAGTAGGAAAGGGGGAATTCTAATTAGAAAAAGGACAATTAGTATGTCTGGAAAGTCGGTGTGGACTGTATGTGCTGATGGTAAACGGGCTCATAGTTTTGATGTTTGGTCCCGGGATCCAGGCGTGTACCTAAGCTACAACATCTGGAAAAATCAGGAGCCGGATTGTTCATAACTCCAGTGGATAATTCCAGAGTGGCACATTCACTTTGCAGACACAGCATCCCTTCCACATGCTTCGCTTTCCATTTGTTCCTCTGCCAATGTTTTTCTTTTTTTTTAACTTTGGAGGCATCAGTCCCACCAGAGGCTAAAAGTATACACACCGTTCCAAGGCCTTGCAAGCAACACGACCAAACCAACGTGAACTCCAAGCACCCAGAAACGAAACAAAAACACTCCAGAGTGGAAGCTTACACCTTCAGGAATATTCATCAGACATCCTACACCTCCTCCCCTGGACTTCTACACACGACCTGGTGGCATCTTTATGAGGCCTGACAAAGTGGCAGACAGAATGGGGAGGAAGGCTCGCTGCAGGACACATTAGAAACGCTCCATGTCACTCTCGGGTTACACAGACTGGGAATCATTTAACTTTTAACGACTGTAACCTTTTCATATTTCTGTAACAAACTCCCCGCATGTCACCTCCTCTTCCTTTATCAATTTGTTTTCGGGTCGGTTAAAGGAATGTGTCCACAGATACCAATTTTAAAAACTAGAAAAACCACCAGTTTTTTTTTAATTTTTTTTTTAGACTGAATCTCTCCTTGACAACAGCTATAGGGAGCTGATCTTGCTGTAGGCCGGGTATTTTGCTTTAACAAAAAGTCTCTTCAATCCTTGTAGGAAAAACAACTCCAAACGTACCGTGGGAGCAACAGTCATTGAAAGACAATTAAAAAAACAAAAAACTTGCAATAGAAACAAGACAAAGAACAGACACAGCGTCTCAAGCTATACTGGGCTGCGTGCGGGACAAAGAACTGAGCCGTTGGGTCTGAAGCATCTTGTGAATGGAGTTAACCATGCTTACTGTACCAGCACTCTTAAGAAATAGTTGCTATTATCTCTCCTATTATCACTCCTTAATTAATATCCAACAAGCACACATAATACAGGAAAAGCAGGAGCGATGGCGAGCACGGTGGATGATGGGAGATCTAATATAAAGATGCAGGACAGAGGAAAAGACCACGAACCAACATGCAGTTTAAAACCTTTGCACTAAATGCTAAATCTTACAATCCATGCAAATGCTTGTTGGCGGTCAACGGTCCACATGAGAAGGTGGGGATGTCATCTCAGTTAATAACTACAATTAATAATGCAACTTGCTTCGGACCTGGGTGAAAACTAAGCGTCAAAACCGACACCAGAGTTCATTTTAAGGTTATTTCGTTACCACATCTGTAGTAAATGTGGTTGAATAGCAGGAAAACTGTATTTTTTTATTTTTTTTATCATTGACGTCCATCTTTGTCAGGTAATTTGCCAAAATAACTTTCAAGCCTCTTTTCACCCAAGTCCAAGCTTGATATCGTGGCTCAAAGTACAGACCCATAGTGTCAGGTCCACTCTGTTGAGGAAAGGGTGCCCCCCAGAGGTGCTCAGAAGGTACTGCGTGACCCTCTGGACCGTCAACACCTAAAAAAGCCAGTCAGCCATATTATCAGTCACAGCCAGACAATGAGCGAACAACTAGAAGAGGAGAAAATAAAGCGTTTCAAAACAATGAGTGCAGATTTTTTTAAAAACAAAGCAAAAAGAAAAAAACATGCAGTCTTGTAGCAACCTTGTCTGTTTTGAGGGAATTGTTTTTGTGCTGGTTTTCTTTCGGGTGACTAACGGTACAGGCAGTCGCTCTTCTTCCTCTATGACTTCAACGTAGCAAAATGAGTCATGCATAAAATCTGCACCTGGATTCAGTGGCAGGAATAATCTGCAACATCATGCTGTTGTTATTTGACTAAATTCAATCAGCACATGCTCAAATACACAACAGACAAGTAGAGACATTATATTAATCCAATGACCTCTACTTATTGTGTGGAGAGAAATGTCTCATGTAAAATGCAAGTTAATCAGTGTAGCACAGTTGGACCAGTCTTGAAAAATCCAGCATTTTAATCATTAAATAAAAAAGCCAAGTCAAAAAATAAACACAAGAGATACTGAAAGTCTTGTTAATTACTGACTAAAAACAAATATGTACTGCAGTAACTCGCTCCTGCCACCTAATGCACAAAAGTGGCGTTACTTCAATTTCACATTTACATTCCTGAAGCCAGAGGCTATATACTGTATTGAATACACCGTATATAGTATAGCTTTATCTAGGATAGCTGCACGAGAGATGATTCATATATTTATGGTGGTCAGATTTGATTTAGCGTTCAGATTTTGGTTACATGCTAAAGCTTTCACAACTTTCCAGCTTCTTGTTTTGTGTGACTGGTATAGTTTATGACGCTTGGGTTTTTCCATGATTTGCACGTTGATATTAATCTTTCTTAAGAGTGGTGTATTGCAGGAGTGGAGGGGGGAGCTTCCATCTCTACATACTCTTGCCTTGCTGTGCAGGAAAGGGCAGGGCCTTGGCTCTGTCCGGCGAGTATCCTCTGCTGCTCACGCTGGAGCCGGAGCGACTGTGAGGCGAGCGGTCTCTGATGGGAGGGAACGGAGCTGCCTTTCGCCTGAAGTGGTCTCTGTCCTCCCTGGGAAAAGAGGGATTATGCAAGCGGTTTATAATAGAAATAGCCAAAAGTGTTGTGTGAATAGCTAATAAGGATCTTGCGTCAACATCATTTGCAATTTCAAAACAGAACCAACAGTCCAACAGAACTGCTCTTATTTTGGAGGCACACTGACAACACCTTTTAATTTATCCATTAACGTGCTTACATGAGTCAATGCTGCCATCTAGCATCTGCAAGTATAAAGCAAACAAGCACATGATATACAGTATAGTTTAGACGAGGACGTAACACTGAAGACAAAGCTGACGTTCACTCATACCCTCTGTCAAGGTTGAGGATGGCCTGCACTAGTGTGTCTTCTCCGCTCTCCGGGAGCGATCTGGGGGCAGGATAGATGCCCTGGTTTCGCACGTTATGGGGTGGCGGTGCGCGGGCACTGGAGGGGACACACCCACACACCCACACACACAAAGGTTTGAGAATCCAGACACATAATGAAGACACTCAAAATACACACACAAAAACATGATGTTAATTATCACAAGCAATACGGCGAAGACAGTGTGTCCTTTTCAAGATGTCCTGTATGCTAATGTGACAACAACATCAAAGGAAATTCAATCTTCCAGAGCTGAAGACATACAAAGAAGCAAGATGTTTTTCAGATATACGCTCCTGAGCTCAAACTCATGTGATCATGGCTCCATTTGTGGCGTACAGCATTGCGTCATAGTCGAAGTTTTTTTTAAATGAATGAATATGCGTAATGTATTTCTTGTGATGACTGAAGTAGAACAAACAGCCTGAGCAGCTCTGAAAACATTTTCTCCCTGGGCCTCTTTCCAGAACTCCACACGACCCCTCCGATGACATCTGACCTCAACCCACATCAAACCCACGAATCAACAGTCCAGACCTGACCTCGCTGCCCGAGAACAACTTGAAATGTTTGGCGTGAGAGTCTTTGTTTTTCCCATCCGCCTTCTAAAGTGGAGAGAATCTAGTCAGTAAAATGTATGCTCGCCTCTATTTTCCGCCCCATAAATTCTAGAACTGTGATAGAAAGAGGCATTTTAAAAATGAGTCCAGGTGTTTGAACACGATATCTCTTGGTTTCACCAATATGAACACTGGATAGTAACAAAGCTCTGCTAATTGTCGGATTTTATTTCAGGGCTTTGTTATTCTTCGCATGCAACCACAAAATGAAAAGTAATTCATCAACCTGTAATATGAACTCATTACAAATGTGATCCACTCAACAAATGGTTGCACCTCGATTACCATGTTAAAACATAGAAATCTTACTTTTAAACATGTAATGTAAAATATATGTTTACATGCACCCTGCGTTCAAGCTCTGCTTGTCAAGATACTTGGTGAATCAGATGGAGCCTTTGTGTCGTAGAATATCATGAAAATCAATTGTATTTCATATGTACCTCATTATTTCTACAACACATTTAACCGGGTGCCAAAGGCCAGAAGCATAAATGTAAATCAAACATGGGAAAAGTATTAAAAACAAATGGTTACACTTCAAATGCTGCTGTTTGAACGGACACAAAAACATCAATATCACAACATAATTTTTGTTTAGTACTGAATAATACAATCCTTACGAACATAATTCAATTTCCTCATCAGATGTTTTTCAGTATTCACCCTCATTTATTGTTTCCAATATGTAAACCAGTGGTTCTTGAAGAGAACCAGGTCACCAGGAACCCAAAACGTTCAGCTCTCCAAAAAAAATAACAAAAGTAGCTGATGTTTTCCTACGCGATCTTTTCTATTGATTTTTGAAAAGCTATCATGATGAGAATAAAAATAAACAGCTTATGTATCCCAACAGCTGTTAACAATAATAACTCATCTTTCATATGCGATGAGAGGTTAGGGGGGGGATTTTTGAGGTGCAGTGTGGTTCTGTGAATACGGGGTTCATCCGCCCACACTTTTAAAGCCTTTGCCGTAAACAAATACAAATTGACTGACCTCATCCTGCGGAGACCTCTCTTGTGAATAAACATAAGCGAGATGTCTTGTTCGCATACGTTTGCTTCGTGCAAGAAGGACATTAGCTCAAGTAAGAAAAATAGAAGCAATTTACCCAAACTCCATAGGTCGTCCTGGGTGTGACTCCTCCCTCGGTCCCCTGTAAGGATAATCTTCCTATGCAATAAAGAAAAGCATAAAATGTAAAAAAAAAACAACCTCACTTTCATTGACTTTCACTGACACCCTTTTCCCAAAAGCTCTAGGTTTCATCTGTAAATGCTTTGTCAGCTTCAAAACACATGCAAATTTTAATCACAAAACTGTTGCAGCAAATCAAACAGAAAATATGTCTACTCAGGACTTCAGAAGCCCTGATTAAATTAACTCAGCTACAACTGCTTTGGGTAAGATTATCCTTGACATGTACTTCAATGATATGGATACAGAAAGTCCAGAACAAATTAGTTTGATGTTCTCACCCTCCTTGAAGGAGGAATGCCTCTACGTTCGGCAGGGAAATGAAGGTTGTCGCCGTGGTAGCCCCTCTGATCTTCATGGTAGTTGCGGGGGCCACCTCCATTTGGGTAAAAGCGCGGACCTCCTTCATATTCATACCCACCGCGGCCATAATCGTCATCTGGCCGACTGAAAGGGCCTCTCCTCTCCACTCCTCCTGCAGCCCGCGGAAACGGACCCTACAAAGAAAAAGACGTACAAGATCAGCATTAGAACGTCAACGACAATTTCAACTTACAAAATAATGAACAGGTGCAATTTCAACCATTTTCCATTTTATGCGATGCCCCCAGAACAATATATAGTGAAATATCTCAGTACAATCCTCTCCTTTATGAACTTGTATATGTTCTTCAACCCTTAAAAGTTAAAATATACAACCTATGACGTGACTTTAAGCTTTATTTGGCAAATCTGCTTTCAGAATTGAAATCCTTTGAGCTTCCGTCAGCAAAACTCTGGTGCTGCAGAACCTGTGCAGCTTTAAGCACATTTTTATCAAGTCCCGCTTACAACATGGCTTTGATGAGATGCAAACACTAATCTGTTAGTAATAAGTAAGCCTGTTTTTACTGCTGCAAGACTGATGTCTTGACTCAGATCCCATTGTTGCGTTGTGTTTGCGACTTGTACTGACATAGTGTAATACATAGTTACAAAATTGAATTATAGAATAGTGCCTCAGAGTTGTGTTGTGTTGCCTGCAGCTCAACATTTGTGTGTGCCTGCTGACCAACAACACCATCTTCGGCCATGAACTCAAGCGTCCTCCCACAATCCACAGACATTAATCCGTCTCTCTGAATAGACTGTAAGTGAAAGTGTCTGCCTCTGTGACTCTCTGTCTTACTATTCCCATGCCCCAGTCACTCAGTGTGGATATAACCAAGAGTACAAAATGCCTGAATAGATATCACAGTGGACTGAGCGTATTATTACTTTAATATGAAAGACACATCCAAAACCACAGTGTAGTTGTGTTCAAATAACTCACCTGTCTTTCTGCTGAAAAGCGCTCATCATATGCCTCTCGTATACTCCTGTCTCTCCTGTATGTCACTGCGAAGAGTTAAAGGTATTGCATGCACTCAGCAGGAGTGGGATTACAAATTATTTTAACACAATTCCTTCAGAATTTTTAATCATGGGGCCATAGCATACAAAATGCTCTCTTAATAGTATTTCTAAACAGTAATTGGTGTTGTTTAAACAATGTCATGATTCCTTATTATCCACTTGATGACACATAAGAACACGATGGAAATAACATAAAGGGTACTTGTTTAAAATACTTACTTTTTGACTGATGGACCTCTCGAGAAAATAAATCCTTCAATACTGTCTGCAAAGAGAATTGTAAGTGTTAGGATCACAAACACTCGTTTTTGAGAAGCTCTGGTCTGTGCGTGAAATAATCAAAATGATCATTCAAGTTTTCTTTGGCACAACTGTTATACAAAAAGGGAAATAAAACAATGTGCACGTTTTGAAATGTGATCCATCAAATGATCCGAATGATGTTACTCTCGGCAGACTAGAATAGTTATTTGGCCAGCAACACCTAACTAAATAAAGCCCTCAGTAATAAGCTTTCACGGTTTTTTTAGGAGAATCTTGATTTTAGTACTACAGCTCCACTGAGATCTGATTGCTAGCATGGCTAATTAGCTAGCTTCCATATATGCACCAAACATATGCGGATACGTCCAAAAAAAAAATCTCGTTTTCGCTGGCCCTAAAAAAATCTCAAATTAATACCCACACCATACACGCCCTCCCCTGTGTAACCCAAGGCTGTATAATAAAAAATAATGTATAAATCCTACCTTCCCTCTGCATAGGATAGCTTAGCTTTCCAAGCGGCTAACACGGAGAACGACTCCGTGTGTTGACGTCATCACACAGCGACGTACTGCAGACATGGCGCTTGTTTCTGTTTGCAAATAAATAAGCGAGGAGTCCCCTCAAAAATGCTCAAAACTTTCATTTAACTGCCCCGGCATAGATTTTTCTTCAGGCAGAAGCTGTGTGGGTAAGTGATTTCGTGAATGCACTCAGTGAAACGCGTACGTGTACGACCATTTAAAGGTTGTAATGCTGTCAAGTTGAAGAGTTTGATATGTGGTGGTGTTTTTGGACTTTATTGGTTTTCGTCCCGGCGTCTGTTTGCTGTTTACACTGTTTTTACATGTTTGTTTGTTTTTATATGGACTAAGATTCTGCAATATATATTGATTAATTGATTGATTGTCCTGGTTGTGTGATCGTTTGGGTCCACAGGTTCCGTCCCAGTGTGTCCTGTTCCTCCAACATGAGCGGTGGTTTGGCACCGAGCAAAAGTACCGTGTATGTGTCCAATCTGCCTTTTTCCCTAACCAACAATGACTTACACAAGGTTGGTACAGTTCCTATACTAATCTACTAGTAGCAATACTGATAATATAAAAGCTACCTGATCTTTTTCTTTTTAAAACTTTATTTTAAAAATAAAATAATAATTTACTCTTAAAGCAAGGCAAATGTATGTATCCAGCACCATTCAGACACAAGCTATTTCACGGTGCTTTACAAGGATCTAAAGTAAACATAATAAAAGAAAGTGATTAAGAATTTTAATCTTAAGCGATTGAAGTTATTTAATACATTGAAACAAAGCAATTCAGAAAAGCATAAACAATGAGAATAAATAAAGTAAAATATTCCTTAAAATAAGGGTATAACTGCTGTATCACAGATTGTTTTGTTTTTTTACGAGACCTGTAAAAACAGTTTTAAATGCATGTTTCTCTGAATCTTGTTCGGTCAGAAATCTTTCAAATAACATAATCCCTTTTGCTTTTAATGTTGTCTCTTTCATTAACGTTCACCATTTGGATGATGATTCAATTGTTTTGAATTTTAAAGCTGTACCAGTGATATTATGTAACAAAAATTTTATAATAATTGGTCATATGTGCTCTTGTGCCATCACAGCTATTCACAAAATATGGAAAAGTTGTGAAGTAAGTAATAAAGTTATTATTAATCAAATAATAATTGTACATGTTGTAGTACAGTGAAATATTCAGTACAAATGTTTATGGCCACTGGCGAAGGTGCCCGGCCATTCTGTGTTGAGTTTGCATTTTTGCATGTTTTACAATGCAAATCTAATTATTCAATCTGATACTAATATTTAAATTGTATGTATATCTACATCTCGAGACCTCCCTACCATTTCTTCATGTATTCAGTGAATGTTTTGTGATTTTCTTACATCGATTTACTTTGTAAAAAAAAAAAAAACACTTTGGTGTTTATTTATACAGTTTAATACAAATCTTCAAAAAGCACACAATAAGAAGTTAAGAAATTAATCATGATAACTGAAGGTAGAGCATAATTGTTTGAGAGTAAGTCAACAGCATATTACAGACAAATACAGTGAGATTACAGAAATGCATGTCTTGTTTCAGAGTTACAATAGTGAAAGATAAAGACACCCGCCAGAGTAAAGGGGTGGCGTTTGTTCTGTTCCTGGACAGAGAATCGGCTCATAACTGCGCGAAAGCAGTGAACAACAAACAGGTGACACTTTCCATCTCACTTTTTTTTTTTTTTAATCACCGAGTGTCATTAGACTTCACAGTGATTTGATGATTTTGAAATGGCTGTTCACTCGTTTGAATGGACGATGTTTCTCTGCAGTTGTTTGGCAGGACGGTGAAAGCCAGCATCGCGATAGACAATGGACGTGCAGCCGAGTTCATAAGGAGACGCAACTACACAGACAAAACGAAATGCTATGAATGTGGGGTCGGTGCTCGTTTTTCTTCCTTGTAAGGTACAATTATGTTTCAGTCCAATATTTACACGTTTGTTTGTTTTTTCTTGTTTTTAAATCAAACTCAAGGATACAGGACATCTTAGCTACGCGTGCCCCAAAAACATGCTCGGGGAGAGAGAACCTCCAAAGAAGAAAGAAAAGAAAAAGAAGAAAAAGGCTCAACAGCCTGAGCACGTGTATGTAGATATAGTTTGGCGAATGTTGGAACATGTGTGACAGATTTTTTACATTATAACCACGTTTGTTGTTTTTTTTTTAGTGAAGAAGAAGAAGAAGAAAGTGAAGAAGACGGAGAAGACCCGGCGTTAGATAGTCTCAGCCAAGCCATAGCTTTCCAGGTAAATATTCAAGGGTGGAAACCAAAGTGTATTTTATCTTTTTTGCTTTTAAATCACAACATAATGAGACACAAAATTGTATCGTGGGAAAGGTTGAATCATTTTTACAGTTCAAGCTGTGGGGATGCTCTTTCATAATCAGTTGGCTTTGATTGATTTTTGTTCTTTGCTTGCAGCAAGCCCATGTTGAAGATGAGGAGAACAAGAAGAAACAAGTAGCTCCGTCTGAAGAAGACGGCGCCGACGCTTCAACGTCTTCAGACTCTAGAAAACCAAGGATCAAAAAGAGTGCATACTTTAGTGATGAGGAGGAGCTCAGCGACTAATCATAGGTTGGAACTTCAGCGTCCAGCCAATCGATGTGTAATATAATTGGTTTTCATTTTTAGATTATATGATAAAGTATTTTTTGTCTTTTCTTGTTGCTGAAATCTTGGGCTGTATTTGTTTTTATGTCGGTTAATTAAAATGAATCCATTAAAAAAAAAAAAAACAAGAAAAAAATGGCGATGTCTTTGTTATTTTGTAATTCCTACTTATACAACCTGGCCCTTCATTTTTCGTAATGACTCCAGTGGTAGGTCATTTTGTCACCTTCACAGGTAAAAAAAACAAAAAACTCCACAGAATAAAGGCAGCAACATTTGGTCATTCACATTTACAGTTCAACATCTTTAATCTAGTGCTTTATTTGATACACCGAGCAGTTTTCCCAAAAGTAATATTGGCTGTTGGGGGGTATATTTGGCAAAACTAGCCCATACATTTCATTTGATTACAGCCATTCATCACTTTTCGGATTATACTTTCATTCGTAAATGGTAAAGGTATAATATTCCTTAAGTGTGCTTTTAATTGATTTTTGTGCATGGCACTGACATGCTCATTTTTAACAATTGAATTCAATATTAAAGCTGCGGGTTTCGCGCTATATCATCTCTTCCTCTGGAGATGACGGATCCGTTCCTGTCCGTCCTTGACACCGAGCAGCTTAACAAGCTGCGTCGTTTATTCTCTCGGTTTTCTCTTCATGTCCGCTTGCGTCAGCAGGCATACAAGAAACAGGGGTTTCCCTTTTGTTCCATGCGATTGTGACATGAACCACTGTGGCATTTTTTTTTTGTCTGCTTTCTGCGAGGGAAAAAAATTGCGAGGATGCAGGGATATGAAAGGATTTGCGGTGCATTGATCTGATTTGAGGGGCATCCCACGCTGCTCAAGACGCAGCATAATAGAGGCTGTGCTTTTTGTTGCGTTCAAGTGCTGTCGGAAATTACCACAACACTGGGGAACAAAGTTTGTATAACTGCTGTATGAAATTAATAACGCTGAAAGACAAGAGGCCAGGTGGAGTTCACTAAACGTGAAGCCATGAAAGTAGCATTTGTACAAAGACCCAATGCCTTTTCCCTAAAATAAAAAAATTAAAAAACTGCTTATCAGTGGGCGTTTGTTCAAATGAACATTTATTAATTAATTTGATTATTTAGGCTACCTATTTCTGCAAAAACAAATTCCAAACTTCCTCTGTGTTTTTAGATGTGTGAAAATATCTTTGAATAGTTGATTGTAGTAACATCAACACTATTTAATACACATCAATGTTCACAAACTCTGATCTTTTATTTTCTTTTTTCACTTTGCTTACATTTTTTTCTTAAATGAGATGTGTTTTTGCACATTATTTCTATTCCCATACATTCCAATTCAAAATGAATATTACTATTAAGTACTGATATATTCCGGATATGACCTTGAGCAAGCCACACCAATGAACTCACAGCTAAAGTATAAGAACCTTTTTTTAATCCAATAATTTCAAATGTTTTTGTTTTTAGTGCAGATAGGTACACAGACATATGGAACATTTCATTTTGATGCAATATTTCTTTATTCAAAGAACAAATTGAAAATGTTTAAAAAAAATAAGAAAAATAATTACCATTGTGCCATCTTTAACAATCTTACACAAGAATCCAGTGAATTGTATATTTGTAGTAAAACAAAATGTAAAAACCATTTGCAACATTTTTCAGGAAGCATCATGGATGTATATACACTCACTGTTATAAATGTGTACCTCCAATTTAACCTTTTTCGCTGTTGTTCTATTTTAACGCAGCATCTGCTATTTAAAACTGAGCAGATTTTATTTTACTGTCGTATTGTCTGCTTCTGCACAATGACAATAAAGGTCGTGGATCTTGCATTTTATGTCTCCTTTTGCATTTCTGTTGAAACTGCAGCTTCAGAGAGGCATTTTACCTGCTCAAAGGGTGACCTTGAAGAAAATAACACAAGCATGTTTATGCATCAGTCGGGTAAGTTTCACAGCATGCATGATCTATGTCTCAAAAGATCTCAAAAGATAAATCATGTGGCGTGGTGACATTAGATGAAAGACATACACACCCAGCTTCCAGCATTGGGAAGCAATTCAACATGCCATTGGCAAGGAACCTGACTGGATCATAAAGAGGGTTACACCTTGTTGGGTGGAGGTAATTTGATCAGAGAGAACTGTTTACAAGACGCAAATGTAATCGGATCACCATTTGTTTTGTGTCTGCAGCTACAACTTGAATCCCCTGTGAATAATTAGAAAAAAGCACAAACCTTAATAATAAAAAGAAAGCACTAACTTTTTGAATTGGACCGTTTGGCCCACATGCAGTATGTTCGACACTCATGGCGTAAACGTGAACTTGCACGGGAGCGGCCGTTTCCGGAGGGTCTGTGAACGCCACATTGATTCATCAAGAGGAATGTCAGCCTCGGGAAGTAACCCCGCCTCTGATTGGCCGCGGCCAGTCACGTGACCTTTTCCCAAGCGGAGTTTCCACGACAGCTGGAAGCCGAGCGACACGGGCGCATCGTTTCTTTGCTGAAATTATCGGAAATAACAAGACTTCTGCTCGTCTCACCACCTCCAGAGAAACCCTGGTCTGGCATGGGCGACAAGAGGAGTCCGACAAGGTAACCAGCGAGTCAGCGCGTCCCGAATAACCGAGCTTAGGGGAGGGGAGCGGACATAGGCGAGCGCGCGGGGGGGAAGAAATTGGTTTTCTCTACAGTCTCTCTCCCCCCCTCGCGCCGCTCTCGCGCTGCATGTGTGCGTATGTGTGTGCGTGTGTTAAAACCTCATCGCCAATTACAGTGGCGGATCACAGCGCGCTTGCAGATGATTTCCTAAATCCTATAGGCTTACCCAGATGTTTGCCATCGATAGCCTCCGCGGCTGAGAGCTCAACTCACTCGTCTCTTTTCTCGCCCCATTCTCTCTCTCTCTCTCTCTCTCTCTCCCTCCCCTTCCGCCTCTTTACGCTTTTTTTCCCTTTAACCCCCCACCCCCCCACCCTTTTTTTTTTTTTTTTACCCTATATTTATTGTCTTTGAAGGCCGAAGCGTCAACCGAAGCCCTCCTCCGACGAGGGGTTTTGGGACTGCAGCGTGTGCACGTACAAGAACACGGCGGAGGCTTTTAAGTGCATGATGTGTGATGTCAGGAAGGGGACATCAACAAGGTAAGAGGACGGAGATCTTCTGCATCTGCATCTGCAGGGGAGGGGGGGTGGTGGTGGTGGTGGTGGTGCTGGTGGGGGATCCAGGGGCATCAGGGGGGTGGTTCTCCATCACTAACCTCCCTGTGAGCCATTTTTGTACATGCACAATGAGGACATCAGGAATATAATTGGAGATATTACCATGTTATGTAGTCCGGTTAGGCTTGTCAAAAGTATCAACACCACATATTTAAAAAAAGAAAACTCATTTAACGCTTTTTTCCTGTAGCCATCAAACTCTGCAACACGTATAAATAGTAATTGTACTGTCAATACCTGCTCGTAGTGTATATATTGTAGTTATTCATTTATATTTCCTTGGATAACTATGCTTTACTCTTGAGCAACACCAACAAGATTTCCGCCGAGGACTAAAAAAAGGTAAAGTCTACTTAATATGCTTAAAAGAAAATGCTACATGTCCTTATATGAGACCAAGAATTCTGTATATACCTGTGCATCATAAAAAGTTGGCAGTCCTGGTGTACAAACATAAACAAACGTTGCTTATTCATATCCCTCGCGTACCTTACAGTAGTTGCATCCACTTGATGTCTTTGTGCATGAAAACAAACATGGAGTCAATTTGCAAATTGTGCCGTTTCGCGTCTCCTCACAGGCGTCGCATTAGTCTCCATCTTCTCACCCCTGAGCTTACGTTGACCTCAGTGAAATGAGGAAGACGGATGGCTGGCTCTTTAAAGCGCACGCATCCATCTTGTTGCCCTGGAGATATGTGTAACAGACGGGGGGGGGGGGGGTGTCGGGTTCTGGATGCGTCTTATAGATGTGCGCATGACCCCGCGCACAGGTACTGAAGCATACAAATGCACGGCGTGAAACCCGCGTATGCGCGCGCTCCCTGCCCCCGTGGCTGATGTGTCCCCTGACATCAGTGATTCCAAGCAGGAAATGACTGTTATTCCTGAGTGGAAGTCATTATCAAGAGGAAAACACAACAAAGGGCGAAGAAGAGGATGTGTAGCTGTTAGCGGGGACTGTATGAACCCATGTGTGTGTGTGTTACATGATCTGCCTTTTTAACGCATCACTAGTTCTCCTCTTCTGCATTAGCACACTTTTTTTTTTTGTTTTTGTTCTTCCCAGCGATGAGAAGCGATGGACCAGAGCTGTTGTCGTCCTTTATGCCTGTCTTCACAATTGAGGTTGTGTTGGTGCTCGCCATAGATCGCTGTGTTTATTCCCCGAGTGTGTGCATGTGTGTGTGGGAGGGCCAGTTGTGAAAGGAGGTTGTCAGAGCAGCTGCCAGACAGACAGCCATAGCTCATTACTATGCAACAGCTTAATCAGCCTGCTGTCATCACACACACGCACGCACGCACACACATACACACACGGTTGCACTCAAACATGCAGATTTTACACATGACCGCATACATACTTGTATTCAAACACACACACACACACTGAAGTGTGCAATCCCTGCTCACACACAGGCTGAGGAGTCGACTTGCTGTTATCGTTGGGTCCCGCTTATTGCACAAGAGGGTTGATTGTTGAGGGCACTCAACTCTGTCCAAGCCGTTTCGCCTGTGTGAAGCCTCGCGTCACCAAAGGCTCAGTGACAATATTTTCTGTCGGGCTACAACACAATAACCGGGAAAAAAAAATAAAAATACCTTGCACGCTGCAACCCTGAAAACCAACCCTCAAGAAAACGGCCGTTAGAAGGTCTTATTTAATGTTAATCACCTCCTGTCATCCCAGCTGCAGTGCTGCGGGAGCGCCTCAGTCATATTGAATGTACGGTTCCCACAAGGCCCGCGCGCCCCAGAACGCGCGCTAGCGCTGCAGCAAAGACGGCCACACAGGTGGTCGGCGGCCGGGGACTGACCAAACACAACAGACAAGTGGATTCCTCGGCGAGCGAGCCAAGGTGCTAAAGGGCAAACAACATGCAGAATATAAATGCGGGACGAGGCAATTTCCCTCCCCGGTTGCTAAACAAGCATGACTGAGCCATTGCTGTGAAGTAATGAATTAATGCTCGACTCAAGCAAAGGGAGGCGGCGTCCAGTGGTTAGAGGAAGTCTCCCACAGCCTTGAAGGTCACTGCTAATGTGGATTCTGTGGAACTGACTTCCAATCAGCTTATTTTAAGAGCACCACCTCCACGCTTTAAAATTTCACTTCCCCTTGCTGAGGCTATAATTTTGCAAGAACAAGAGGTCATTAATACTGTACAAAAGAAGAAGGGGAAAAAAAGATCAAATCAGTCCAGGATGGGGTTGTGAAATTATTTAGAATGAGTGTTTGCATGTAGAACGCCGCCAAAGATGAATATTTAAATGTTTTATGAGGGCGAGGTTGAGCAGAGCCCCGCGATGTGAGGAGATGATCTACTGCAGGGGCACGGAGCCGACAGCCTGATTGAACGCATGCCACGGGGGCTGTGCGAGTCCGACCGCAGGCGGGGATACATCAGCAGAATGGGACTCGCTTATCGAAGGAGGTTGACTAAATGGAAGAGCCAGACAGTTTGACAAAGTGGGAACTGATTGATGCCCAAATAATTCTGTCAGCGGTCTGGAAATTTCTATCGCGGGGGGGGGGGTCGTCAAAAAAGACAAAAGAGATACCTGCACAAACATTTTAAGCAAGACAACAACAATATTTAAACAAGCGGGGAATAACTTTCCTCCAGAGGAAATGCACTTCCGCTGCAAACCTGGCGATTTCTCTGGAAAAAAAAAGGAAAATATGTTGCTCTTCTACTTTAAGCTGTGAGCTTACAGTATTTAATTAAAGCAGTCTTAGAGGAGCTTTGGGATCATAGCATCAGTGCGGTCTCATTACTTTGAGACTTTGCAGAGTAGAAGTGGGGAGAGACATTTTATCTTCCTGCAACTCTTCGGGCTCGGTTCCAGCCTTTGAAAACAAGCGTGATAGATGGGAGTCGCTGTGCGGCGGTGTGCTGCTCACAGAGGCAGTTTGATGAGTGAAGTGCAAGGTCACAGGTCTGATTCTCGCGTCGGCTGAAATACCGAGGCGGCGTGTCCTTGAGCAAACGGGCCGAGGGCCTTCGCCGTGCGCCCATGGTCGTCCGACCCGGATTAATGTGTCGCCCTAATGGTTAGATTACACAACGAAAAGAAAAATAAGCGAGTTAATTCTTCCACCTGGTGTTTGGAATCAAGTCTTCCGTGTGAAGTAATGCTAAGTGACAGCTGTTGATCTTAAACGTCAACCTCAGCCAAGTTCTGCAGGGCGTAAAATAGTAGCGTGTGTGTGTACGTATGTGTGAGTGTGTGACCTTCTCTGGTGTCTTCACCACCTGCATCTGTTCGCCGAGCCGAGCTCTGACAAGTCGGACCCACCAGGGAAACACACACACACACACACACACACACACAGCCGGTTTGGCAGCATTAGATTTCTACTCGCTGTCCTGCAGGTCAGGACAGTGAGCTTGATCATGTTCCTATTAGTTCGCTCTTGTTGGTGCTCACCTCCTCTCCACCTCTCATCTCTTCCATCGCTCTGTGATTGCTGTTTGCTCTATTTCTGTCTCTCCCTCTCTGCATCTCTCTTATCTGGGAGGCTTGAACTTAACCTAATGCGTCTGTCGGTGACAGGATGACTGATGTGCAGGGTGTGTTTTTTTTTTTCTCTCCGTCGGCTTCACCTAAACAAGCACAAGCCATCCCGGCTGGCTGGGAACCTGTCAGCAGTTGGCTGGTTAAATGTTGATTTTATCGTCCTCCGCAGAACCCGCCCTCACAGTTCATGTGCAGTCCATGGACTGAAAACTGGGTTTGTAATTGTGCTTTTGGCTCGATCGCGGTTGTTCCACCTGCTGGAAATATGACTATTTTAGTATCCGCTGCAGGAATCTTGGACTGACACGCTTGAAAACAACAGAAAAAAAAAATCCCCCAAAACTGAAGAAAAGCAGCACAGGCCTTGTGACCGTGTATTAAGGCAGGTACCTTTTCAGTCAATACGTCCTATCGATCAGCCTGTCGGTTATCTTCTCCTCGAGACATCCACTCCAAGAATACGTCCGAAAATAGTGAGAAATGTCAGCACATCAATAATAGTTTCACAAAGTTCAAGGTGACATCTTCTAATGTCTCATCTTGTCCTAATCTGTAGCTCCAAGAGTCTTTCCTTGTAAAATGATTAAAACAATGAATTTGATTGCGACATTTCTCATCTCATCAGCAGTGTTTCAGTTCTCCCTTAAAAAAAAAAAAGAAGACTGCAGATATCCGTAATCTCTTGTCTGCAGAGTTTGTGTGAACTTCATCAATCCAGACAGTGATTGGTTCGTGTCGATATCTGTTATGAATCTCAGATAACGATCAGTCGGCTGTGCTGCAGCCTGTGAATAAGCCAAACAGAGATAATGAGTCATAGGAGAGAGCCGCGTGGACGGGGTGACGATTGAATTTGATCTCCTGCAAAACAAAACAAAAAACCATCCTAAACTAATTAATTGTCATAGTTGTTATTCTTCAAAATAACAGAATTGTTGAAAATGTGTGCAACTGCGAGATTAGTCCGTTTCAATATTTACATTATACATGAAGCGCTTCCTGAGGACAAAATGAATCCATTTTATTTATCTATTCCATTGCTTGAGTTTATATTTGCAGGATTCGAATGCTTGATTAAAGTATCCCATCGAGGGCAGCAGAAATGCCATTTTCAAACTTCATTAGCCATATTAGAGCTCAGGTGAGAGATGAAGTCTGTGTAATTTACAGGTATTTTACCAGCAAGCAGCAACAGATGAACGCAGTATTTGTTCTTCCTCGTGTGCAGTTCCCACTTTGATTATGCAAAAATGTGCAAGCGGCAGAGAGAAACAGCTTGGAGTTATGTCTTTTCTTACGAAATGATTGTAATAAAATTGTTTGCTTTGCCTTCGCCATCCAGTAATGCCGTTGATGCGTAACTTAGTCGCACCTTCTTGAGAAACTGTTACACAATTTGAATAGTCCTCGCTTCGCCAGTGATTATCTGTTATTGCCTTGCTTTAATGTGCTCTCTTGACATAAACACGTTTTATGAGCTGGTGTTTATATGGGGGAAAGAAAAAAAAAAGTGTAACTGTAGCAATAATGTAATAGCGGCTGTAAGTGGCGTCTTTTTACAGTGACTCTATAGATCAGCGATCCGCGTTCTTGTCGTCCCATTTAACTGATCGCGTTCGCTAATAAGTGACACAGTTGGCGTGATTTGCGTGGGCTACCGGCACTGGCGCTCGCGCTGCATCCAAACACTGAGCATACGCGGCGGACAATGGCGCTGGCTGTTATCGCGTCACAGCGGCTCAAGATTATGGCGACGCGATGAGCCCGTAATTACTGCGGTGACACTGATGCACGACATCTTGCTCGCGGCGTGCGTGCCGGTGTTTGTGCGGGAGGAGAAGGTAGGCTAGTATGGCCAGTGTGCTGTGGAAGGTGTCGTAAACCACAGGACGTGGAGAGCCATCTGTCTCTCTCTCTCTCTCTTTCTCTCTCTCGTTCAAACACACACACGCATGCACTCACACAATCACACACACAGTGCCAGCATGTACAGGCAGGGAAAGGCATTAATCATCGGGTTTGGAGGAGCTCCCAGGAGCAGCATACAACCTGCTGATGGAGACACACGTACACACCAAGCGCACCCCTACACCTGGACCGAGGGTGCTCAACAGGGCATAAAATAAGCAATTTCACAATGATCTCGCAATCATCACAGAACAGTGAGATGAGATTTGTTTGTGGCCGCGGCGCCGGCTTCGCAGTCGCGTCAGCTGTCCCGTGGGCTGTTTGCTCATCACACAATGCCCCCCCCCCCCCCCCCCCCCGATAAATGTTAGCAATCAGCACAAACATCTGCAGCAATCCAGATCTGCTCGGTTTCCCCGCACGCTGTCACTGTAAACATTTTCCAGAGCAAATTTCATAAAACACATAGACACATTTCAAATCCAAGATCATTATTATTTCCTCACACCTTTAAAAAGCAACGCCAACATATTAATAATTGCAAACTGTGGGTTTTGGACATCTGGATGTAGTTGATTACAGTAATTAAGGAATATTTTTGGCTGATAATCTGCTTTGCTACCTTTTAGATTAATAAGTCCCGATTGAGTATGCCCACAAAAGCTCAGAGCCACTGGAACTTTTCGAAAGCACTCTCACTCTCTCAAAACACAACTACTACTGCGCGTGCTCCTTTAGTAACTAGTTGGTCTGCACATGCTCAGTAGATGGACAAATAACAGCGTTTGCCTCCAACGGTGTCATGACGCCCAGTCCGTATTCTCCCGGGACTTTTTTATATTTGAAAGTCGCGTCGTAACAATGCAGTGCTGTCTTCTTTCCAGACGAATGCATTTTCATTATTATTAATGTTTTAGCATTTATTCCGTGTAAATGGACATCGTTTTCAAAATGTTGCAGAGAAAACGCAACGCTTTTCTGAAACGAAAATCACCTGTGTTGTTCTGTAAAGGTGTAGATTAGAGTCGAAAACTAACTTCAAATGCATGATTTTGCGCCGTGGGAGGACACCAGACCAACGCCACACAGAATCTGAAACAGGGAGGGGAAAGCACCAAACGTTACGGCCTTCTGTGTCGCATCGGTTCTTCACAGGCCTAATTTTTTGCAAATGTCCTGTTTTCAAACTGAGGCCGACAGTGGAAGAGTGTGAGGTCAGCGGGTTGATGAGGAATGGGGAGAAGAGGGGGGCATAAAACAGAGGGAGAGTGATCGAGTGAGTGTGAGTGTTTTGGAGTTTTGGAGTTTGGGGTCACGCAGAGTTCCCCTGCCAGTGATGAAGTATGTGAGGGACGAGTGGCAGCGTTTTGACGCCCCGGCCCTCATTTGGCAAGACGAAACGAGTTTGCCTCGAGCTCGTGCCTAAACTGTAAAAAGTGTTTTGCTGGGAAAGTGAAGAGTGGGAATAATGCTTGTTTTATTTGTCGTGCAAGTCTTGCACTTTAGTGTTGGAAATGTTACAAAAAGGCCTGATTTCTTTTTTCTTCTTTTTTTTTTTTCTTTTTTAAATTAACCTTGAGCAGAATTAAAGGGAAAGAAGCTGGAATTGACTTCAGCAGGATGAACCAACGTGAGGCTGGTTGGATTGATTGAAGCGAAGGCAAAAGATCACTTTCTTTTATCAAGTGACAAAGAATAACAGTAAAGGCACTGTGATCAATATCCATTGTTTTCTAATACCTCTCCTCTGAAGGAAATAGAATTTGGTTTGTTTAAGCCGTCCTCATAATGTCCTAATTTCCCAGCGTGGGACTCCATTAGATTCGGCGGAGTGGATGGCATGAGCGGGGTAAATATCGACTGGGAACAACTGTTCCAACACAGTATTACTGCCAGAAAGAATAGGCTGTTACATTAGACGCAGAAATCCCTTTGGAAATCAATAGATATGCACACAAACACACACTCTTGTGTTCAAAGGGAGTGCGGGAGTGAAGGCCTAAGTGCGATGATAAACACTGCTTGATTGGGTTATCAGGGGTGGCTCTGTTTGGGCCTGCTGCTCTGCCTCACCATAATATGGGGTTGTCTGTCTCCTCTTTCACCTCCAGCTTATTGAGCGAGCTCTATCAGGGAGAATCAACCTGGCTGTAATACGCCGTGGATTGAATGTCCGCATTGTGTTTATGCTCAGCCAGTCTTTCAGGTTTCAACACGAGGATAGTCATTATTACGTTTTTTTTTTTTTTTTTTTCCTTCTTCTTCTTGATTGCGTTTCCAAGCAAAAATAGCACGCATTAATTAAACATTAAAATAATCACACAGAGTCCACAATGACGCCCTGAACTAAATTCGTCAAACACAGCCAAAGGAGGTTATGAATGAGGCAGCCAATAAGAGGGTTTTTTTTTTCTTTTTTTTTTTTGGAAGCCGGGGACATTTGTCCTGAGGGCAAGACAGTCGATTCTCTCTAGACAGTCATCGTTTTGTATGCGAGCGTCAGTGAATGTGGTCGGCCAGACGCTGTATGAGGAGTATTGAGCTAAAAGATGTCAAGCAGAGAGAGCAAATTACTCCGAGAACAGAAGACGTCGAGAGGCCCCTGCTTTTATTTAAAAAGGTGTCAGCAGTTCTGCGGCATCTTGCTGACAAGACAGACATATTAGAGGATCTGTACATCTCCTCCCCTATCAGACGGTTATGTAGGCCAAGAGACCCATTTGCATTTCACTGTAGCTTCGCTAGAATCACTGCAAGTTCTGTGAAGGCAGTGATAACTGGGGGGGGTGAAAAAAAAAAAAGTCCCTTTGAAGCTGGGCCCCAATTTAGGTCATCTCAGATTTGTTAAACAACAGATTTGCCCTGAGAAGAAGACAGCAGACCAGGAGATTTGGATCATGTGTTTCCTCTTAGAAAAGCAGGGAGAAGCCTACAAAGTTAGACTAAATAGGCCACCAAAGCTTTTTTTGTTCTTTCTTTAAAAAAAAAAAAAAAAAAAAGTCAGTACATTGTAACACCTGTCTAGGTGCTCAGAATAATCCTGTTACGTCTTGTATATTTGTGCACTCCATACCAGGGTTAGGGAATTCATTTTCCAGAGGGACATGAAAAGCTATGGGTTAGGAAGCACTTAAATCTTTCTATCGCACTTTTCTTTTTTTTCTTTTTAACCATGGTTTCTGCTCTGCATCAATCTTCTACTAACACTATAGTAAACATGCCGTATTTAATAGACTATTAGTCACACTTTTTAATGGAGTAGCACCTGATATTAATAAGTGACATGTTCATATCGTATAAGACCAGATGACAACAGAATTCTGCTCCAATCCCACCAATTAAGCCTCATTGCCGCCGTATCCGACTCACAGAGCAGGAACCAAACGGAGAAGGCTGCAACCTTGACTTTCAGCTATAAACGACCAAATATGCAGCAGAGATCAGGCAAGTAATTCAGAGTGTCAGAGAAACTTGTGATGGAAAGAAAAGCCCACAAAGCAGGCTAATGGTGGGCTAACAGCACCGAGGCCTGAGCTGCAAGAACAACGACAAAAAAAAACAACCCTAACTCACAGATGGTTCTTGAGCAGCAGCTCCTGGCAGAGGCTTACCGAGGGGGCAGTTACGTCTGGGCATGGAAAAATAAATGCAATGTATACACCAGTGTGGCATGCATATACATATTTCAAATCCCTCCTACGTTTCAAATTTTTATTTATTTTTTGACAAATGTAACTTCTACGCTTGTGCGACGTAATGACCCAGAAAAATGACACGCGACCTTTCCAGCATGAATATATTTTAGCTTCAGTTACAAATTTGACTGATAAACGGCTCGCAGGAATCTCTGCTTTCTCATCCTGCCCTCGCGTCTCGTCCGCTCAGTGATGTGTGTGTGTGTGTGCATGCATGCATGCACGTGTGCAGTCATGTGCACATTCCCAAATGCGCCTCAGTTTGTCTCATGATTGCATTCATGCATTTTCACTTAGACCCACGTTCGACTCGTTGCACAGCCTCCGTCCTCCCCCGCCGAGGTGTGCGTAAGGTACATACGGAGATGCAAGGTGTGTTTGTGTGTAAATGTGTTGTTGTTGGGTTTTTTTCTTTTAGTTTTTTTTTCGGTGCATGCAAAATGAGGCAGTGGATGTGTCTGCCGTCTCCAACAGATGGCCTTTTCAACACATTCGCCTCTTGGTTCGGCCTCTTGCCAATCTTGGAACAAATGTGTGTACACACACACACACACACACACACACACACACACACACAGACACAGAAATACGATCACAGCCCCCATGCATACACAAACTGTTGCCAAACCAGTTGCATAATGTATCATTTTCAAGGCGGCAGATACTTTCAAAGGACGTCGATGAGGCTGCAAGGAGTAACATTCACTCACCATGTTCCACCGTTATATTGAATTATCCTCACTTCTGATGCAATTATTGGACACTCTTTACTGTCGTCATAAAAAAACCAACTTGTTTTCCAACAAGAAATGGAATGGCTCAGTTGTGTTCTCGACAAGGAGGTACTGCAGTGACATGTATAAAGGCACTGTTAACAGAAGGTACTTCCACAGACTGTCACCTTTGATGAGAAGCCCTGTGACGAATCACAGGCTTGAATACTAACAGAATTTATGGCAGTCCACACCCTCTCCTTGGAGTTTTAAGTGAATGTGAAGCAGTGATAAATCGAATGTGTCACTACAGAACAGTGGAATCATTCGGGTGAATTTGGTTGATTAAAAAAAAAAAAAAGTCAGGCAGTGTGTTTGGTATCAAGATCTTACAAGAGGAAGCAGTACATTCATTCATGGGCTCGTCTGTTATGGCGCCGTATCTACTGTGTGGTGGAGGCTGACATTGACATCACTCATGTAAACCTGCAGGCATAAAAACGTGCATGTATGAAGTCAATTCCACCAAGAAACGCATGAGTTCTCAAATCAAATGTGGAATATTCTTGCCGAGTGGTCCGACTGCAAACTCCTGCTCCACGTGCTTCCAGTGAGCTCTGATCTAACCTGAAGCCTTAAAGCTGAATCGTCTTCACTTTAGAAGGATCTGTCAAATGGACTTAAATCTCTACATCTGGACATTTCATCTGTTTCCACTTTGAATATAAAACGCTGACTTGGGGCCTAATATATTCCGCTGAGCTCAAAGTGACCATAATACAGCGCTAATCAGTTCCCACTGAGCCTAATATTGTGGCTTTATAACTAATTTATTACATTAAGCAATACCAGTGACTGATAAGCCATGACACCAAGTGTTTAGTGTAAAGTCACCTCTCAGGTGTTCCTGTGCTTTCCTTCCATAACTACTCACTTCTTCATCACATCATTTTTCACGAAATCTATCTGAATGCACGAAAAGGAAAACCTTTTAGCAGTAAGAATGTACAGATAGCGACGTTTATCACGTCGCGGAAGAGGATTGTATGAGACGTTTCAGGGTAGATTTGGGGCAAACATCTGTTTTGCACTCTTGCGTCTTCTGCATTAAACCAGAGCAGATCTCGTCTTGTCGGAGCCCCCCCCCCCCCCCCCCCCCCCCCACGAGCTCGAAACAAGCCCGTGCAGGTACATGGCTCACAGATGGCTGAATCCTGGGTTTTCTTCTCCCTGTGTGTCGCCGCTCGCTGCCAGTGTTAAGAACATTTCAGCGGCAGCGTCCTAACCGGCACTGGCAGTGATTATTGGCTCTTGATTACGGTGGTACGCCACCATGAAGCCATGTGTTCACTGTGATTTTCCCTCTCATTAATCTGCCACGCTCTCTCTCTCTCTCTTTCTCCCTTCCTCTCTCTCTCTCCACCCTTCAATCCTCCTCCTGCAATCCCTCCCTCCCCTCCGTGGATCAGGAAGCCTCGTCCCGTCTCCCAGCTCGTCTCTCAGCAGCAGGTAACGCAGCAGTTCGTGTTGCCCTCGCAGCCCAAGAAAGAAAAGAAGGAGCGGGTGGAGCGAGAGAAGAGCGACAGAGAGCCGGCGCTTAAGAAGAACAGTCACAAGAAGATGAGGTAAACAAACTTGACGCTGGGTTGAGGGATCAGCGGGGATCGCGCTACAGCAACTCCAGGTGCTCTTCATGTCGGAGTTTGGCTGTCACCAGGAGTGTGCTCCAATAACATCTTGCAAAAAAAGAAAACAACAAGTTGTTTGAAAGCCTTCACCCTCAGATATTCTGTTGTCTTGTTGCACCCGCCCCCAGGCCGAGGTTAAAAAACATCGACCGGAGCAGCGCCCAGCACCTGGAGGTGACGGTCGGGGACCTGACGGTGGTCATAACGGACTTTAAGGAGAAGGCCAAGCCCTCGTCCGCCCCGGCCACCTCCTCCAGCTCCGTGTCGTCGGTCGACCACCACAGCCAGAACGGCTCCAGCTCGGAAACCACAGAGAAGGGCCTGTCCCGCTCCTCCTCGCCCCGGGGCGAGGGCAGCTCCATCAACGGAGAGTCCCACTGAGTCGGCCACGTCGAAGAGCCCCTCTTCCCCCCCCATCCCCACACACACACACACACACACACACACACCCATCTCAACGCCGCACAATTCTCTTCGGGATTGCTCAATTTTCTATAGTCAAGTTTTTATTTTTTTTCCTGTCGAATGGGTTCCCATTGCAGTGGAATTCTGCATCTCGAAAGCAATATAAAACTCTTCTGGAAGTTCTTTTTTTTTTTTTTTTTTGACCTTTTAAATGGTATATATATATATTCTACTCATCTGGAAGGAAGCCGCACCGACGCCCCAAAGTCCACCGATAGAATATTTACTCCCAGTTTGACTGCGAACTTTTTCAGAACTGACTTGAGGAATATTTCTAAAGAGTGTTTTGGACAAACTTTGGAAAGGCGTGCTGGATCTTCCTGTCGGACCCGCCTACCTTTTATCAATATTTTCGTTAAAAAAAATGTGCAGATATCATCATCATCATCATCATCAGTGGCCCAATAGTGTGAGCTGTGTCCTACCTGCCTGGAAACGAACCTTCACTCCTGATCTTCAAACCCTTGAGCTTTTTTTCTTTGTTTTATTCCTTCAGGCTGTCGAGAAACTTTTTTCGACATAGCAACCGTACCCTCCGTAGCACCATTTGGTGTCTTTGGGTACATTTCAGGGCAGGAGCATTAGTGAGCTGCATAAAGGACTGCATGAAGGCGCCCGCCGAGGAAGATCTGAAAGGACGACGCCAGTGTCGTTTCCTCTCGAGCCACAGTCACCCCCCCCCGGAACATCTCCTACTGCCCTCAAGATCACTCAGTGCAGCTTCAGCAGCTACGTTTGTAGTTTAGCATTATCAGCGTCATTCTGGCAATACTTCAAGTCTGCCACCTTGTTTTTGCATGAAGCCGAAAAGTTAACCGATCACTTAATAACCTCTTAATAATCACATGATTTCCACAGGAAAGAGGCATATTTGCAAGGTGCATCTCAAGAAATGAGGCAATCATTGAAAAGCAGTTGGGTTTTTTTTTTACACTCGTAACCTCTGAATTAAAAACTTTCAGCATCATCTTCTATTTTCCTGGTGATGGTTAGGTTCTCTGGTTTATTAAAAAAAAAAAAAAGATCTTATGTCATACATTTTGTTTTCACAATTGAATCGATCAATTTCTTGTTTTTTGTGATGCACCTGCACCAATAATGTTGGCAGCTTTACAAACGCACATCTTTTCATTTTCCCACTGTCGCACATTCACTGATGGCAGAAGGTGACAAAAGGGGGGGCGTGGCTCTAAAATGACACTGGTATTTTGCCTTTTAAATCTCACGGTTCTGCACAAAGAGGGGCCACACGTGTGCCACACACCCAGCCGCTTCGGCGCCCCCCACCCCACCCAACCGTCCTCTTTGGAGTCGGCGTGTGCGACGGTGACAAGCGAGCTGAAGTTTTTTGTTTGTTTGTTTTTTTTGGGACATGCACTTTCACGAGTTGTGCCGGCGACGTCTCGCAAAGTGCGACGGGACTTTCCGAAAGTGAACGTAGCAACACGGCAAAAGCTTTTCAGCGCTGACTTGAACTCCCAGCAGAACGACTCTCGATCAACTTAACTACACAATAACTTATAAAACCTGTAGAGATACGCATAAGGAAAAAATAGCTATTTCTAAAATATTGTACTACGATGTTTTGATGTGGTTGTATTATCCATCATACCAGTGTTATTGTCCAGATTTTTACTTCACGTTTTAGCACCACGTCCTAAGAACTTATCATGGCATGATACTATTCCAGTCTCGGTATATTGTGGGGCAGGCTGTGTCTCTTAGTTTTAGTATTGTTTAATGTGTCGGGGACGTTAATCCGTCAGGTTCACTGCTCTAGCTGGGACTAGGATGTGAACTGGAGAGCTGTTACAAAAAAACAAAAAAAAAACAAAAAAAAATGAAACGACACTTTAAATGTGTTGGTGTCACTTATCGGTATAGTTTTTTTCTTTTTCTTTTTTTTTTTTTCCTTCTGCCATGCTTGTTTGTTTTGAAATGTGTGACTTGTTTAATACATGTCTGAATAAGAAAATTACAAAATACAACCCCCACCCCCCCCAAAAAAAACCAGAAAAGTCATTTTCTCATGCACAGTTTGACATTTTCTTTGATTCCTTGGAAACATGCTTCTTGTTCTCTGTGTGTTTTAGTCCCATCTGGTGAATACTGCAAGTTTTTGTATCGGGATGCTGCATTTTAAATGTGTACTTTATTGGATAACAGGTTAATGACGTATACCCTCTTACAAGTTGTGGCTTATCAATGACTCGCTGTCGTGTATACACTTTAGTTAATTCAATCCCCTGCCAGTCACAAACACCAGATTCCCACACTTAATGAAACTGCAATTGCCTTTTTTTTTTTTTAAAGCCGCCACCTCTATAAAGACGACTAGTCACTTAAAGCCAGGCTGAATGGAGCTTTTCAGAGGTGCAACCCATTGAAGGCTGCTGCAGACACACAGCCCGAAGCAGGGGGAGGGAGACAGGGGGGAGGAGGAGGAGGAGGAGGAATCAACTTTGCTTCTTGCTCCCACCCTTCCCCCATCCAGGGTCTCGACCTTCTGCTATACAAGGGAATCGCTCACGTTAAGCAAGCGGCAACGCGGAGACGCGGGCAGGAAGAGGAGCCCTGACGCCTTTGAAAGAAAAGCATAAAAATAGTGGAGAAAAGAAGACGCGAGACGGACAAAAAGAAATCACGACGTTGTTGTGAAGGATGGTTAAGACTGACTGAAGTAATTAAAGGATCTGTTAAGACATCAGTCAGTGTAGGAAACACCTCTATGTGTGGTTTCTTTATAATAAAGTCAATTGTACCGCATTAAATAATGTTGACTTGAGAAATACTGTAAATTTGGAACTTTTCTGCTACACTGGCCACACACTGTTACCTCCCTCCTTTTCCACTCCAAACTAATCAGTTGCAAATATGACCTGGTGCACTAAACCATAAAATAAAATCCAACATGAAAATCAATACATAGTTGAATGGTTCATACTTAAGTCATTGCATAAAATAGTTAACATTCTACCGAAGGCAAATGAACAAACAATGTTGTGGGTGTTGAAAACTACTAGATAAGAGTGTCTAGTTATATCTATATTATCTCAGTTGGATGGTGGTTAAATGAATTGTTTGCATGTTCTCTATTTCTTCTGGCATTCCAGTTTCCTTTCATATTCCAAAAACCTCCACACGAGGATAATTGTTCCCCCTAATTTGCAAGAATACGTGCAGAAATCCTGAATCCTGCAAGATATGTATTTGCAGTTTTACCGCAGCTCCTCCAGAGGGCGCCACTCGCGCACGTTGCTCTCGAATCTTATTCTGTAAACTCAAGCCGGAAGTGCGCGGCCGCGGCCTCCAGCTTGACAGTCTCTCAAACAAACGCTCGTCTTCTGTGTCATGACTTTAGCTGCGAGTTCCAAACTCCATAATGCGGCGCTACATGCGCGCACTGATGCTGTGCACGGCGTTCGCCGTCTTCTCGGGCCTGTTTGTCTACAGTAAGCTCTTCTCCTCGGACGTGTCGGCCGCCGGGAGCGGAGCGAAGAGGGGCTTCTTCCCACCGAGAGTCCCCGGAGCCAGACGAGGGGCCGCCGACAAGACCGGGCCCCGAGAGGCGCACTGGTACCACCGGTACGATCAAGAATGAAACATCGCTCCTGATACGAAGCGGAAAATAAAGCAAAAATAAATAAATAAATAAAAGCATTCGATTGCATTTTAGATGGTAGCAGCAGAGGGGGGCAGTGGGTGGAGGATGTTTTCTGGAACAGCTGTGATGTGGAGGAATGTGACGCTGGTTCCCATTCAGGTGGATGACAAAGTGGAGAAATGAGAGAGTAATCGATTACCTGCTCAGGTCTGCTTATTGTTTATCGATGAGAAACATCCCTAACAATCTCACAGCACAGTTCTGTGCTTCATCTGATATAGATTTAAATATTTTCCAAGTAACGCGTTACATTACTGCAATGAAGTGATATCTCCGGATACGTTTTTTTTTGGAGTATGCAATGCAATCTATTACTAATCAAACATTTTGATCTGCTTTCTACAGTCAGTACGTGTGGTGTTCTAATTGAGAAACACCTGCTTTGTTTGTTTGTTAACAAAACCACGTTGCCATGTGACTTTATTGACTGTATTTTTGTTTACATGAAAAATGTAATCTCGAGTGGGCCAGACTTGCATAATAATAGCCTTTTAAATGTAAAACTTTGAAAGGTTTTCTTTGTCATGGCGAAGAGTGCACATGGTGAAAATGTCTGTATTTTTGCAAAAGCAAACAAATTACAATGGAAAGTGACGACAGTCTCAACATAAAGCATCGATTCAACGAGACTTTCTGATGCAAAATAAAGTGATGTGTACAGAAAACGACACCTACAGCTGTTGCGGCATGCGCGTTTTTACAGGCTCACCCTGACAACATGACTTTGACTCTAGTTTGCGCAGATCTAGGTTGCCATTGTTCATGTCAGCGTCACTGATATCACAGCTCAGGTCTCTGATGTAGTGTCCACGACTATTAAGAAACTTCTTTTTTTTTTTTAAATAGACATATTTTTGGGGGGAAATTTTCATAATTGGTTGATTGGTGGGCCGTGATTGGAGCGTCTTGCGGGCCGGTTTTGTCCCAAGGGCCTTATGTTTGACACCCCAATGTTGGAACTCGTCTCCGTCCTTTCCCTCCAGGTACATCATGCGTCAGCAGGGCCAGATGGAGGCCGTTGGCTCCGGCGGCCAGCGCGGCCCCGAGCCCGCCATGCACCTGGCGGTGGTGGCCTGTGGCGAGAGGCTGGAGGAGACGGTCACCATGATCAAGTCTGCGGTGCTTTTCAGCATCAAGAGCCTTCATGTGCACATTTTCGCTGAAGATCAACTCCATGCTAGTTTCATGGAAGCTGTGAGTAAAAAAAAGAAAAGAAAAAGGTTTGTTTTAGGGCTGGGCAAAAAAATAGGCTTAATCGATTATTGAATTTGTAGTTTATATGAATTTTAACTCATGAGGACAATCACAGCAATAAAGCTGCGCTTTTGTCAATATAGTTGATGTCTGCAGTCATTTTTACATGCATGGGGAAGAAAATCGAATCAAAACTCTAATTTATCTTTTTAAAAAATCAGACTTATTTTCTTTTAGGCCGAATCGCCCAGCCCTGGGTTGTTGCTTTGTTAGATGCTGCACTTTTAATCACAGGATCACAACTCATCAAATATTAACATTTCAACATGATTATTCCACCAGTAGAATTTGTTTCATCATTGCTCGACGTGTTCCATTCAAACTCACACGTAGTCTTACTATGTGTGTTTTCCAGCTGGAGTCGTGGCCCGGGTTTATCCGCTCCAGATTCAACTACTCGGTGTCCACGATCAGCTTCCCCAGTGAGAACGCGGCGGAGTGGAAGAAGCTCTTCAAACCCTGCGCTTCTCAGAGGCTCTTCCTTCCAGTGAGTGTGTAAACAGAACGTCACCATAATTATTATCGACAGTAGTACCCCCAGTGACCTTTGTCTGTCTTTGTGTCCCTGCAGCTGATTTTAAAGGACGTGGACTCCGTCGTGTACGTGGACTCGGACATCGTCTTCCTGCAGCCGGTGGATGACTTGTGGGGCTTCCTGTCCCAATTTAATTCCTCCCAGCTGGCCGCCATGGCGCCGGAGCATGAGGAGCCACGCATCGCCTGGTACAACCGCTTCGCCCGACACCCGTTCTACGGCCGGACGGGCGTCAACTCGGGGGTCATGCTCATGAACATGACAAGAATGAGGAGCACGTTCTTCAAGGTGAGGCTGAATACTTGCCAACACTTGTATTTATCCTGAACGGCCACCAGGGGTCGCCCTTTCATTGCAGTTGATCTGCACTCCGGCGAATGAAGGAGACCAACTTCCTCTCAAGTTTTAATGCTTCTGTGACCCCATGCCACGATCTTCAAGAGAAATGTAGGTTTTGTATCGTTATTTGGGCTCGTTTGCATGAACAGAATGACATGACATCAGTGGGGCTGCGTTGGGAGGAGCTCCTGATGCCTTTGCTCCAGAAATACAAGTTGAACATAACTTGGGGAGACCAGGACCTTCTCAACATCATCTTCCACTACAACCCTGGTAAGAATCCACAGAAGCACTAATGCCACTGTTGCAACAGTTGGATTATCACGTTTGCCACAAGTCTTGACTCCCGGATCGTCATGCTGGTTTGCTGACAGAAGTGTGTCTCAATATCCAGAGTCCTTGCTGGAGTTTCCCTGCCAGTGGAACTATCGCCCCGATCACTGCATCTATGGCAGCAACTGCGTCTCGGCCGAGGAGGACGGCATATACATCCTGCATGGAAACAGAGGCGTCTACCACGACTACAAACAACCTGCTTTCCGGGCTGTTTACGAGGCCATTAAGAAGGTTGGTGCTGTTCCACAAGTGTGTGGGTGATTTTTTTATTTATTTTTTTTAATATTAAGGGTCTGTGAATTGAGCTGTAGTGCACACTATGGGCTTGTTAATTTCATGTCTGCATGCTGTGGAGCTGATTAGACCAGAAGGATTAGACGCAGTAAAACACACAACTGAAGATAAAAGTGGGGAAGAAGTAGTTGCAGGTGTATAAATATTAAAATTGAAATCTTTTCTGGTTTAACCTTTGAATGTCGCGAGAGATATTTGGATTTTCCGCATCAAAACCATTCATTTAAATATCTATGTTAAGGGAACAGAGCTGTAATGTCACCCATACTAAATTAAAATCTTGAAAGTCCTGCTGTAATTACAGTAATAGCAGGTTAGTACTGCAGTCTGCTGAGTGTAATTGAGGCGGCTCATTCTTTTCTGATGGAAGCACTTATGCGCCGTGTTTGCGTCACAGGTTTCAGTGTGTTTCACTTTCCACTCCCGTCTCACGAGTCAGACGGGAACAAACGCCTCCAGTTGAAAGTCTCTCGGGTGCTTCAAAAGTTTCAAAAGGCTCACCAAGTGTCGTGGGTGTAATTTGGTGCAGCCGGCCGCTTTTACAGCCGCCAGTGAACCCCATGACACACCTGCTGCCCTCTTTCTTTACCCTGTGAGATTAGGTTTTGGATTGAGGCTGATCCCCCCCCCCCCCCCCCCCCCAAACAGTAAACGTGTCACTGACTTCAGGTTGTCTGCATTACGGGAGCACAAATCTCCAGCAGAAGGCTGGAACGAAGGCTAATTTCCCCCTTGAGGATGTTTATGGGTTGCTTACCAGCAGTGTAATGATATTGACGACACAAGTGGCATTTACTTAATGAAGCCATCAAGGCCGGGACTCTCATTGCTTTCCTATTGACAATAAATCCGCGTGATGGCTTATCCATACCGTATCCATTGCCTGCAGTTAAGACTTTGGCTTTGTCGGGTCGGATCAATTGTGGCAAAAAAGACACGTGTACCTGTACAATATGTGCTGGCAGAAGCAGCTCCATAACACGACACAGCATTTTTTTTTCTTTTTATTTCTTCCCTAATAGCAATGCGTTTATGGATTTGTGATGAAAGTGTGTTTGCCAGGAGGATCCAGGAGTATGGATTTGTCATGTTTATATCTCCAGACACGCGGTTTCATCCATTTGGGCTTGTTCCCTTGCAGCCGCCCCGCAGGCTCTGCAGCATCGGCTGTAGTGAAAGATTAACAGGACACGACTACACTGGCGGCTCCGCGTGAACGACCCAGACAAACGTATATCTGCTATTATAATCCAGAGTGGGGTTTTTTTTGCTGTTGTTTTTTTTACTACCATCACTAGCTCCTCTTAGACAATAACAGCAGCAAGATGTGAAATTCGTTTGCATTCAATATTAGATAGTAAAACTTTCCTTAAGGAGTTGTCAGAATGAAAAGAGCCATTTACATGGAAACATGTCATCAGGTGATTGATGGGACCGGAGATACGTTCACTTACAGTGGAAATATCAGTGTTTACCATCCACCCATCCATTACAGTACTAACCACAAGGCCTGTTGACAATCCATCATCATAAAATGCCTAATGCATTCATGTCAGCCTGCAACAAAGGGTGGTAAAGACGTCAGCGGCGTCGAGATGCAGCCATCCGCCGTTAAAAGTTTTAGGTTCGTCTTCTCACTGGGTTCATTATTGTCGCAGTTAATACTGCTAGTAAACTGGACGACGCATGTAAATCAGGATCCGCGTCCGGCGTCGTCGCGCAAAAGAGGCGAGGAGACGAGACGGGCGAGTCGCCGCTTCCCGTCCTCGACTCCAAACCGGCCGACCGCGCGCAGCCTGTCCCGTCGTAAAGCATCTCCGCCTTCCCGCCGCCGCCCCCGCCACAAAAAAAAAAAAAAGCTGTGCCCGGGAAGCGGCAGTTAAATTTTACAGCCAGTGGTACGTTTGGAGTTGGGAGTCTGTGCAGCAGCAGTGCCCCATCAGCCGCACAAAATCAATACACAAACTGTAAATGCGAGTTTATGACCGGCGGGTGTGTGTATAAGTATGCGCTCGTAAAGACGCCGTTCTCTTTGTGACCCAATATCAGACACCCGAGTGCAAGCAAATGAGCTGGCGTTAAAAAAAAAAAAAAAAGGTAATTCCCATTTGATTTCCTCGGAGCATTGTAAAGGCCCCTTCATTATTGGGAAGACATGAAATTTCCTGCTGTAATCCCAGGTTATCACTGGACGGTAAGCCTATAGCATAAAACGGACTCCCAGCAACGCAGGAGCGCTTTACGCGTTGCCCGGCTGACCAATCGGACTCCCGAGTCCCACATGAGTTCCAACATGCCTCATGGATTTAGTTTTTTAATTTACCCGGGGGGGGGGAGGAGGGGAATATCTTTCAAACTCGAGCGCTGCCCTGAGCACCACTTTGCTTGCTTACCGAGAGAATCTGATCAATTCCGGCGGAGCAGCGGGGAGCCGAGAGACTCGTCCTGGGGGGGTGTTGGTTGGTTCGAACTACAATTTTTGGATTTTTCAGCTCCTCCAAACCTACCGGCTACTGCGAAAAGCGTATTTTTTGATCTTTTTTTTGAAGAAACGGAAACTGGGAAGAATGGAAGTCAGCATGAAATCACTTTAGATTCACAAAAAGCTTCTTTTTTCCCCCCTTGAATTAATATGTGAGATTGAATGTTTAAACTTTTAGGGTTTATTTTTTAGGTTGAACGTCCGACTAACGACCTGTTTTGTCGTTGCAGTACGCTTTCGGCACAGACCCACTGACCTTTTTGTTGGACCCTTTAGAAGAGCGACTCTTGGAGACAACGCACACCTACTGTGGCAAATCGCACACACTCCTCACCAAGCGGCTGGCGCACAGCGTGACGCACATCAGCAGGAAGGTTTCACACCGACGGTGACCAAAATGAAGGACAGCGACGAAACTGAGCCTCTTTTTTTTTTTTTTTTTTTTAACAGGCTTTAGCTAGAAATTGAACTGCTCATCTTCAAAGCCAGCCAAAGGTGTAGCAGACGGGTTTTTTATTTTATTTTATTTTTTGATATCGATGTGGACAAAACACCCCGCGGTCTGCTTTGAACAACAAGTTGTTTTTCGGGCGAACCACTTCCACACCGCAGACAACCGGTGAGTAAAGGCTTCGGGGGCTTATTTTGGAGAGCAGCAGCAGCTTGAAGCTCTCTTAAGACATCTGGGATCGTCTCGGACTGAGACTAATAACCGCTCTCCACTTGTAAATTGCTTTGGGTAAGAGTGTGACGTAAATCCCTGAAATCAAGTAGAGCGGCGGCCATTTGCTTTCCCAAGCACAGGACTAAACTCATCTGCCGAACTCCTCCGGATTTCCCTCATCCTCTTGTTTTATTGCAGGGTTTTGTTTTGTTTTTTTTTAAATGTGTGTGCTTTTCTATTTTTTTTTTACTGGCACGTTCATATTTTTCTTATTGTCTCTGACTGAAACCGTGTAAAAGGTTTGGAAGAGAAGCGCTTGACTTTCCATATTGGAGAATTAGTTGAACCTTGAGAAGCACTCTCATTAAGAGAGACACCACAACTGGACAGAAGCCTTTCTCAGGTCTCAGTTTTGTGTATGCACAGGACCACTTTTCTCATTTTTTTTTTTCAGAAATCATAGGCGGCAGTCGTGGGAAGAAAAAGTGCCAGGTCAGGAACTCTGTCGTTTCTCCACTTTCCATCGCTGAGCGTGTGAATATTATTGCAGTAGTTTAGCAGCGATAAATCTCATCTGTATTAAAACACGCAAACCAGACAGGCGGACACGTTGTTGTTCACGTACGGGTTATTTTTCATTTCACTTAACAGATTTTATGGATTTTTTTATTGAAGACTTGAACCTATGTACTTTTTGTCATGCATCTAATGACAACAGATCTGCTGGAAATACATGTGATGCACTAACTGCAAACAAACATACCAGTTTGCTGTTGACTATGCGAATAAGCTACAAATTTCCTCCTGATGCCAAAGTTTTTTTTTGTTCTATTCCTCTTGTAAATGTTTTTGTACCTCCGAATGTATTTTGGACTTTTAAGGGTTTGAATCCAAATGTTGTGACTCGTTGTGTGTGTGTGTTGTTGTTTTTTTTTTACATTAAAGACTTTCTATTTGTAGAAACTGTTCAACGAATGTCTATTCTAACCACTAGAGGGCAGCATTTTTTCACATGTCTACCAGTGCCTTCAGAAAAACAGGATCCTTAAAGTTTTGGGAATAAATGAAGGGGATTTATTTTTCATGAGCGAAATGTACAATGAAATAGTGATTCTATTGGGGGGGGGGGGGAAGCAATTTTGATAAACTTCAGTAAGTAGGTTATGAGATTAACATTTAAATGTCCTTGAAAGATTTTTTTTTGTTGCTATTTTGTTCCAACAACATAAATTAATCAAAATCTCCCGTTTTTTTGTTGTTGTTTTTTTTAAACCAATAAAGTAGGATCTTCCTGGCTCTAAAGATGTAACTTGAGGTAGATTGATGATGTGTTTCGAATGCTGCCTCAGGCCGATCAATGGACTTGCCAATAATCTATGACTCTACCTGCGGTCCTGCCTCAGCTCTGAGGAGCTCATAAAGTGTAGGTGATGGACCAATAATCAGCGTTATAGGTGACACTGCATGGCGTTGACTGCAACGCATCAGCTTATGCTTATTCCCATTAGATCGGGCGCATAAATATCCATTTATGGCTCCGGAGGTATTTTGATTCATTGCACCAGAAGCGTCCTTAATTCATCACTATATATCTGAATGAGAGCTTATCAATTAGCTTTATTGACCCGTGTGCTTAAACGCAACATGTAACAGTCCAGGTCCCCAGGGAGACGAGAGACAAAGGCTTGAATTGACCAGCATGTTGGAAAATTCAATATTGTCCCTCCTCCAAGGTTTCATTTTCCCATGTTTTATATCGTGATAAATAACAGATTTTATTTCTTTTGTGCCAGAGCGGCGGGGAGAGAAACTATTTAAAATAAATACGTGACCTCCAGCATTTGGAGTGGGCTGAGTGGAAGATGAGAGGAAACGGGGACATTGCGGAATAATTAAATGTACGACTGTGCGCGCCTGTCTCTGTGTTTGTCATGGGCAGAAAGAGAAAGCCTGCTAAGGATGGCCTTTCTTTTTTTTTTCTTCTTCTTCCTGTAGGACAAAAATATTGAAGCCGAGAGATGGGGGGGGGGCTGATGGAGCACGTTCATGATGAAAGAAAAGAACAAGGCTGTCATATCCAGTGCAGCCATTAGAGCACTTTGGGGCTCCAGAGCTTGATCTTTTGGACAGTTCTTACCTGAAAACAAGAGTTGGGACGTCAAAATAGTATCGTCAAACAAGAACCAAGACATTTAGACAAGAAAACAGACAAATTTCCAGCAGAGCCACTATTGAAGTAAGCTCAAAACAACTAGTAGATTAATATCAATGGACATCTTTGGATAAGTCACTTGTAAATCACAGGGCAAATATGCCCATGCATCTATTGTCCATATTTAAATACCATTTTATCAACTCATGATTATGGAGCACCACTATGGGACAGGACAAACGGAGAGAGACAACCAAATACACTAAATTCATGCTTTCAGGCAGTTTTAAGTTAAGATTGTGAAAGAAATGCAACATTTGCAAGAATATGCAGACATAATTCACCTAAACTGGATTCGATTGGAGATCTTCCTGCTTTGAGATCAAAGTGATCACCACCCGCGACTGTATCCCTTATAAAAATGTGATTGATTGTCCTCATACGAATACCAAATACAGAACCCCTGTCCGAATCATTGACTGCTCATCGAGACCCAAACTCACAACCCAGATGTGGTCTGGGTTACATGCTGAACAACTTGCATTCAGCCTGTAAAATACAGTTGCATTATTCATAAAACCTTATTAAAGCAACGGTTGGAATTAAAAGAATCGCTTTTTAAGCTCACTCTATAGAAAGTAAAAGGAATCTAGGCTCAATGTCATTTTTTTTTTTTTGCCACCGTCGGATCTTTTGAAGTTGTTCTTATTGAAGTGACGTTCCCGACGAGGAAGACGAGAAGGTCTCCGTCGAAACTGACAAGCTGAGGTCTAGCATGCATAACGCACGTTTTGAGCCGATACAAGCGGCAAGCACACGCCTATTGATATTGTTGTGCCGTGTACAACTTCCCCCGCGTACGTTGGAGCGCGTGTGTCACATATTCCCCTGGATGGTGGCGCGGCGGGGGGTCATTTACATGCTGTAATAGGGTGTACATATCACTGCTGCAGGAGATGGGTGTGTGTGTGTGTGTGTGTGTGTGTGTGTGTGTGTGCAGGGCCCAAATGTTCGCCACAACCAGATGTTTCCGTGCTTGTAATTTACACGTGTGCGACCCGGGGTTTCCGTTTGATGCCCGGCAAGATGCAATATGACATCTTTGCTTACAACTGACGCCGACTTTGCTTCGGCGATTCTCGCGGGGAGACGAGGAGAGTGACGGGTCTTTTCAGCAGATTGGTTCATTTACCACGCCGCGTGCTCGCCGTGCGTGTTTGTCAGGCTCGGGACTCATCGAAAATGCCACAAAGCCAAGCCAAAGGATGTCTGGCCGGCTCGCCAAGAAATTGTGCCGAAAGGGAGCCGTTTATTGTTGCGCATTGTTCTACAAGAATCCACCTTAGAAATCCACCTCGTTGTAGATCCAGTTGCTCGGATCAGACGTCCCACAAGTGCACAAAACCCAATTTTTGTTTTTTATTTTTTTTCAAAAAGCCATCATTCTTTTGTGCTCTTCAAGAAATGGCAGAAGGATGTTTTCAAAGATTGCACTGGAGCACTTCTCGGCAGCAGTACAAGTTCCCGCTGGTTTACGCCAGCCAGCCACTTCTCTTTGTTTTAGGACACGAGTGCGCACACACACGAGTCGGAGCAAGGCTAATGCAGAGAGGTGAACACATCCAAGGACATTATTGTCTCTTCAAGTATGTGAGGTACACAAGATCCTGTTTGCAGGAGAATAAGCAAACTGGATGTTCAGTGGGGGTTTGGAGTGTTGTCTCGATTCGCTAAATATAGACAAAGAGCACTGTGGTTGAGAATATGCAATGCCATGATGCACTGCAGGGTGTACAAAATTGAGTGTGATATTTTGGAAAAGGCTTTTCTTTGAAATTGTATTTATATGTTTTCAAAAAAAAAAAAAAACACGTATACACTAGTGTGTTCATTTAAAGTAGAATTCATGTTTGAGCCAGAATATGTGTGTTAACACATGTTTCTCGACGTGCGCTCAGGGAGCACAGACCTGAACATAGCAGGTCTGGATAAAGTGCCCAAACCCATTACAACGTCAAATTATACATGTCATCATATTTTCAAAACCACCTTTGTCTGTCACCAGCAAGTGCTGTAGTTTAACGCACATGCAGTAGGTGAAGTCTCACGATGTTAACGGCGGTGAAGTGTAATTATCGGAGAGTCCTTGTGAGTCGGATCCACTTCAGTATTTAATGGGCGAGTGGGTTTTGGTGATGCTGTTGAGTAAAATAGCATAGCCTTGGAGCTTTTCCCTCTTGCAAACAAGGATTTTAGAGGCTTTACTGTCTTATGTTGTCCTATCGACTGGTCTTGATGACTATATTGCAATTGCCGATTTCTGGATTTTGATTGTCTGTTTTGAGCCACAACCTTGTCGTGTTTGTCCAGTAGGGGGTTCTTGCAATACTCACTGCACGATTGTACTGTCTTAGTATGAGTAAGTGCAGAGTTGTCTTTATACATGCATGTTGTATTCAAGTTCACCCTTATTACCAACTACTGACTGGTTCCAGCTGCATATTCACTCTCAGCGAGGAGTTTATGTATGAGTCTTCATATGTAAATGACCGCAGCCCACACACACACACACACACACACACACACACACACACACACACACACACACACACACACACAAGCCATCATAATGCATTTTCTGCAGTGAAGGCAACCATCACGATGCACATTTATATGCACATGTTGCACAATATACTCGCCTATCCGTAATGCATACGTACACTTCACACTCGCACGGAGACCCCATCTTCTGTGCCCCCGATA
>NC_137671.1:9524380-9661880 GCF_963422515.1 Blennius ocellaris | reverse complement strand
AATCAGGGTTTGCATTGAGTACAGGATTTTGTCGGAGGTTCGGACATTTCAATAAGCAACGTTACATGTGTACTAGTGTTTTAGTTGTGAATGAGCAATCGTGTGAATGTATAATTAGTGTATGCAGAGAAGCAGTATTGCAGTATATGATGCTCGTTCACTTCTTAAATCGTTCACTCTGAATGTCCAACCTCCTCCTGAGCAGGTTTACGTTCTGGGTAAGATCACAATGAGTGTAACAGCTAAAATATGAACTAAAAGCAGAGCAGTGAGGAAGCTCTGCCTGAAACCTCTCTGCTGTAATGAATTGAAAGTGAGTGATCAACGCCTTGCATGTCAGTTGCAAGCCATCAAGAAAGCCCTGCACTTCAATGGCAACGAAGCAACAACTCAGGATCATCCAGATCCACTGCTGAGATCCGGTCACTGCTAGATCGTCTCGCGTCAAATTTGAAAACCATCACAGTGAGGAGGAGCTCACTGGAGACTTTCAAGCTAAACAGCCCAGCCAATACCAAGCAACACAATCATGAGTTGTTCTTTCACAACTGGTTGTCCTTGTAAATGTCTGATTGATCAACAATAGGTGGTTGTTTTATAGAAATGACGATTTTTGTAATGCGAGCTTAGGAAGTCCGTCATCATCCAAAATATTCTCCTTCTCACCGTGAGTCATCTTAGAGGTAACTGCATCACTTCTACTTTTGCATGAGAAGATGTGTTTTGTCGGCTGGAGTCGATTCAGAAGAGCTGATGTGTTGGCGGTTTAAATTTCCCTAGTTAATACAACAATTAGATATTGTTGGACAACTGGAGAGCAAGTAATTGGCACCAAATAATAAGAAAGGGAATCCACTCTTGAGTTAAACATTTCTTTGTTTACACTTCACACTGGAGAATCCTTTCAATATGAAAATACTGCCGTCACTGCAGCGACTTGTTGTCCACCGAGGCGTGCAGAGGTGTATCTGTCCAAATTACGCCGTGGCAATTCCCGTGTCCGTGTCTTCTTCTGGCAGCTCCCTGGTGTGTTAATTTACGCCCCGGGTCCATTTTATAGTGAGCACCTATTGATCTGCCAGGACACACATGTAAGCCCCTAAAGCTCTGTTAGACAAAAGCAAAACGTCTACCGCGAAGTGTGAGTGCAGCGTTTCACACCACGCAATTCTCAAAGCTCTCAAGGTGGCAAAACACTTCGGTAACACTTTATTCCATCTGTTCCCATGACAATACAAAACTATTCTGTTAATTAAAGCCCCCTTGTACTTCCACGTCAGGTTTTTCCGACGGACGGGTTGAAGTGCGAGCGTTTCCCATTAGAGAGCAGAACACACATATAAACACAAATATCCCAATTTTGTGATGCGACTTACTAAGTGGGAACTCTAAATGCACCGTATCTCAATCTGTTTACAGCTCTATTATTTCCTCCCCAGGTTTAAAAAAAAAAAAAAAAAAAAAAAAGCAGCAATGCATGGAAATGATTTGCTGTCAGATCCGTTCTATCAGCGGCCGCTTTGTAGTTCCTAAATGATGTCAGTGAGTAAAACGCGTAACTCGCCTAATGGGTCGGCATCTTGGCAGGGTTCCAAGTTGCTGTAATCAAGTGCATTCAGAGTTTATCAGTGATGTTTATCAGGCTTAGCGCTCCCGATGTTCCGGGTGGAGGATGTGAGGCAGGATATGAGGCTGATGGTCGTGATCAATCACCGATAGCATCGCACGGGGCTAACGAGGCATCCTAGCGAAGGAAACACCGAGAAGGGATATAATTAGAAGAGGGGAAAAAAATCATAATTATACAGCTTGAGGATGGATTTGTACTGTCTGACAGCAGTGGCAGGACTGAAATACGAATAAGAAAGTCAATATGGAAGAACTGTTAGCTTGACAGTTATGTATCTTGTGTTGAGAGAATCGGAAATCCCTTTTATATTCAATATTTTTTCACACACTTTATCATATTATGTTGAAAAAAATGATTTTTAACACCAAGTGTCATAAATTAAATGAAACTCTTCTTAAATCACTGAACGCGTCAAGTGTAAAACAATAAGTTTGACTTGGAGTGTGAAGATGTGTGAGACCTGCATTGATTGGTATGACAGTGGTTTGAGGATATGCTTACTGAGCACCGACTCTACTGAAGGTTTGAGCACAAAAAAATAAGTGCACACCTGATGAAGTGCAAACGTGTGGAAGCTGCAGTGAGCTCGTTCGCTTCAAGAATATGCAGTATCAGGTGTGTCTCCCACATTGTGCAAACTCATGGAGACGTGGATGAATAATCCTATCTAATCCTATCACATTTAGACTTCTTTTTCTTTTTTGATTCAGATTGTTTGATAACGTCGTCCACCGGATGTCCAGGTTCACATTTTTGCACTGGAGGCGATTCGGCACTCCATTCAATCGCTCCATGCTGAACGCAAACAAATGAACATAGACATTTTCTGGGGGTTGGCTCTTGAGTAAACATGATCTCCAACACACAAAACCCTCATTTGAATACTTGTGTTTGCACAAGAAGTCACTCATGCTGATATTCTTAGTCGAGCCCGCAAAACACCACAATACAAATTTGAAAGTACAATCTTTTCGCTTGAGAATAAAATTAGCCACGCTTTAAGCAGGCTCTAAGTAAACCAGGGTTGTTAAAAAATGTTATGAGGTGTAATAGTTGTTTAATGTTGGGTTTTGGAACAGCAAGTATTGATTTGATACAGTTAATATCTATGGTCAGCCATGGATTAGTCTTGAAATCCCAAATTGAGTAAGTATTTTCACAATTCCGCTTGCCTTTTTTGTGGTGGCTAATCTTTTTTTATTGTTACTATCATTGGTTACATATCACATGTAAGGTTGGCTGTGTAACTCGGGACTCATGACTTTACATTAGATACTTTGAGATGTCTGGTTACTACACCGTGTGATTTCCTTTGTAATTTTAATCTTGAAACATGGGTTGTTAGCGATTTCTAAGGTGAGCACGAGTCTAAAAAAAGTCAACCGAAGAATGAAAGCAACAATATTTTGGGTCAAAATCTATTATGCTGCAGCATAAGCATGAAATACAGAAAGTAAATAGAAGTAAGAATTCAATGTCACTTCTATTACAATCTTCAAAAGTTAGTTTTATGAAATATATTACTACATGTTTAAAATAAATAGATCTTGAGAAGCTTGACCATTAATATCACTCTTGGTTGATTGCAGCAAATGTTCAGAAGAAAAAAAAAACAATAAGGGAGTATTTCTTAAAAAAAAAAAAAAGGAATTTCAAAAGTGTTTCCTTTTTTCCCAGTGGTGGACAACCCACAGCGAGGCAGCCTGAACCAGCATGTGGATCCTCCTTTAAAGGTGAACATATTAAGGGCATTTCATCTCCTCAGACAGGCCTCCCTTTGATCTGGGAATACACCGAGTCCTGAGCGCTGACAGCTTATGTAAGCAGCACAACCCTGCCTGTCGCTCAGATCTCGGCCACTTTTGCGAGGGAAGTGTCTCGGGCTGTCGAGAGCGCAGACATGAAGACACGCCGGGAGAAAGATGGGTTGAAAAAAACCCAAAACAAAAAGCAAAAATAAACAGACACTGACACGTGCAGGTTTTCCCACATACGTACTTCTCAATTGAGAATGAATGGCGGAGAGCTCTCGGGCATCTGAAACAGTCAAACAGCAGTCAAGGTCATGCACAGCGGCGTCACTTCCGAATCTTTACTACTGCAGCTCTGATGAAACCGAAGTGAAATCGACGCCCTCTGTGCTCCAGCTGTCCAGGGGAATGATTCCTCTTTCTAAGGACTCATTCATTAGGAGGTTAATGACTCGAAATGTGGAATTAATTTAACGTCCAATAGAACACTTCCTGTAAGTGTGTGCTACAGAGACGGAGCGGACGGAGCTCAGCCATCAGCCTAATGTTCTTTAAGATGAATGGACCCCTCCCCTTTCCACTGAACTCCATTGCTCCTATACTGATCTCAGATATGCGCTGTTGCTTTTTCCTCGGTCAAATTCAATTTATGGTTTAATTAACAATTTGATCCCCCCCCCCCAAAAAAAAAGCACTCTTATGTGTTCAATAGCACAGCTGGATTTGAGATCTATTCATGGATACAGTGAATTGGAATAATAATTTAAAAAAAGCAGAGATTTTGTCAAAGAGATTATAATAATAAATGACTGAGGCCCATATGAACTCCCACCCAGCAGCTGGAGGAAGACTGACTTACTGTCACTGTACTGTTCAGCAAAAAAATAAATAAAATAAAATCCTCTGCTCCTTTGTTCTCAGGGGAGCAATAAAAAAAACAGGCAGCAACTAAAATGATGCATGCATGCTCTGCGAGGACAATTTCTAATCATAATTTACCTCCAGCTCATCACAGTAAAGTTGTGTTTGCAAAGTGGTTAATTCCGTTTTGATTCAGTGCCATCGTAAAAAGACACACTCTGTGGAAGTGAACACTATTTCAGTTGTCAGCCCGTTATATTGGCCTACGGTGATTAAAGCCTTAAATTTTGATCACGAGTAATTCGCGCTCTCAATATTGTGATTAATCTGTCACTGTGGGGCAAGGTCATTCCTGGGAGCGATACAGCCGGCTTTTCATTTGTTGGCGTGTTTTCATTGTCTAATGGTGTGTCATTGGCAAATGAAGGAAAACAAAGTTGAGCTAATTTATTGGTGAACCCCGGTAATAAATGCCATACGTACAGGATATAAAGGATTATCTGAGCCGTTTCCTTATCTGCATTTCTTTGGTTATTGGCGCAAAACTGGAGTTTCAGTCCCCCAGTGTGTGTAATGTGAGCCCAAATGTGTGGGCCTGAATGGCCTCAAAGAAAGTACGCACACATTAAACGATAAAGATTAATGTTTCATGAGCTTATAGACCCAGTGGATCAGTGTGCGGCTGGTGCTTTCATTGTATTTTCATGGAATTGATCAACCTGGGTTGTACTTGGATTCATCGGCGCTCTGATTTAACACGAACAAACTAGCATAAGCAGAGGGAGCAGTGGCCGCAGAGATTATTGACCTCCAGTTTTCTGGCACAATGAGCAGCCATGAACTGCAAACAGGGGAACGGGAGCACAGGGACGTCCAACACATTAAAAATATTCGGGTCCATGGAGGACCACTCCGTGCCAGAAGTTTTCCGCTATATTGAGGTTTTATGAAACGGGTTTCATTGAAAATTCGGTCTCTTAACAATGGAGTAAACAGGCTATTAAATGTGTGCAGATGTGCTACATTTATTCCTTTTTTTCCTTTTTGTTTGCACTGTGAAAAGAGTGCTGGAGGATGGCTGTGCCGGCTCATTTTGTGATGGCTTTTTTCCTCCCAATTCCTTTTTTTTTTTTTTTCTTCAGATAACTATCCTTATGAATTATGGAGGGATAATATTTGTACTTATTAGGACTCAGCGGTATACCTTGGAATAATGATAGCAGTGATGGAATATCATGCATGTGTTTCAGCCCCAATTGGATTTTTTTTTTTTATAATGAGAGTATTTGTTAAAGATTGGCATCCGAATCAGACACCCAAACGAGCTTGACTCTCTATTGCAAAGATTGAGGCTGCCACCCTGTTAAGAAAACTCATTTTGGCCACTTGTACAGTATCTGTGATTTCACTCATGACCCAAAGTTCATGAAGGGTACAGATGTATTTTGTAAATAAGGGGCTTCAGAATTCCTTCCGGGTATTTTTAACGTCAGTCAAGTTACTTGTTTGCTAAACTGACAAGTCAGATGCTTTATGATCAGGTCATGGTCTATCTGCGTTTCATTAAGTGGATAAAATAATATGCCTTACTCCTGATTTTTAACCAGAATGTCTTTCTTTAACGCACTCCTTCAGGAACGGTTCAGTAATGCGCTTGTCTGGACTGCCTGACATTGCATGCAAATGATCCAGTACTTTATTTATTAGCTTAGTTTAGTCATGCGTCAATAAAACATCATAGTTGTAAAAGTGGTTATACTGCCCGTAGTAAAATGTCGGCAGGAGGAAAGTAGATAGCAGACGTGGATGTACAGTATATGAGACAACGTTCCACCACTTCTGGTGGAGACTAAAGGTTAGGATGAGGTCAGTAATGGTATCTGCTACTTCTAGATGCTTGTAGATCATAAGAAAGTGCTTTATTAACCCTTAAACTGAACAGCCTATGTCTCTCTTAACATTCAATTTGAACAGATCATATTGAACATTTTGTAATTGTCTCTTTACTTTTTTGGAGCAGGGAGGCAAAACTCTAATTTTATTCTTCGAAACATTTTTGCATTAAAGTACATGTTTGTGCTATTTTTATAAAAAATAAAAATAAAAAAAACACTACACAGGACAGCTGTAAAAACATCCCCCACAAATGTTTCTGGACTACGATTTAAAGTACAACAAAGTACATTCATTTGAATTTTAGGGTCCATGATTGACCTTGGACATAAAATCCACAATAATCTCATCACGAAGTCCATTTGGCAGCTGTTGTGGAGCTGTCAGTCACTTCCTGATCTCCGTCAGCAGATGGAGCTTCCCCATCCTTCATTCCATTGGCAGATGTTCACCTTTTTATTTTTGTCACCGCGCATTTTCATCATCATTCGTGATTGCTGTACATGCACTTGTAAAGTACTGCGTCACACTGAATAGATACGTTTTGACGTTTAGCTTATTTGGTATGTCCAGAAAATATTTTTTGTTGTATTAAAAGAGAAGACGCTTTAGATTTGTCTTGCTTCTTGAACAACAGGGATGTTTTGATTGGATTGTTGGTTTTATTTTCGTGGTATGTAAATTTGTTTCTCCTCATCTCCATTTGAAAGGAGATTGAGTTCACCTGTGAGCTGATCACAGCGCTCTTCCTGATTGGCCGGCTCATCAAGAGCAACATGGATAAAATGACATAGAGAAACTGTTTAGAGGTTGTTGTTTTTTTTTGTCTTTGCAGAGGTTGGGAGGAAAGTCTGTTGTACCGTACATTAACACTGCTGTTGATTCAAAAACATTTCCCTTAAATACATTTACTGCCCATAAATCCAATATATGGTCATTTTACCCTGTTCCCCAAAACATCACAACAAAGTTTAACGTTTTTACTTTTGTATTTTTGATAACTGCATGTAATAGCAGGTAAATTAAGACACATTAAAGTGGCGAACTAACTCAGTGAGCAACTGTAAAATCTGAAATCTGACACCAACCAAAATATATGATCTTAAAGTGACTGTTTCTGTGTGGAAGCTGGCATTTGGACTTTGAAATACATCTATGTGTTTTGTCTGGTCTCCTGGTGAAATACAACTACGAAGTAGCGATTTTGGTCCTTAAGAATACATCTTTTTTCTCCCAATTTCATTGAATTTTACTTTTGACATGTCTGCGCACTGTTTCTGTCACCATCTCATCAACAGTCAAACACCATAGTCTGAAACTTCCATGCTGACAACTCTGTTCACTAACTGACTCACGTGCTTATTGGAGACAACAGGCAGTTATAGATTGTTTAGATTTACAGCCCCTGCACCGGAATAATTACATCTTCTAATTGTGCCAAGTCCGAGCTCTCGAGGGAACAACACTGCTGCACAACAAAGAAAGCTTAATAATGAAATGATGAGACATGGACTATCAGAGGATGATGCTCTGGGAGGGGAAGCTGTGATTTAAAGATCTGGACAAGCTAAGACTTAATCACTTTATCTGATTGGTATTTGAAGCCATGAATCTCAATTAGCGAGCATTAGGATCTTTTTTTGGCAGTTACGCGGAGTCTATTTCCATGATTGGACACTGGGCTGCTTGTCAGCCAGAATTAATATGCTGCAAAGATGGAAATATTGTGATAACAGCAAGAGAGAATCCAAAATGTGAGCCAGAACGGGTCCCATAGCAAACATGGCGTTTCAGTTTTACTCGAGCAAAGTTATCAGGATCCGAATTTGCACAACAATGCTTTTTTTTTTTCTGCATTCACTATTGAACACAAGTGTTGTTTTGGCTCTTTGTCTTATAATTAATGATTTCCTATCTTGTCTGCTTTGTCTCTATCCCTTTGTCTGTTCTTGCCACTGTGTACTGTATCCTCTTGTCTTTGTCTGCTTTAATTATGGCTGAATGGGAGAAAATTGTCCCCTTTTTTTTTTTTTTAATTGATAGGCCTTTCTTTCAGGTCTCCTCTATCATTCCTTGCCACAGGTTTTCAAAATGGCTGCCTTTGTACCTGCTTCCTCTATACCTCAATTATTAGCAAACCAAGCGGTCGTCCTGGTTACCTGCAGATAAGCAGCAGGGCTAATTCAGTTAGTTTGTTATCTCATCAGGCGGAAGGTAAAATAAAAGACGCTGGGAAATCACGTAATTAGGCACTTTTGATGTATGGCCTCCCCGTAAGAGCACAATCAGTATAAAGATCAGCTTGCGTATCTCACTCCTGAAAACCAGGAATGACAATATACTTTAGATTTTTTTCATAATCTTGTTTGAATTATTTGCGTTGTGATCGCCTATTTTCTGTTCTAGAACGTATCCAAGGGCCCGTTTCCTATGGGGTCTTTTTTTTTTTTTTTATAGCTTCACCTGGGGTAATTCTATGGGAATGCTAATCTGTGATTCGGTTTGATAATACGAATATGAAATATTCACACGTCTCTTCCTCTCTCAGTATTGATGGTGGCGTCCTAGAGTAGGCTACACGAGCTGCCTCTTTGTGGCAGCGCGTGTCTGATATTGGCCGGGGCTCTCAGGGAGCTGTGTGTGTGTGTGTGTACGGATCACATCGGGGAATCAGTCAGACGAGTATCCTACTTGACAGTTGCTCGCTGCCATCCGATGCCTTTCACCTGAGGCACAGCCACTGACATCCTTCAAAACCATCTGCCTGTCTTTCACTGCTAATTGATTTGTCCTTGGATGGAGGTGTTCGAGGAATGCTTTGGGGAAAATATGTATTTTGACAGATGCTCCACACGAAACTGTGTAATCGTACACAAAAGAGGGCGGGGCCTTGACAAGAAGACGTTTTTTTTGGGGGGGGGGGGCGCCTTGAGGTGGATTAGTCGCCTTTGTGATGCGTTGAGTCGTTCAAACAAAGCAGCGGGGGAGCTTAATGGCGAGGCGTCTCTACAAATTTACAGCTGCAATCTGGTTTGTTTATTCTTCAAAGTACATAAAAGTCTCTCTCCACATCTTGATTGCTCGGTAACTGAGCTGGCAGTCGCTCGTCTTTGGGGATTGACGCCCCCCCCCCAAAAAAAAAAAATCTACCACATGAGTAGGTCACATGTGACTTTTTTTCTTTTTTTTTTGATGGAAAGTAGCCGTCATCAGTATTCAAGCGCCTGAAGCTATGAAATGAAAACAAGTGTTTCATGGCACAACAATTTAATATCTGTTTTTGCCGTTCTTGTACGGCAACCGACGCAGTAATGAATGCATGAAGCCGGGAATTATTCAGAGAAAAGGCTGCGAGCCACAAGTCGAACGCTATAGCTTTTAGAGTTCAGTCTTCACAGGGGATTGTTCCAGAACTGAAGCTTCTGCATAATTCTTCTGCATAATCATACACTAAACATAGTGGCCCCTCCTCCAAGAGAACACCTCTGTCTTCAGCAAAAAAAAAAGAAAAATGTTGGTAATTATCTACATGATGTGCACTTAAGAAGTATCTCGCCGCTTATAAGTCACAATAAAGTCAAGTCAGACGTTGCAGATAACAGTGATATTCACAGAGTCTACCCAAAGGGATCCCGGTGAGCGAACACTGAGTTATTCAGGCTTGCTTACGTACAGAATAAGTCACAACATGTGATCCATCATTGTCAAAACACAACCAAAATATAGATGATTTAAAATATTTATAAGTTGTGGAATAACCATGCCTCAGTCCGGTGTTATAACAAGTATCAAGCGGAAGGTGTTTGAGGTTGTGTACCGATATGGAGCCCGTTGAAAGCAGCTTATGCTGGAAGAGTTCGCCCTCTTAATTGCCATGTATCTTGCAGCATGTGGGCCTCGCTCTCTCCTCTCTCTCTCCATCTCCTCTTCCCACAATGCAGAAGTGAGTGCAGACTTAAAGTACCCACCAGTAATTGGGCTGACTCGGAGGATCTATTCCCCGGTGTTCAGACTGAACAAGGAGAGCAGCTAATGTATTGGTGTCAGGAAAGGTTAAATGCCTACACCGGCATTAAAATGTAATTAAGCTTTTCTACCAATGTAAAAAAAAAAAAAAAAAAGACCCTTAAAAAGGCTTATTACACATTATTCATAGAAAATATTCCCACTGTATGAGAGACAAATTCCTGTAATATTCCACACGCCACGCCCTTTCTATAGTAATGCAGTGATAAGATACTAAATCCATAATAATATGCAGTAACAAATGTCCCCCGATGCCTGTATACGGTGCAGTTTCAACCACAGAGCTCCACGCTCAGCACCATCCCTTATTGGAAAAAAGGTCCACACACAAATGCAGCAAAAGTGTCCCTTGGCAATTTGAAGGCAACACACTGCAATGTAACAATGCAGGTTTAATTATTTGATCGTACCTGTGATCGCTTTCCAAGTAACCTAATAATGGCGTAAATGTCTGTTGGGTGAGTGTGTGTGGTGATCCCTCTGAGGCAGCGGGATACAGAAGAGACGATTAACCATTTGCATTTAGATTGTGTGTTGACACACAATATAGACGTATGGACCTGCTTCAGACGTGGGGAGATCCAGAGGCAAACGCCGAGGGCCAGAGAGATAGAAGTTGTCTATAGGGGCTTTTTACTCTATTTGTGTGTGTATGCATGTTGAGATTTTGTATGCATTAAGGTGGTCTGGAGTTAATAGACATGTCCATATCCTTCCCCTTGGCTCTGCTCAGGTCTTTTCCCTATCAGCGAAGAAGGATTGGATGATTCACAGAATTAGCTCAACTGTACCTTATTGCTTATTAGGAGGCCTCAACACCCCCGAGGAGAACATGGAGGTAAATATAAAGGAGATTTTAGGATGTTCTATCTCCTGAATGGGTGCATGATACAATTATAAATAGAGCCTGCAGGGAGGTGGTGGTGTCAGCGGATGCAACAAGGTGGAAGAAGAACAAAACAACAACATTTGAGGAGAGAGAGGTGGAAGAGAGAGAATGTCTGTAATAAAAACACCACATCTTTTTAGCTTGATAAAATAAAATGTCACAGATGTGTCATTTTACTAGCTATTGGTTTTTTTTATATACACAAGATAAAGAGAAGCTTTATCATCCATTTGGGAGATTCTTCTCTCGTCTGTGTTTTCATTGACGCTATAGCTGCAAAAAAACAAACAAACCCTGCAGTCGAGCTAATAATTGCTGCTAATGCTGCAGGTTAGCTGTGGGGTTTTTTGTTTGTTGTAAACAGATGAAGGAAAGCAGTGAGACGAAATAAAAAAACAGACTATCAAAAGATGTCTGCAAAATGTCACATTTGCTGTCTGTCGGCTGGTTTCATGTTATTTAGGGCATCAGATTATCTTTTGGATCAATTTTCATGTCAATGTACAAATATTTACATTCGAGTTACTATTCTAAATGGATTATTTGATCAAAGCTAATAGTTATTATGCAATGCAGGTCCAATTGCTGCTGGTCGGCATAACTTACTCTTCTTCCACATGTGATTACTTATGCTAATATGGCTGTATAAATGCCCTGCACACGCTGGAGCTGAGACATATTCAGATGATGGCTAACCTCTTACGCAGCCATACATCTCCAGCTCGCAAAGCAGCAAAATGTGTGTGACACTCGTGGAGGATCGTGACATACTGGGGCAACACCACCATGAAGCGTTCAAAGTCAAATCACCGTTCAATTTAACGGGTTTGACATCAAAAGGTGCAGAACTGGAAAATCAGTGTCCTTCTATGGTTTTTTTTTTTTTTTTAATTTATCATCAGACAAGCAGCATTCAAGTACGTAGAAATTGTAACAGTGACTCCAGTAACAGAATCTCTCTGCATGTAAACTCCCAGCACTGGCCATGAAATTGCATGAGTTGATCAGAAATTCTTTGTAAAGCGATAAGAAACAGTCCCCGATTCACAGCTTTCATACAGTATCAGTGACAGGAAGGTTGAAACTAAACTCATTCAAACATAGCTCGGAAAAATCAGATGGTTAATGTAATATTACTAATAGAAACATCATTGTAGAAGATTAATCAACTGAAAATTACAATGAAGCAATATTAGAATTAATGCAAAATCTTTAGATGACTCATGTTTGTGAAATATCCTTCACATAGTAACAACAACAACAACGACACCTGAAATCTTAATAAGTTGAGATGGTTCCAATACTCTGTATCTTACATATACACTGAAAATCTACGGAAGAACCCTTTTATTAACCCAAAGTGAAGTTTAGTTGTTGTCCTTACTGGCTGTTTTGAAATACATAAACCCCTCGAACAGAATAGAATAGAATAGAATAGAATAGAATAGAATAGAATAGAATAGAAATACTTGCTCCACACAGAATAGTAATACTTTAGTCAAAGTCAAAGTCAGCTTTATTGTCAAGTTTACAGTGACAAGGATAAAAAGATTAAGATACTAAATATGAAAATACGTACTAAATAACAGCATGCCCATGTTAAAGCTGGTCAGTAAATATTGAATACATACACATATAAACAGAGTGAAGAGAGAGTGAATGATGAGTTCAAGAGTTTGGTGGCCACTTGAAGCAGGGATCTCCCGTGGTGCTCTCTAGTGCACTTTAGTGGGACGAGTCGTTTCCTGAAGGTGCTCCTGTGGTTCACCAGGTCGTCATGGAGGGGGTGAGAAACAATGTTCAGGATGGACCTGAGCTTGGATCGGTTCCCCCTCTCAAGCTGCCACAGCATGCAACAGCATCGAGGATAGAACTCACCACAGACTGATGGAACCCCGTTAGCATCGTGCGACAGATGTTGAATGATTTCAGCCATCTCAAACACCAGAGACGGTTTGTCCAGGTGGGTGTGGTTATAGTGGAGCTGGTAGATGATGGTGTCCTTAAATCTAAAGTCGTGACTGACAGGCAAACTGAAAAGGGGCCAAATTAGGCTTTACCAGAGGCTGGGGTTCGTCTCGGATGAGCCTCTCCCTCTCTTCATGATATTGGGCGTCAATGTCAATGGTCACCAGTGCTTGGATCCACAGGCATGTAGTTTGTTGTCACAAGGATGAAGGGGAAGGTCAGTGGTTCATCTGGACCCTGAATCTCCCACCATCAGGGTGCGCTGCCTTTGTAGATGGTGCCTGTATTTCCTATTTAAAATAACCTTTTATTTCCTGATTATTTACTCTGTACACAAAGTGAATGCCTTTTGATTGAGCAAATTGTCAGATTCGGTTTTTAGTTCGATGAACAACAGGTTCGTTAGTTCTCTTCTAGCAACATTTATTCATCATTCTAATGGGTATTTTTTGGGGGTAATGAACACTTGACATGTGAGTTGTTTGGATCTTACGCATCCTCCTCTTGCCCTCTTCAACCTCGTTTTGTCAAAAGGCAATTACCTGCGAGTCTATTCCTCTTTGTGATTATGAGATGACACGGTCCAGTAATAACCGAATTGTGCCGATGCAGCCGAGCGGCGATGACTTACGTGCAAACACGTCCACAATATCAAACCAAATCGATTCGTGTCTGGAGGAAGTCGGGTTTGTTAAATCAGTGCCCGTGTGCAATGCAACATGTAGAATGTACAGTTTGTCTTTATTGACCGGCTGTTCAGTTGATATTTACAGAGCTCCGCTGTGTGAAACAGTTAATTAGCATGATCGATCCCAAAGCATACACTTCTCCATCAAGCTGTCAAATAAGCTGCTTTGGTTTAAAGCTGTTTTTTATTGATATTCCTGTGTTCTGTTGTTGCAAACATTATTTCTTCTTCACTGCCAAAGTGTTGAGGGGTTCTTTACATGATCAAAAGTTGAGTTTTGATCTGTTTCCAACCAAACCCACACACATAGAACATATACAATATATACATCTGCATAGAAATGACAGAACGCAGCCAGCTCTAATCAAACAAATAGGGAAATATACAGGATGTAACCCGTTTTCATGTCTGTCCAACCATCTGAAATGCACTTAGGGTGTAAAAGCTCAATGAGCATCACAAAGCAATTTGCATGGCCATAAAGTCTTTAGTTCTTTTTTTTAATTTCAATTTTATGATGCACACTTTCCATTTTTTCTTTTTTTTCTTTTTGATAGTGTGGGCAGTTGTCATAACTTTATATTTCCTTTTTACTTTAGTTTGTCTCAGTACTTAAAAAAAAAAATTGGTTTCATCACAGTACCGGAAAGAACAGATGCATATTTTATTTTTCCTAGCGCATTGTTTCTAGTTTTTCACAAATGAGACGCTATCTCATGCTAAACGGCATTAATTGCTTTTCTGACAGTTAATTACTATTCATGAGACTGATTAATATAATGTATCCCATCTTTCACAAAGTCTTCACAGCATGCTCAGTCCTCTGGTACTCCAGTGGTAAAACATCACAGTCCGGCCACTTATAAACGCAGATCAATTGCACCAAGTGGGACCTGTCTCATTTCCTGCTTTCATTTTTCACAGCTTCACAGGGACTTCATAAAAAGGGGGGGGGGTACCATCTGTACACCTTTGTGCATACACTCGCCAAAGTAAAAGACAAAAACATGTCCTCTCTGTGTTTAAGGTAATCTCATGCAGGCACTTGTTCTCCTGGAAAGTCTCTTGCTACCGAAATCAATTTGCTTTCATCATTCCTAATGACACTTGGTTAAGGCCCCCATTTCCAACTGGGCTATTCAAGCAGCTATTTGTGGAGGAGAGAGCAAGTTGGTTGAAAACACTTTAGTATCCAGTGATCCGTGTCGACAATAGACTTTGCTTGAAGAATCAGACAAAGAGATCAGGCTTCCTTTTCAAAATGTACAAAAACAAACTCCAAATAAAATGGCATATTGTGCTTTATTTTCCTTGTCTTTAATATTGGAATCAGTTGTTTGTTCCCGTTTCGTCAAAATCAAATTCTTCTTTTGTATATCTGTGTCCATCCAAAGTCTCTGAGAAAAGCATTAAATCGACTACAATAGAAAGCTATTTGGCAATAGCATTTAATTATAATGATTAAATTGTTATATACGTTTGGTGACTCCAAAATTGGTTCAGTGTGTGAATGCGAGTGCCAGATTCTGTTGGCCTTGTGCACATAAAAAATGGGCACAAATGTAATATTGTGCAAACACTTATGGAAGCTCGTGCAGTCACATGATGCATTGAGATCGTGTCTGATGGTGCAAAAGTAACACACACTAACAATTTACCATGCTTTCATTAATGTGTATGAAATATCGGGATATTGACAGGATTTATATGGATTGATGTATAATGTGCAATGTGATTAAGTCGCTCGTTCCTGTTGCTTACTATTGCATCCATTTCTACTGTGTTTGGAAAGGAGGGGCAGATCTAAAGTATGCAGTCGGCTGGGATCACCTCCAGCAACTTCAAGATGAAAAACGTGTAGGATGGACAGATAGCTGGGAGAAAAAGGGTCTTGTCTTGTTACATATGAGACTTAGTGATTGAGTAAAGCAGAGAAGTAACAATGACAAATAAAATGTCGATTATCAGCTAGGGGTGCTTCAAACTTATTCAGTCTGAGAAAAACAGTTGCCGGCAGACCCAGTTGTTCACTTTGCTGCTACCGCGACCTCAAGTCACACGTTGAGGGTCTTATTAAAGCGAGAACGGAGCGCCACATCCTGCCACCACTGACAGTGCAGTCACAATAATGTCCATGCATATACTAACGTCCATGGACTCCAGGTTGGAAACGGCTCGGGCAAACGCAGCCGGATAATCAGTTGTCATTGGACGCTCCCTCCAGGCTATTTTTGTCGTCATTGTCGCCTCACAGTTCAGGTGTTTGTCGAAGCAACTCTCATTACACCTCTTAATGGTGCAGGTCTGTACTTCAGGATAACAGATTACGAGAGAGAGATAAACAACACGTACATATAAAAGTACAAATACTGATTGAAACACTTGTTTAAACAAATAATGACCGTATATGAGAGACGTCGCCTTTCCAATTTCACCATATCTTGTTATTCTTCTGAAACCGCAATAAAAAAAGTGATTCACTCCATTATCTAAATGCTTTTTTGACATCATAACAGGCTCCCATAAATGGTTATGCTGGTTTAAGGCGTGTTTGTTTTTTTTTGTTATTGCTTTCCCGGCAGCACAATATTACACTTAAGTACTTATAGTTATATTATCTCCAAATGAAGACAAATTTTCCCAGTTTTTTTTATAAATCTTTTTTTTTTTCGCTCCAATTTGGCTCCACAACCACCAAGATCCTCACATAATGAAATACCTATCTGCTCTATTAGTTTTATGCTTTCAATTTAAAATATGTATCTCATATGACCTTATATATAGTCTGTATCTGTTGTCGATGGTGTTTATAAACTTCAAAGCCGATTTTAATATTATAATTTACCTCAATAACAGATTTTTACCGTTAATTTACTGGTTTATTATGAAGTCTTTGCTAAACTGTGCCCTGTAGGGGAAGCCTGTTCTACACTTTGAAAAACCCTGCACGACACAGAAAAACAGATCAAAATTTGTTTGGGTTTTTTTTTTTTTGTTGAGAAAAACACGATTTGCAACTTCCTCCGAGCTTTGAAGCTAGCAAGCGGAGAAGAGCTCATATTCCCAGCACGGCCCTCTGAACCACCCACCCCACCCTGACGCCTGCAGTAAACCGCTAATAACCGAACGGGATAAGGAGCAGTCAGCAGGATCAATAGTGGAGCGCATCACTGTCTAATCAAAGCCTTCACCCCACAGGAGAGACTGAAACAGAATACGTTTGTTTTTCAGGATAAACCGGATTTTGGATCAACTTGGTTATGAAACCATCTGCAACCCACTTTCACTGCAGAGCCCAATCCCCCCCCCACCCAAAAAAAACCCACGCTGCTACTAATATACTCATATGAAAGATCTGTCATGTCATTATAAAGTGGTCCCATAAATTTGAAAAGGAAAATTAATCATTTTATTGCATGTAAAAGTATTTTCCTCATGTCTTTGGAACACAACATTTAAAATGTCAGAAGCAATTTAGAAAAGAAAAAAAAAACATTAATACATGTCACTTTGTTGACTGACAGGAGGAAAAAGCTTGTTTTAAGCCTCCAGCATGTGTTTTGTATTCACCCCCAGTTGGGTTTGTTTTTTTTCTTAAGTATTACAACCTGATCCAAAAAGGTGGAACGCACCGAACTTCAGCTGAAATGACAAATACTGAGCAGTGTGAGCAATCACTTCTTATACGCCTGTGAGTTTTCAGAAAACCGCTGTTTCATACATCTCCTTTTGTCCTTCAGTGGACTGGCTGCAGCCTTTTTGTTTCCCACCACACCGCTTCTTTAAAAAAAAAAAAAAAAAAATTCTATTCCAATTACCCCAAGTGTTAAATCTGCACTAGAGCAAGGCTTTTGAATATTTTATACCACTCATTAAAAAAGTCCTGTCATTTTTACTGGATGTTTTACAGCTTTGCATGAGTTTTCATGTAAAAACAACAACCAAAAAAAAGGAAGCTGTTCTCTGTGTTGGATTGTCTGTGATTGTAGAGGGTTTTAAAATAAGTAAGCAAAAACAGCTGAATCAAGTTACAATATTTTCAGATTATATGGGAATAGCTGATGCAGTAAGTGCAATTGTGTCAATTTCATTGACAAATCCAACAATAATTGTTATTTAACTTCAAAAGTCAATTCTAATCCAACGTGATATTCAAAACATTGTCAAATTGTGTGAATAGTGAGACATTTGTCAAAAAATGACCATAAAAACTCTCAGAAATCAGTTTCTGTTTTGCATAAACGGGCATGAATGTTTTTAAACTCCACAGTGTTGAAATAGTGATTTTCTTTCTACAACCAAACACCAGAAAATTGTTTCATCAGATTCAAATAACTTTCTGAAGCTGTGTTTTCTATGTGTTTCCAAAAGATCTGACAAGAAGTGGCCTACATTTTTACTGTCTTTTTTCAGAGCTACAGTTATCTCCTTTCGATTTCTGTCAACATTATCGGACTCCCGTCTTTTGAAGCTAATTAGACACAACTCCATTAATAACTAAAGAAGAGAACATTTGAAATGATTGTTATTGAAGCAACTGACTGCAAGTGTGAGAATAATTCCAACGTATTTACACTCCAATTAGTTTTCATCTGCAAGAAAGAAAAACACAAAAAAGCACCAAACTGTGGTGTCAAGCGCTGTTTTCAGTCTATTTCAGCACAATATTTACAGTTTGCCATCTTATTTTAATTCCGAGGTCCTGACTATTTTCTGCAAACAATTGCATGGTGCAATGCATCACATATTTACTGATGCAACAACGTGTCAGAATTGATGAATGCTCGAAATCTCAATTTATTGCTTACTCGTGAGTATCTGTTGCCTTTAGCTCTTAGCATAGGTTTCTCTATCCTGAGCAAACATTTCACTACTGACAGTGATTTATATCATCGATAGGAGTATAATAGCAACAAAAACTGCTTACTGAAGGTTTGTTTGTATGTTTTCGAGGTACGAGAACGATATCACCATTTTTTTGTGTGTGTGTGCCGATCCGGAAAGCAACACAATATGCAAACTGAATTAGCAGTGAATGTCAACATTTTTAAACACCAGCGAAGTTTATTTTCCCACAGTTCCACAGGAGGACTATTAATTGTTGTCCTTAATGGGGAAAAAGACTGCAAGAAAGAAAAAAACAACAACATTTTGTTAATTATAAGTCTGAATGAGCCATTAGTGCATAATTGGGGCCATGAATAGAAGGTTTAATGAAAGGAGAATTATCAGTGATCATTCTGCCCTAATCAGTTGTTTTTTTTCCCCATGATAAGACACAACTCTTGATTGTGCTGTGTGTTATAATGTATGGCAGGCTTGGCTGTTGTCGGTGTGACAAACAACGCTGATTGATCATGTCTACAACTGCAGGTCATTCATGGCACATTGCACACAACATGCACATTTCAAATGAACTCCACAGCCCTGATTGGTTTCCTTCCACCTTAGTTTGCTGCGTTCAGCATATTCACACGCTGACATTAATTTTTGTCTCGGTCTTGTAACTATAACCCTCAATATATATATATATATATTTTAACTACTCACAGCTTCACTTAAGGGACATAGACATGTCACTGTAAAAACATTAAATAGAAATAAATGGCCGTAAAGTAAAGAGTCTCTTAAATCGATGCAAACAATTGTTCCTTTCAACCTGAATGCACTTTGAATGTGTTATGTTTCAGGAGCTCACAATTCATTTCATTGGACATCAGTGTTTTGAAACACAAGAGGGTCAAGGTGAAATCAAATTGCAAGTATGTGTGTGCTTTTCTTTACTGAGCTGAAAGCGAATAACCATAAATGGATCTATGTAAATGCTGCCTGTTGTCCCTGAGTCGAGCTTAACTTCATTACATATGTTTTACATTGGGACATTTTTTTGTTTCGCCTTGATATATATGCCTGAAAATAACATGAGTGGTTTCTTATTGTGCTCATTTTTGACAATTTCTGGTTTTCTGAAGTTTTGGAGCTTTATCCAATTATTGCACTGGCCTCCGGGCAACCATAAATCAGATCCTGGGCTATTGAAGTTGGATGGATTCTGTTTACATAATATTTGGCAACTTTACGATCATGCAAATCTATGCTTACTTATTTTAGTCAAATTCATGCTATACCTTTATTTTGATAATGGTCATTGACCATTCTGTTGAACAGGAAATGTTTAGTTTGTTGTGAATGAGTTGGACTGAAGAAGCTGGCGAATGTAACACAGCATTTAAAAAGTCAGACCATACCAGTTTATCCTCTTTTTTTTATAGCTTTGTATCATTTTGTGTTGCCAGGTAGACACCATTCACCCATTCATCTTTTACAATGCGTTATCAAACAGAGTCAACTAAAAGTCACCAATTAGGCCCAAATGCATGATTTTTGGGCTTCAGGAGAACATGCAAGCTCAGTTCATGCAAATCAGAAGGACTTTTGCAAACCGCTACACCTCTACAGCTCTATACTCTGACTGTCGTAGAGTAAAAAAGAACAAAACTGAATAAAACAAATCCTGAGAGCAGAGCAACCTGAGAATGTCCTGTTCTTCCTCTTCTTTCCCCTCTGTTGGCAGACTGTACAGTCACACTCAAGGACACACACACACACACGTACATGCACACCCACAGTCAGCATCAAAACACCCGACGCGCCACCATTTCCTGCCGCTGCATCTAAATCAGCATCTCAGCACCGAACACCTGACTTTGTTCTACTTCTGCTCGCTCGTTGCCGCTTCAAAGGCGTCGTCAGATTAAAGAGCGCTGGGATGCCGCACGTTTTCATCTGCGTGACGCCGCGGCAGAGGGATCGCCGCGCTCACCTCGGCAGCCGGAATTTGAATGAGACAGATCCGGATGAGAAAAAAATGTTTGAGGGAGGCATCGGGATGCATTGAACTCACAGATGTGTGTTTCTGTTTACGGGGACATTATACAAGAACACCACCGTAGAACAAATGCTGACCTGACTTTTCCGAATCTACGACAAAACCTTATCACCATTTATCACAATCACAAACTACACACATTTCTACATAACTGCATATACTGTTGTCTTTAAGACACAAATGCACTTTATACCCTCTTGATTCCGTGGCTTCTCCCGCCCATATCTTTTAGTATTAATAAACAAATAAATGAACCTGACTGAAGTTGTCCCTCCTGGGAAGAGCGAGTGCATATCACTGCCGCACTTCTTCCGTTAGCATGTGTGTGTGAATTCAAAATTGTCCCCCATTAAGGTTGAAAAATGTGCATAAGTGCAGTCCATTTACGTTTTCTTTGAATGCATGTATTTATAGTAATGCAATTTAAACACATTGTACAGCTAAGAGACTGCATTAAGAGAACGCAGGCTCCTACTTACCCAGTAATATTTTTCTCGAGTTCTATATGTTTTATGTATGTCAGGAAATTGTCCACAAAGATGGGATTTGTTTGCTCGCAGGAGTTCTTGGCTGGAGCTGTATATCCATTGTCAACAAACAGCAGAACGTTAGTGACATGTTCACCTGCAATACGAAACAAAACTACATGTTTGTTTGAATCCTCCAATGCCAGAAACAAGGAACAAGTATCACTTTTGATATTTCATATTATGTATAAATCAGAAAAAGATCAGGAACGATCTACAATAGAAAGTATCCCTTTGAAAACAAGGATTTTTTTCTTCTTCTGTTTGTAAACCAGTTGGACCCAGAAATGAATATGACAAAGGCGATCTGCCCTTTTGTTTGAATTGTTTTCAACTTCACCTCCCCCAGAGGACGCTCGTCAAACCTTCAGTGGATCCATACTTGTGACTTCCACCTTCTCTTCTTCACAGAGGAACTCCTTTCTATTTTTCCTCAAGCTTCTTCACCTTCACAGAGACGACCTCCAGGGCTAATTCTGAGTCCTCTCTCTCGCTTCTCCTCCTCCGGATCAATGTGTGACCTCATTCTTGCGACGAGCTCCTCCAAGTCTTTTGTATAATTCTGCACTACTGTACCTTTTCTCCTCACTTTGTTCAGCTCGTCTCATTAAGGCGCACTTTATTCCATTTTTCCACAACTCCATCCTTTACTTTTCTAAGTATTTTTCCCCCCAAAATAGCTACAGCTCAATGTGATGTATCTTGTTATTTGAAATGATTTGGACATGCTGGCAAACATATTCAATTCATTCAATTCAATTCAATACTTAAATAACTTATTTAACAGTCTTGCTGACTCAGCTTCAAAGTTAATGAACAGTGTAAGAGTGCCACGGACATTTTTGTTGAACTTTTACCAAAAAAAATGTGGTAAATCATTAAGACTGTGACCGTTCAGCACTCACACACCATCCCGTTCAATTTACAATAAACCAGGTCTTAAGAGTGTGAAAGATTTTTTCTTTTCTGATTGAGTAAATCATTAGAAAACACTAACAAAAAGGCTTTTTTTTTTTTTAAAGGTCATTTTCTGAGGCAGTTATCGCCCTATACTCGTATCCGTAAAGACTAAAGCTTGAAAACCAACCAAAGTCTAAAACCCTCGGCATTAAGCTTTGTGTTGTATTAAGCTTTGTGTTGAGGTTTTCGCATTGTGCTTCACGCATGCATAGACATTTAAGCCCGTTCTTATTTAGGTGAACATAATACCGCTGGTGTGCAACAGATCAACATTCAAATACATTCAATTATCGCTGCTATGCACACTGGGATTAATCATTTATAATACCGGGGATGGCTGTGACGAATTATTCCTCAGTTCCTGTGCCACTTCTGTCACACAGATATAGCTGCTTGGATTGTACACGGGTAGCTGTGAGAAAAGTGGGCGCAGTGCTTACCTGATTAAATATTATGCATAACGGCTCCGGTGATGGGGATGCCAGTCTGATGTCTCTCATTAATTCTTCAGTTCAGTGGGCTGTGGACACGTACAGCCCACTGACAGGGGATGAGGAGACTTCACCGGTGTCTCCTTAATGCTTTGAAATGGAAGTATAGTTTAGCTTTGATGCCTGCTATCGCTAAATGGACACACACACACACACACACACACTGCCTCGCACCTTTGTCCTACCCCTCCCGCGCTGTCAGTCAGTCAGTCATCGCAGTAGGAATACATGAATACTGTAAACTGTAGCGACAGGCTAAATTGCTATGTGTGGATTATGAAGCCGCACAACATCAAAATGCTTGATGGTCTCCTGCGAGAGCAAATATGGAGATGAGGGGGCCGGGTGTTGGGGAACCTGGACACAGGTGTGGTAGATTTCCAGGTGCAGCAGTTATATCCAGCAATCATTCTCTTTCTAATCATACAGAAACACCCTCAGTGTTTTCTGAGTGCAGCCGATTATGGCGCATCGAGCAGCCGCAGCACTTACCATAAGGTTTTTGCTTCATTATGTGTCTTAGATAAACATCCTGGCTGCTTCTTCTTTTCTTGTGTCACTCATACTGGTACCCACAGGAACTGAAGATCCAAACCTGTAAATATTGGACTCCTTATAGACTTAACCATTAAGATATTTAGTTGTTTTGGATTTTTTTTTTGTTCTGCTTTTCAGAGTAAAGACTTATTTCATCAGTTATTACAAGATTCTGGACAATTTCTGACAAGAGATCTCATACTATAATTAGTTTTGCAACATAGCCATTACATACCGATGTTCTTAGTTTGTTAGTTCCAGCTGAGGGATTTATGTGGGCTCTCCTATTTTTGCACTTTTTTCGGGGTAAAATGAAAACTAAATTCTATTGATCGTTTGAAGAGCACCCACACAAATGAAGGTGATTTCTCTTTAAAATCCACAAATTTCCAATCCACATCTGACTGATATGACAAAGAAAAACACAGCTTTGAAAAGGCACAAATTGACTACAATATGACCAAATTAAAAAATGTTTAGGGAGTTTCAAAATGTTGAAAGATGAGCCTTGTAAAATATTTGCAGTTCGTTATTTGAAGTATCGAGTTTTTATATATAGACCACAACTTTTGCAACAGTCACACTTACATCTAAAACATAACTTATGGTCTTTCACCAAAGATTATTTTATCATTTTAATTAGTCTCCATTATATTTACAAGTAATTCAGGTCTAAAATGTGTCTTTTGAATTGTTCTAACAGCATCCCCGCTGACCCCAAGTGTCCTTGCCTGTGAGAACCACTGGGATGCAGCAAGTATAACCATTTTAACGTTAAATTAATGAACTCACAAGCTGTTGGTCCCCAGATCTCAGCTGGTATTATGAAATCACGTGGTTATAAGGTTTAGGGGTTATGTTTCTTTCAGATGGAGTACTCTTTGTTCTGGACTTACCATGAGACTTGAACATTTTTCGTGGAATCGTCCATTAAAAACATTTATTGATGATGTGCCCACGGTGCACTTCTGTCTTTGTTCCTTATGCTAATAAACAATTGACTGTATTTTTCTTCCAAGTTATGATTCAATGGGATTAAAAGTTCAGTACACATGGGTAAGATTTACATGAACATTTGCTGCATTTAAATTTTGACCCTTTTTGTATATTTTCCTGCAACATAAAACGTCTTCACAATAAATTCCGGCTAATGTTTTTGTTTGAGACCCAATATTTCAGATGCTGTGTGAGTAACCACAAGGTCACAACTCGCCGATGAGTCCACTCTGTGATTAAGACACTAAATGGGCTCATTGTGAGGATTTATACGGGATGCACAAGTGTTAATTAGCTCTGCCGCTTTCCGAAGCGCAGTGGAGCTTTCAGGCTAATGTTTAGCAGATTATGCTTACCATCTTAATTTACAACCCCTGCCATTGCTTTCCCTGGAGCGGCGCTGATCACAAAGGCTAAAAACTGAAATTAATATACTGGATATAAATACATTCTCGTGATGATACCCTGTTTTGAAGGTCATTATTGTAAAGAAAGAATTCTTTCTCTGCCTTTTTTTTATATTAACATTCTTTTATTACAAACATCACCATCAACAAATACTGAACTCAAGGCCTCTTCAATTTACTTTACAATAGAGAGCAGCAGTTTGGAGTTTAAAGGCTGCAAGTATGATACATTATCCCAACTGCCCCATGAAAAGTGTTGCTTTTTAAAGTCTAGCCATTTCTTGTGAAAAAAAATGTATCAGACAAACCATTAGAAAATAATTTACAATAAATACAAATAAACTGTATAAATAACAATCTGTCTGACATTGACATAATTCACAGATTTATGCTCCTAAGTGAAGGTTGTAGGGTAAATCAGTGATTCCACGAGCCAAGCATTCACATACATTGAACTGTAAAGTGAGGTAAAACTGTCTCACCAAGCCACTCCAGCTCATGGCTAACACGAGCCTTCGAAATGGCAAAATGATACTTTCAGTGCTTTGACATGAGTCATTGCTCCGTCAGGCAACTCTGACTTGGGTGACACAATGACAGAACATATTTTGAATTGGAGAGTTTCAGGCGTACGGTGTGAGCTACACTACAATCAAATTGTGTCACTTGTGACAATTGGTGGTTTCAGTGATTTAAAAAAAACCCAAAAGAAAACCCGACAGTAAAATGTTTACAGTACATCAAAGTTCAGTGTAAAAACTCGTTACAAAAAAGTACTGGGTTTAAAAAGTGTGAAAAATATTGTATTTTTCATCCATTATAAAAAAACGCCACCTTAAACGAGGCAAGAGAAGTCGCTTCATACTCAATGAAACCAAAGAAGTATGGACAAACAATGTAGAGTACGCACAAAGATCATGTGTTGGTACCTTTTTTTTTATGTCAATTTTTTTCAACCCAACATGCTACCCAAAGCTGGCACCTTTCCAGAAAGCAAACGTGAAACCGATGAAAGTATGTTCTCAACAACCAAGGGTTGGTAGGGATGGTTCAACAGGCATTCCCCACGTCTTCAAGGTGGTCGTCGCAAAGTTGTCTCAGAAGTTGCTACAGAAGTTTTCATTATTGAATTTTCATCGAATCTCCAATGACACTGTAAAACCAAGCAATCATTTCTGAATTGCAGGCCGGCTGATATCGAAGTGTCCTGTGCTTACTATGTGATGTTAAAAGTGTCTACTAAACAGTTGTGACAGACAGGAAGGCGTTATGTACTTTCGAGCCCTCTGGGACTCTTGCTCCATGGCTCATCAGCTCCTGGATGGTCATCCAATTGTCCAGAATCTTTTTATTTCGTTTCTTCATCATTTTTTTATGACTGAGCTCTAAGATGTTGATCTCTTTCCGGCCCTCGGCCCCGCTTGCTGGACCCTCTTTTAAACACTCCAGGCGGCTCTTCTGCATGAATTCCCTCCTCTTCCTTTGCTCCCTGGCCCTTGCTAAGTGCTGCTTCCTCTCCTCTTTGCTCCAGTAGCGGCCCATCTTCATCTCACTCATGGCGTCATCATCCGTGGTCATGCCTCCGCTTCTCTCCTCTCTGATCCTCAGCGCTCGCTCTCGGAGGATACGGTCGCGAGCGGGCCTCCGGGCAACGTAGCGTGTCCCATCAGCGCGAACTTTAACCTTCCACTCCAGACGGGGCTCCCCGGGGCGTCCGTTCCGGTGCACTGGATCTCGAACGACACTGAGAAGACTCAACTGGCTCTGGGAATACTCCAGGGATGAGTGCTGCTGGAGCAGCTGCATGTAGCTCTGCAACACAAACAGGCACAGTCAGGGAAGTTGTTCTGAACAAATGATTTACATCCGATTCACATCTCCTTTTGGTTCACACGTACCTGGAGTTGCCTGGATCCTCCCTGGCTGTGATAAGGAGCTGTCTGGTAGGAAGAGCCATAGGGTCCCCCTCTTCTTGAGTCTCTGGCTCTTCCTTTCTTTTCACACCTCTCATCGTCTGCAGGCAGCGCGGGGTCTGACTCAGACCGCGAAGGGTTGCTCTGGTCTGGGCTACTCGAGATGAGAGGCCCTGGATCTGCTGGTCGTCGGCTGGTGGAGCATTGGGGTTTGGGGATAGCAATAGGACTGGAGGGCATGGAAGCGGCCAGCCTGAGGTTTTTCTGGTTGGTGATGCTGATGTGTCTCTGCAGTGAGTGGTCTGGAGATCTTTCCATACCCAGTGGCGTTGACCTTGCACTCTCAGCAGTGTTGTAGGCACTGGAGCTGTCTTTCTCACGGATTTTATCACTCTCCGACCTCTCGGGGTGCTCATGGATGTCGGCCAGTCTGCCATGCCGCTTCTGTCCATCCATGGAGCTTCTTCCTGGTGAGCAGTGAGCAGGTTGCGAGTGCTCCAGTTGCTGGGACTGGCGGAGCTGGTGGGCTTGCATGATGCTCTGGCACTCCAGCTCAATGCTGCGCAGTTCCTCATTAAGCATCCTTAACTCCTGCTCCACTCCTCCCCCTCCCCCTACATCATCAACACCCTCTTCATCCCCTCCCCCTTGCTCCGTGAGGCTGCACTCTATACTGTGCCGGATGGAGTACACCCCACACTCGCCCCCATTCCGGATTTGACACTTGAGCTCCAAGAGTTGCTGGAAGCGATTTTCTAAACCTAGTATCCCGCCTCCGCCATTGCGAATTCTCAGCACCCCTTCGTGACTTTTTCCTGGGCACCGTGTTCTCGTACTGCGATTTTCCGGTGTATCAACTGGCTTGGCATGCGGATGCTCTGCTTGCCATCGCTCCCTCAGGCAATGGGCGGGGCTCCTCCTGTGCAGTCTGGCCAACAAGGGTTGGTGCTCTGGACTGTCTGTACTGCATCCGAACCCACTGTCTTGATGGTTGGATGAACATGTAGCAGTGTCTGTTGTCATTTCTTCTTCAACTTGATGCTGGAGAAAGAGGGAAAAACATGTTCTATTATGAAATTCCTTTCAGAGAAAAATCTATTTGAGAATTTACAACAGAATTTACAACAGAATCTCATCCAAATTCTGTAATCATCAGTTTCATAACAGTTTTCTCGGCAAGTGCAAGATTTAACTGTGCTTAACCAAGTTTATGTGCTATGACCAAGGTTTTCAGAACTTTAGCCACACCGAGGACTGCCATGTGTAAACATTACAGAAAACTTTTTTCTCCCCCCCCTCCACCAAATGCCAAATGCTTCACACTCGGCCTTCTTGTCTGGTGCAAGAGCTGACTTGATGTTGGAATGTGGAATTCAGCCTGTTGCCGACACATCTTTTGGTTTATATTTCTCACCTCATCTCCCCTGCCAAAGTTGTGTTCCTCCTGCTTCCTCCTCTGCTCGAGGATCTCCATCTTCAGCTCCTCCACAAGTTCTTGTTGCTCATCATCCAGCCACACGGTCTCTTCCTCCAGCTGAAATCACAACATCCTGTCAGAATCCCATATTTTCTTGCCTTGCGTGTGTGTTTGTCAGGACTGCAAACCATCAATCTGACAGAGAAATACAATAAAGGCACCTGGCTGGCAATCGTTTTTTTTATTTGACATGACACACACACTGTCAAAATTGGGCAGGAATGGTGTGTAGGTGTGTGTATATGTGTTTACCTGGATTTCAGGCCTTGTCACAAGTAGAACGATGCTCCTTGCTTCTTCACTTGACAACAAGGCAACGGCTTTCTCTCTGTCTTGCACTTCGCAGCCATTTATCTGTAAATCAAAGACAACGATAGGTGGTTGTGGTAAAAATAAAAATTCCACATACCGAACAGCAAAGTAATTTTATAACCCATTTAACCAACATGACAAAGAAAGTAATGCAAGAAAGTATTGTTCCTGTTTTTGCAAAACAATCCTTTCACCAGTATATTTTGTGTTGTATTCTTAGATCTGTAAGTCTTCTTCAACATCTGTCCTTTTCTTCCTGCCATTATGTTCTCCAACTCCATGAATCTATAGGAAATGGCACCGAAACGCAGAACACTCCGTAAAAAGGAGTCAATTGCCAGCGCGTGGTTCGACCTCATGAGAGTCTGCTCTCAGCGCACCATCCAGACATACAATTAACTGTTCTTTGACAGGTTACGTTCATCTTTTCCTCACTAGAGTAATGGGGCTGTCAGAAGAAGATAATAGGGCCAGGAGTACAGCAGGGCCTCCTACCTACTATCATTCATAGTACAGGGAAACAGAAACACTACAGTGAGAGAAAAGAGGCACTGTGAGAGCAGCAGACAATGAATATGGAGGAGAAGTAATGTTGGTACAATGTGGTTCAGACTTGGAGTTACGTAGTTGAGATATCACATATTGAGAACATTAATAATTTTGAGAGGCACCTTTTTTTCAGATTATCATACATACTGCCCTATATTTGTTCCCTTTGAATATTGAATATCAAATGGTCATCTTTTAAGCTTTGTATGCATATTGATTTTTAATGCAGAGATGCACAATGTCATCTCATTTCACAACAACAAGCACCAGTATGTGTTATTTCTAGCAGGAAAAGTGGCCATAATCTATACTGAGTGCACAAAGTAAATGAGGGCACAATTATTTTGTCTTCCTTTGTGGAATAAAGATTTTATGTTCTGTCACCATTTCACATTGAAGCCAGTAACCCCTGCCTAGTGAAGGCTCTGAGGAAATGCATGCCCTGAAATTATCTTGTCATCACATTTTTCCCTTTGACACCCTGTATTACAATCAAGCTATTTTCCAGGTTATAACCATGTAAGGATAATGATCGGTGCATTTCAGGACACTCGACTTGAACTTTGTATGTATACTCTCCAAGAACAGAGCCGTTTCTTTTGCAGTATGGCTCCATCTGTTGTGTGGGTTTGGAGGCTTTAACAGACTTGCCGCGAAACCTTGTCCTTCTCGATCCAGGCTTGAGTTTCAGGAAACTTCTTTCGGTATATCTGCATTTAAGAACCTCTTTTTTTTTAATCTATTGTTTTTACTGCAGATTGTACTGTTTTTGTCAGTGTATAGGCCACAAGACAGCACTGAGGTCTGCTCTAAACAGATCAGTGATGCCGCAATAAATCCTGGCTCCCAAATTGGCAGCATCAAAGCCATACTAAAGACAGACTGCAGATCTGACAGTCTTTGATGTGATGGGCTTAATCCAACATTGAAGAAAACAACAGTGATAGTTTGGATTTATGATCCTTTGTCAGATTTAGACACCACCTGAAAAAAAAATCAAGTATGGCATAATATTTAAATTATACTTTTACTTGTATTTTTATTTCAAAAGCTCAATTTATTCAGGTTTTGTGAAAATAAATGTTGTGAGATGAACCCAATCAGCTTTGCTAAAATACACCCACAAACCTTTGCATTTTATTATTTATAGATTATTACTCCTTTGACTGGTGATATGACTGCTGGAAATGCATCTGAATAAATGTAGACAACATCAAAGTACTGAAATACACATTGAAATACTAGTATATAGACCATATCATGATGCAAAAATGGAGTGAAACTATTTTAACTGCATTTAGTAGAAGAGTTTACAGTTGGACACTTTTGCTCATTGGAAACACGGGAGTGACTATAACTCACTAATACCCTGTAAGTGGTATTACAGTTCTTGTTAGACTTAGAAAGAGAGCTATTCATACTCTCTGACACCAAAGGTGTTCCTGCATAATGAGAAACTGAGCAACTGCCACAACATGAGAGTGGCCCTAGAGAAGATGAATTGCCTGATGTAACCGCGACTAAGGACTTTAATTTCCCCGGTAAAACGAGGTGATTAAATATACATATGCTTCCTCGGACTGGACATACTGGCAGCTTTGGCCTTTCAGGCAGCATAGAGGAGCTATCGTTGCATTTTTTTACTACTAGGGATTTATATTTGGGGTTCATAATAGAACAGTGTTAGTTGGTCACTGAAAACACACCTGCAAAATACGATCTCCTTCCTTAATGCGTCCGTCTCTTGCTGCAATGCTGTTCGGCTCCACCTGTACAAAAGAACATAGAATTCGGCGTTGACAGCCACTCATTGTGCAAAAAAACCCAGCCGTGATGTGTGCTTTCACCACTGCTCTTTTATGTCTGCTGTTATGCGGAAAGTCTGTTTTTCACAAAGTAAAAAGATGCTCATTTCCCCCCTTGACAGCCTCATATTTTTCATGTGACACAGGCTGGGTTTTCACAGATTCTCACCGCTCAGTTCTATCAGTGATTGACTGCTGATTTGAGTCGCTCACGACTGATATTAAGTGAAGTAACTCATGTGAGTGTTGTGGCAAGTATGCATAAAGGATGATGAGAGGCAGAGCGGTAACAAAATAACGACGACAAAACATAAAAAGATGCAAATGCTTCTGGTTCTAGTTTTAACTGGAAGAAGCAGCTTTCTATATCTTTCACAGAGCATCCTTGTTGGTGTGCATATACTCTGCTGCAACACTTGCTTCAGAAACTTTGTTGTACTTGCATTAAAGATCAAGGGAAATAGCTTCATGTGGAAATGTGCAACACTTCGTGGAGATGGGCGTAGAATTATGCGGTTCCCAAAGAAGCAACAATATGATCATACATGCATTCAAATGAGGGGAATTAGCATTTTTTCCTTTCTTTCATCAAAAATATAAAAATAGCTGTGTTCTGTTAGCAGCAGAGTGTTTTGGGGTTTGCTGTGGTTTTCTAGCACCTTTTTCTTTTGTCTAGTTAAAGGAGAACAGGCAGAAAACCAGAGGAATAAGCCGGCAGTTCAGAGTGAAAGGAGTTAAATTTACTGCACGCCTTTCTAATCCTGCTGCTGATATTTGTGCGCCGGGCTCATACGTTGTAAAACCTTTATGTCTTTATGTTCATAATGAGATAGAAACTGCACCTGCTGTCAAACTAAACACTCATCTAATTCAGTTTTCAGAGCGTAAAACCTTCATAATTCCTCCCATTTATTAAGATTTGTCCCGGAAAGTGTAAAATTAGTTTTTATTATTTTATCCCAAGTTTTTTTTTTTTTTTTTTTTAATTTTGAGCTGAAAATCCTTTCAGTTTTACAATTTAAATGTAATCTTTGGTTTGTGTCTTTGGTAAGATAGTTTCCTGCATATAAGTGTGAATGTCGCATTTATCAAAATGTGGGGTGAAAAGGAGGATTTATGCTCAGAGCTAATTAAAAGCTCCAATTAAAACATGCTGAGGGAGGAGGAATGGGAACGGCAGGAAGGGAATCACATTTCCCACCCTGCTTCCTTTTTGGCCATGCGTGTCTCTCTCCCAGTTGATATTTGACTGGCAAACATTTTTCTCTCCCTCCTCCCTAATTCAGTTCCACTTACTCTCTGCTTCACTGTGTAAAGATGGGGATTCAAAATGGGATATCTTTTAATAACTTCCTGCTTGAGAGGAAACCAATAAAGAGGCTGAGACTTTCCTATAATGAACTGACTGCTCCGTCTCCCAAGATCTTATGGTGGTATGGTTTTCTTTTTCATAAACTTAATACTCTTAAACTCTTCTCCGTTGCATTTAAGAAGTCATTTCTTTAAAACACAAAGAAATGGTGAAATGTGGTTACAGGTGTAACACTAGGGTTCTTCCCTGACCTGACTGACGTAGATGCCGGTGTCCTCCTCATCATCGGTCCTGTAGCAAAGCGTCAGCCCGAGTTTTTCCTGGCTGTTCTGTCGACACAGCTCCACCTCCTGTTACACAAACAAACACACCAAACAGCCACATTAAGTTCATTCCAGAATGGACTCATTTCATAGTAGCTTGTACTATGAAGTCCAACTTGATTTTCTACTTTATTGAACAGTACAGCACAGTGATGCAAGAAGCAGACAATATAAATAGAATATATAGAAACAATGCTGACAAAGCTCCATTAAGTGATCTGTACAAAGCAAATTGGTATCGAAGTGAGTCGAGGAAGCTCATCGCCTTCCAGAGGAAATTTGTTTAAACTTTGCACCGCTGACCTCATTTGATCTGTGCTGTTCATGAATGTAATCACATAAAGCTAACACCAGGAGTAATTTTTTATTAACCCTGCGCTGCAACGTTCATTGCAGCACTGTGATGTTACGAAAGGTGGGCTGTCGATTAGAGCGTGAGGTAAAAAGGGGGCTCAGGTTGAGGGGGGGTAGGCATTAATTAAACCCCAGGCCATCTTCCCTCCTCTTTTTTTTTTTTCCTGTCATGGGAAACCACTATAGCAGAGATTGACAGAGGAAGGAATTAATTTCTGTGGCATTTAACCCCCTGTGCAAACAGCCTTGACCTTCAAAGGTTGGCTTGATGGAAGGAGTTTGGAATATTGTAACACTGCGTGTTGGTCTCGACGATACTCATACGCCTCTCCAGTTCAGTTCACTGGTGGATTTATCCAAATCCTGACAGCCGCATGCAGGGGGGGTGGGGGGCACTAATGCCTTAATGTCAGAGTACATTGGGATATTCACTGGGTTTCACTGGTTTACTGGCTGTGTGGAGCCATGGGTGATAAAGCAATAGAGAAGCTTGATTAGTGATGATTGGATCATGATCTGTTCTCCTCTGCAGTTTGAAGTATGGCCCAGCAATGACTTTAATTTGGCTCACTGTGCATGCAGCAATAGGTTGAATTGATCTTTGTGGTGTGTGATTTCCCCAGTTTTAATGACAAAGATCACATTTACCACATGTTACCAAAGTGAGGGGAATAATTCAGACATATTCACAATAGGTGATATTCTGTCTTTAGAAGCACATTAAACATCTGGTTGTAGCATTTCGCTATAATATGCACTTAGCTGTTACTTCATGTTTCATTCGAAAGAAATTACTGCCAGGTGTAATGTTCACTGGCTCATTGTTTCCTCATTTCAGACGATAACATCCATTCAGCGATTACTATTTTAAAGCAGCCGGCGGTCGTTCATAGCACGGAGATGATGATACGGTCATTCAGCAAAAGGTTTTTAATGACAGAATAGTTAGAACGTTTCAAATTCATATGATTTCTCTATTTGAATTGGCGCTTTTGGAGTTATTATCAATTATCTATTTACCTGCCAGTCTAAGTGAAATGGATTTAATAGACTTGGGTTATAGCATGTCAAGAACAACAGTTTTATTTAGGTTTGTCACTAATGTTTCCGGGGATAGATGGAAGGATTTAACCAGTTTGTAGCATTTATCAACCCATCTTCTACACTTTTATTTAGTCATTGGTTGCAGGGTACCAGAGCCAATCTGGACAAACACAGTGAAACAGACAATAACACTCAATAACAATTGCAAGCGTTTATATTTTTGTTGGGTGTATCTTGGTTTGAGTTTTCACATGATGTTGGAATGCACAGTTTGGGACATTTGAAACCTTTAACAAGCATAAATGAACACATGGCTATGATCCTTCATATTTTTAGCAAAGCCTGAAAGACAAAACTTCTCAAAATCTTTCTGCTGTCATGCCAAAGGTGTGATAAACTGGAAAAAATCTTATATTTGGCTGATCTCTTTCACAGGGGTTGCAGTGAAGTTGACTAGTATTTCCGCTGGATGCCCTTCTTGCCACAACTGGGATTAAATCCGTCCCTAACACTCAAAAGTCATTGCACCCGATGTACCACCACAAGGAACCGTATGCTGAACAGAAATATCAGTAGATTATTTTTAGTTAGTTCCATGTCTTTTTTTTTTTATTGATTTTACATCATACGTGTTCAGCTCAAAACCTAGTACAGTCTCTCCATGAATAAATTAGGGATTATTATTATAATTTCTTTTTGCATATTGTCTTGGTTTGGCAACATGAAAGTAAATCAGCATTTGAAGACTGCCACCTGTTGACAATCCATAATTAAGACATTTTAAAAAAGTAGAATTTTCCACATGGATAAGTAGCTGCTGTCTGGCACACTGCTGTGACTTCATTAAATTCACTATTCAGCCTGCTGATCAAGCAGAGCATTAATTAAAATCTACTGGTAATCAGCATTAATTTGCCTGGATAGTAGATAATAAATATCCAAAATGTGGCTAAATTCTCCTCTCATTCAAATTTTCATTTTTGCACAAAGCTAGTGTGACTGGACATGCATAGATCTTGTATTGACTGTGAAGTTCTATTTATTTATTTATTTATTTATTTTACCCCCGCAATCAATGTGTCTGTAAATCAAAGTGGCAACTCATGGTGATTTTTATGGCCTGGTGGATTTGGCGGAGGCTTCAGGAGCATTATGACAGCAGGAGTGCCCATGTGGACAATCAGTTTTAAGTGAAGCCAAACCTGCCAGTCAGACGTAATGTTCCTGGGAACAGCAGCCCTATTTGGTTTCATCCAAGAGGAAAGCCATTCATGTTTCAGTTAGATACACATGGGTGGTCAGAGAAATGTGTGGACAGCTGATTTGGGGTGTGTATGTTTGGCAGGTGGGGGTGGAAGTGTGTGTGTGCGTGTGTGTGTGTGTGTGTGTGTATGTGTGTGTCAGTGTTGCAAACCTGGCCTTGTTCTGATACTACTACTACTACTACACACACACAAGCCCTCCGCCTCTCTCTATCATCCTCGCAGAGTACTCTTTCATCCAGGCAATGTTGTAAGGTAGAGCCACAGCTGGCAAGAGGGGAATCCTAATGACCCACAATGCAAGTCACTGAACCAGGAAGTGCCTATTAAAGCAGGCTGGATCTTTGACAGTAGCAAATGTCAACCATCACTGTCACCTGGCCTGACCCGGAGGTCTGCTGGCTCGCTCGCATCATGCATCTGTCATGAAGGAGACACTTGTGGGTGCAGACTGTGACTGCGCTCCTCTAATCACACAAGTAGACAAAAGAAAAATTCAGAAGTTGAAACTATATCCAAATAATCCAAATAATGGATGCATCGCCTTCAATTGTGTCTTTGTTCTTGTTGGCAAGAGGATAGATCTTTAAATAAATCCCCAGAAATAGTATGAGCTTTTTTCTCCCACAGACCATATGAACAATTTCTCTTTGCACTGCAGTGGCCGCCTGAAATGCTCGCACAAATATTTCCAAACAACAATTCCTGATGAAAGAGAAACAAACTATGGGTGAATCAGTGTGGTAATTCAGTGGGGCGGCTGATTTTCTTTTGGTGCGATTACATGAAGAATGGCCTTCCCTCTTAAACCCAGGGACTTCGCTGTGCTGCCACAGAACAATGTAAAGAATAGACGCTGCTTTGACAGAAGGGCAGCCAATTTCACTGTACTATTGAGGTAGGCAATTTTTCTTGCATTGTTGTGCTACTTGTGTGCATCATACATCAGCGCTGGCCTTGGATTATCTCAAGAGATTGTGAATTACTGACACAACGGTGGCCTTAAGTCCCACTGCATCAAAAGAAGAAATAACCTTGTTTATCATATGTACAATATTATATTTTCATTGTACAATCACTGTGCTTGGTCTGTCTTGGTGTACATGTGAGTTTCATACTGAATTATGACAATTTGTTTGAGTGCAAAACTAGAACTGAATTCAGTGCCCTCAATTAACATTTAATGAAGCAGAAATGAGTGTATGAACAAACAACAAGGACATGAACCAGGATTACAATTGCTTGTAGTTTGTGTCAAAATTGTTTCAACACAGAAAAAAACCAAACGGATTTTAAGCTTCCCATTATTTGGGAATGTGTGTTATGAACGAACACGTTGCTGTAATGCCTCTAGGCAATACTGAGTTAGTACCTGGTTACTCTCATTAAATTGGTCACATGTTTACTGATGTTGACTATTAGCTTCAGCATTATCTCAAGCGAGAAGGTGTTCTGTTATTATTTCACTAAAGTCCTGCTATGAAAAGCACCTTATTAAACCCAAATTCTGTGATGCCAGCATGAGAGATTTGTCCCACTGTCAGTAATAACAGTAGCATATACTGTGTGTATTGCACATCAGTGTATTTTACATAAGACTCTTTTGCTCTGTTGCAGCTTCATCAAACCAACACTTTCTAAATAAAACACAACAGCCAGATGACATCTTCCTTAATCCGACTCGTCATTGAATTGTTTTTAGGCTGTGGATGTTTTTCATATTGTAAGATAACATGACTGGGACAATGGTCAATGCATAGATGAATTCAAAACTGTACCTCATACTCATATTCTTCAGTCCTTTCCACCTCTGCAGGGGTATTAGACAGGTACTCTGGGCATTCATAAAACTCGTGTTCCATGGTGTGGATAGAATGGCAGCTAGAGAGAGAAAAAAAGAAGCAGTTGAGTCATTAATGTACGTCCCATTGGCTTTATGGCAGTGATCCTCAGCTTATTATTTAGCTTTCTGTTTAGTATCTGAGTTGCAGAGCATTCCTTACGCTTGTGTAGTGTATGAAATGGCACAACTTTGTCTAGGTTACTGTTCTTCCAGTGTTATTTCTTTTTTATTAACAGTTCTTCGTAAATGTCACTCTAACAACTCCATTATAACGCAGACATCAACTATTCTCTTCATAAAACCCGTGACCTCTGTAGATTGTCAATGTGATAACTACGGCTTTGTAATTACTGACCAATACGAGCTGATTTGTAGTTTTATGGCACAAATTGATTTCATTTGCTACCCAGCAAAGCCCTATAAATAGTCGGGGAATGGGTGCAGCATCAGAATGCATGCTCTATCAGCCCATTGGCTTTTAATCGCCCAGCAAAAGCTCCCATTTAGGAAAATGGATGTAGCACACCGATGCAATTATTGCATGAGGGGTTTGCTTCTGCATAATGATATCATTGTGCTGAGCTATGCTGGGGGTTTCCACATAGTATTATGGCTTCTTAATAGCTACTATGAAATGGGGAAAAAAAAGAACAGTACTGCAACTTCGATGAAGCTTCAAATCCCCGGATACAGGAAAATAACAATTTCCCAGCATTAGTTAACGACATTAAGAGGAAGGATTTCCAACATGCCTGTGTCATTTCAACGGTGGCCATTAATACTTTTCTGCTTTTCTGTGACAGGTAGAGTAATACAGTATACTGGGCCTCACCTGTCAGACAGAAGGAAGGGACAGATGTCAGGAACAGGTGGGGTCGCAGGTCGAAGCTTGGCCAGCGCCATGATGTGCTCGAAGGTGATGTCCGTCTGGGTGCAGACGTCGACCACGCATGCGTCCTGCGGCGAGCCGCCGTGCATGACTGCGGCTGTGGCACTGGTGGGCGTGCGCCGGAGAACCTGCACAACGATGGGATCTCGCCTGATGGCCTCCACCACCGCCTCATCGTGTTCAACCTTGGAGAAATCACGCCCGTTCACCTGCGGGGACACCGAGAGCAAAGAGTCTCTTTGGGGTGAGTCCTGCATTGTGTCACTTGAGCAAGACATATGGGGAATAATGAGCACTTCACAAGCAAGAAATGTGTGTTACTGGAAAAAAAAAGACCTTGCGCATTCCGGTTCCATTTTTAACCTTCATTTATCCCGATAGTATCTGTCAGTCACGCCTGCTGTGTTCAGCTACAACTTATTTCACATTCCCAGCTGGAAATCTTACGGTACATTTTCAAGTCTCCACATTCAGACACGGAATTGGTCCCAGTAAAGCAACTACAAGTTAAGCGCTCAGTTCTGGATGGATAGAACACATTACGTACCCTCCCTTTTTTATCCTACACAGAACACTTTCCCAGCAGGTTCAGACATTTTAACTGCTGACCAGTTATTCAGAAATGCGCTAACCTTTACGCTATGGGCACATTCACTGTATAATACACGAGACTGCAGCAAGAAGGAAAAACTCCCCAAGGTATGCTTTAATGGGCTGATTCTTTTTTTTTTTTCTTTTTTTTTTTTTTTTTTACCTCATTCTGTTGTTCTCCATATCCCTTTTCAAATCAATCTAACTCAAATGCATTATTTACATCACATTGCAACCATTAAGTCCATTAGCTGCAGAATAATAAGACTGATTTAGGCAAATGAGCAGCAAAGTGGAGAGGAGCAGCAGCGGGTAAACCTCAGCCCTTTGGGAGCTCCAGTTTTAGCGAGCAGCATCTACTTAATTTACAAGATCAAAAAAAGGTTGCGGCACAGGGGGCCAAGTGAGAACAAGTGTGCTAAGTCATCGTCCTGACAGCTGTCAGTGTGAAACCACACACATCTATACACTCTCTGCACGTAGGGCACCTTGTTTCATCCAGTTACACGCTCTACCCATGCCTAACCCCCTTTGCTGAAGCAGATTTTTCAGCTTGTAACACTGTGAAACTTCCCGTTTGAATTGATGCAGGATGTCTGCAAGTGTCGGAATATTTGTCAAGCTTGAAATATGGAAGTGCATGCTGAATATCAGGATGATAAGCATTGTCGACGCTGATGTCAGGAACAGAAAACCAAGCTGCTATCAAGGGTTGAACATCCAGGCTAAAACTTTCACACACTGTGCTGCAACCTTTCTTGTTAAGACAAGTTTCTGTTACTCAGCTCTTCTTCACTCCATTCCACCATCCCATCATCCACAAAAACAAATACATAAATAAAAGTGCCAAAAAAAGTTAAGATTTGACATTTTTAAGTCGTAATGAGATCCAGATGGACACATCAATTTCCAATCAGTGGGGCTGGTCTGGAAGGCAAGAAGTCATTGTGCACGTACACCTGCTAGCGTGTTTACCTGCTGTTGTCCCTCTATTCAATCTGCCTGTTGATGAGCTAACTGGGAGCTGATTAATAGCAAGCAGATGTGACAAAGACTGGGGATAATGGCTCAGAACACGTGGTGTGTGTGCGTGCGTTCGTGTGCATGGGCCTGTGTGACATATACACTGAATTTAAACCATTAAGGATGATTAAACCAGCAAATGAGCACAATAAGGAGACAAAGAGATGTGCGCTTTGAAGCCTTAAGATGACATGAACGAAATAGATTTATTTTTGTCTCTGCTTTATTGTGAATTAAAAGTGTGTATGTGATATGATCGCTCACTGCTCGATTTACATCCACAGCTGTGTGACAGTCTTTTTTGAGGATTGCAATTCCCAGTTGCTGAGTCACAAATCATCTTTGTTATTTTCAGCGATACTCATTTGCATTATATAAAATAGTCTTTATTCCACACATTACTTACCTTGGGCACTATACAGCTATATTCAGTCTATGTATAGTGTATAGATGCAAATATATATCTACGAAAATCTCAAGAAACATTGCAATAATAGCAAAAGCAAAGCACATTTTAAATATCAAAGCTTTACACACCTTATATTGTTCTCTGATTTTGCCCTATTTATATTATTGTACTGTGGTATGGGGTAGTACTTATAAAAACACAGTAAAACCAATAGTAATGTTACAAAAAAGAGCTATTCGATCAATTCATAAAGTTGGGTTTTTGGACCACACAAACTCGTTATTTTTAAAATCAAAAATCATGAAGTTTAATGACATTGTTGAGTTCCAAGCAGTACAGAAGTTCTATAAAGCAGGTTACAAATTGTTACCAAGCCAAATACAAAGAAGGTTCCCAGATCGTACTGGTCATTATGAAATACGTGATAAATTAAACTTGAGGACTCAGAAACATAGCACAACCCTGAAAAGTTTTAGCCCGACAGTTAATGGTGTTCAATTGTGGAACAAATTGGAGATGGAGTTGAAACAATGTCCAAACATCAACCTCTTCAAATACAAATACAAACAAAAGATTTTTGAAACATACAGAGAAGAAGAAATGCATTGCCACCAGGAGAAGTAGGATCAACGTATATGTGCATGTGTGTGTGAGTGTATGTCGTAAGTTTGGTCCGTGTTGATATAGTCGTTTGAAATGTGGGAGGTTCTTTTTTGTTAATGTTTTGTTGTTGTTGACGCTTTGTTCTTTCTATTCTAGTGTGGAATGTACTTTTTGTTGCTCTGAGTTTGGGGGTGGGCGCTCATAAGCTTCTTGCTTCAGCCCACTCCTTTTGAGCACAATGTGTACTGCTCAAATAAATAAATAAATCTAAATCTAAATCTAAATCAGTCTATTTGTGATTAGTTGTTCTATAGTCATCAGTAACGTCAGTGAATAAAGAATTCAATTCAATTCAACTTTATATATGTAGCACCAAATACAACACAGTTACGCTTCTAACAGAGAGCAACCCAATAATCAAAGAACTGTGTCATTTTCTATCCGTCATCGATATCTGGGCAGCTTCTAAGGTCACTTTTTGACACAAAGCCACAGATAAATGTAATCAATACTATGATGCAGACTACACTCTGGTTATTAGCACTCCCACCTATCAGTAAGTCTTTCCCTGGTCTGAGTACTGGCTTGTGGGCCTTCCTGTGCAAAGTTTGCATGTTCTTCCCATTAGTGTATTTTTTTTATTTATTTATTTTTTTGTTCAGCCACAATCCAAAAACATACATTTGAGGTTAATTTTTGACCATAACACGTAGGTATGAATGGGCAACTGTGATCCTCTGTCTCCTTATTTGTGTGGACTGGTGACCTTAGTTTATCCTCCATTCTAGATTGTTTTACTCTGATATTATTGTGTTTTTCTTCTATTCTCATCATATTGACATTAAAATCTGAGAGAAAAGAATGAACATTAAAAAAAAAAAAAAAAAAAAAAAAGGTCCGATAACAAAGACGTGGCATTTTCACTGAAGACTGTAAATCGATGATGCACTTACCAAACATAGAGGAGGAACACAGGTGCACATAAGACACAGAATACCCATCCCTCTTAAAGTGTAACATACCATTTTGAACCTTGACCTTTAAGAGTAGGTGTTTGGAAAGACAGGAAGCTTTGGTTTGGGGCTACTGGGAGCCATTTTTATTGGCAATGATAACCTTTAACTGGAGCGGGATATGAAGGCTGTGCTCGATTGTTGGTTCATTACAGCCTTCCCCGTGGGCCAACATGAACTCACACTATTTTTAGTGGTCTCGTGGAGCTTTCGCGGGTTACATCAGGTGATGTAATGAGGCGATATTGTCTCTGTGTCGGTTTGGTCAAAGGAGCACGGTTGAGTAATGAGAAAGGGATCTTGTCATCAAAATGGAATTACTGGTTGATATTGATGGAATCTGCACACCTATGCATCTATCACTGTGTATATGCGCAGATTCCGTGTATGCTGATTCAAAGCACATGACACTTCCAGGCAGAGGGGAAGCTCATATGCCTACATTAAATTGTATTTCCTGAGGGGAAATTGTCTTTTCAAGTGTAAAGAACAATATATCAATGAGGAAAAAGTCTGCCAAGATATATACAATCTTTTTTCAACATTTGTGGAAAGGCTTTTTTTTATGGATTACTGTCACTCTGACAGTATAATACAAGCATGTGCTTGGAAACAGTCATATAAGGGTTAAAAGACAACATAACCACCTTTTCAAAAAGGTTAAGACGATGTGTGATGTGTCATCATTTTTGTATCTGATTTCTGTGACCCGGAATAAGATGAAATGGCATAAAAGATAAAGCAATGGCAGGGAACAATAGATCTTTTTTTGACAGTACATTTCTAGTTATGTAAACTGATGATTAAACTAATCCGCAGAGGTTCACGTTATCGCTGATTTTCAAAAGCAATTTTAAACGTTCTTTGCCTAAAACATTGCAATCAGTCCTTTGGTTGCAAAGGTTTTCACATTGAACTCACGTATTCTTTTTTTGCATGTTACAGCTTTAACTTGTGTTTGCTAAAAGCACGGCAGGCCGTGTGCAGAGACAATGATTTCTGGAAGGTTTCCTGGCCCCATGCAGTGGTTTCCAGTTGTGCCATCAGTTCAAATGATGGTGATGCGCCAATGGACATCTCCTCACTATTTATTACAACTCAAGTTTTACATATTCATGACAAAGGTTTGCTGCACCGAAGCACAGGTGGGGGTTTGACCCTACCACTGAATAGTCAGAATAGTGTGTTATTTTGTAAGAATTTAATGATTTAATCATATTTTTATTGAACAAAAAAAAATAGGCTCTATCTGGATTTACACCGCGTTCACTCCAGGGTTGTGCTCCAAGAGGCCGGGGATTGGAGGCTTTGATATGTTGCTTCCTCGCCTGAACACACAGAGTTTTTGAAAAGGCAGTGTCTCAGCTACAAGCTATTAATGCCATATTTTTTCCGGCTGTGATGCACCCATTACACACATCGTTGCCTGTGAGGGGTTACTAGTGGACCATAATGTGGAAATGGCTGTGTCGAGACCAGCTTGCACAGTGGAGACCATTCAGTCCTTCGTGTGATGCTTTCAGTGTGCTCAATGCAAGACTCGTGTCAAGTGCAGAGTTTTATCGGGCGGCCACTAAGATGGCTAAATGTTGTTTCCACGTTTGAAGACAAACAGGAGTGATAAGGGGAACCTTGAGATACGGGAACGTGTTTGTTTGTTGGTTGGTGTGTGTGTGTGTGTGTGGTTATTTTAGAGTGTGTTTGTTGCACTGAGATAAGAGTGCGATGGAAACCACTCAACCCGCCAGCTAAATCTGACAGATATCATTGTGAGAGAATGAAAGCACACATGCGCACACACACACACACACACACGCGCACGCAGTTCAAGCATTACATTAGCCTCAGAGAGACTGAAAACAGCCCAACAATGTGCCTATTTCCATTAACCATGTTTGACTGAATAATATCAGTATCTTACATTGAGGAGGCTCACAATAGACGACGAAACAATAAGCCGCCGCAGAGAGACACCCTATCTTTTCAACAATGACCTCACATGCCCCTGAGGAGATGCATTCAACACCATCACTTTTTTTTTTCTTTAGCTACAGAAAACCACAGATCATGATTTTTTTATTTTTTTTTTTTGTTAACTTCACCTCGATCAAAGTAAGGCTGCTTGCTCATTCATAGAACCTGGCATATTGTGACGAGTGAGGAAACGCAGGTGGCTTGCCCCAGTAATCTGCCAAATCTCATTTCTCTTCCGCCTTTCCGCTGCATTGAGGTGATTCAGAGGGGGCTCGCTGTCATAAATGTCTCATTTCAATAATAAAAGTCTTTGACATGCAATATCACCCCGTGCATTGGAGGCAAAGGCGATTGTGGTTTCACACATTTGAGTGGCAGACTGTGCAACTGGTGGGCCATAAGCTCGGTCAACTGAATCCCACCCTATTCAGGACGAGACTGCCGTGATGCATGTGTGACAAACAACCAGGGAAAGACAAGCGAAAGAAAATGGAGGTGGTTGAAATGAATATTTTATTACACTCTTGTCTTTCCATAGCAGAATTGATAGTTCAGGGTACAAATGGATTATATTAGCGATGGAGAAGCGTGAAACCAATTTGCAAACGACAAATGATTTGAACGGAACTGAAATGAGATTTTTCAATATATTTTGGGAGTCCATCAAACTGTGTACAATAATCAACTGCCAGTTCAATTAGTCTCCTTAATTTAACAAATAAGCTAAAACACAGGTCCCAAACCCAGATCCTTGGACGAAATATGGATATGCACGGAGCTATTTGTCTATACTCCACATTCATTATGTCTTTATTGCAATCTGGAAGCTTGTGGATCTGCAACAAATATGACATTTACCACTGGAAGTCATGAGGGAACTCCACCTTTCATCTGCATATGTCGAACATAAACCAGCCTTTAATCAAAACTGAGAAAGAACACATGGCCCACAATGAAATTGAGCGGCGTGATAGTAGTTAAACATCTGATATGTGATGTCAGATTGGAAAAGTGCAATATTGCAATCGTAATATAACCTGTAATATATGTATACATGTATATTGCCAATGCTGACAATACACCATGTCGGCATAATTTGGAAAATATAGGCCAGACAAAGGCAGAATGGCAAAGTTCATGGGGAAAAAAGAAGGAAATTACATTTGGAGAAAACATGGAAACTTCATAAAATGGCCAAGAGAAAAAGACAAGATACATCATGACTACATTTAGCATGCAGAGAAGAGACAAACATAAAAAGAATACAAAACATGCTGTAATGATGAAATGAAGGGTCGTGACATGAATCACATAGTATGTAAAGGTGTGTTTGAGTAGGGTGTTTGTCACATTTTAAAGTGCTGTAAAGTTGGAAAATGCAACGCACACACACACACACACACACACACACACACACACACACACACACACACACACACACACACACACACACACACACACACACACATCACAGATCTCGTACTCTGTACAATTATAGCTCTGGCATTTTAAAATGATATGGTGAGTTTTGTTGCTCTGCGTTAGATATGACTGAGAATGTCTAAAATGCACAACTCTAATTATAGCCCATTTTAAGCTGGGTGCAATAGGGCTCTCCAGAAAACTGTTGTCATGCTGTTACACGATTCACTTCCACCAGTATTTAGAGAAGGTTGGCCGAGTCCAATCTTAGCAACTTCCTGCTAATTCATGTTTATTGTGTTGGAACTTGGCCAAGTTTGCAGGAGCAGCTGGAGATGAGCTCAAGGGCACCTTTTCATTCCTACGGACACTTCACTTGCAGCACACGGGGGGATAAGCGTACACTTTGTGCCATGATCCATGAGGTAAATCCGAAATGACAATATTCAGGCCACTGCCCCACTTCAGGGAGAAAAACATCTCAAGTCTAGAATAGATTGTTACCTGTCATTATATCAAATCTCAGACCGCTACCTTGACATTAAAAGCTAGTTAGTACACTTCAGCCTTAACATTCAGCTCTCTCTTTTATCTTCCCGTGGATTCAAGAAGAGCAGCATTTGATGGTTGTTTTGAAACCAAACTCAAATCTTGAACTCAGGCAGCTCCTGACTCTGTCGCGTTTCCCAATTTTATTTAAAAAAAGACTCATGGAAAAAGTCCCACTTCTTTAGTTACCGCACTTTCAAGTGCATGCGGTGACATTTCACCTCTGCTTTGCATTATTTAGCCCGACTCGCTCGTCGTTTCCAATCAGTGGCTGTTCACTATGCATTGTAATGCTCTGCTGTTTTACATTTCTGTATCACACCAATTAATCAAAGTGACAAGGTAGTTAATGAGAGGCAATTAGAGTGTTAACCAAAATGCAAATCAGACGGGCAGAGAGAGCGGAAGGGAGAGCATTTGTGCTTGTGATCTGGATGTGCGTGTGTGTACGTGTGCGTGTGTGTGCATGCTTGTGTGTGTGATAAGCTATGGAAACAGGTTCAAGGAGATTTCACTCAGTGCTCTTATTAGGACTCTTACTTGCTGTTTTGAGTTCAGCTCTTCCTGCCTGTGCTCCTCTGTGCTCATGATCGCATCAATGTCTATGATTGTGTGAGTGTGCGTGCATGCGTGTGTGTGTGTATGCACAAGTTCCTATGAGTGTCCTTCAGGTTGTTTTTTTTTCACAATATTTTTTTTTCTGACATTGGCTGCTGCACAACAGGCGAAAACAACCAATTAGTTCTGCATGAGGGAAACAGCATGACAACATGAAACATGGATTAAATCCGCTGACGGCACTGATGTTAAGCAGCCACTGCAGGTCGATCCCCACTACCTCACACAGTATCTGTATGTAATAGATTAGGCCGCGTTCGCCACAGAAATTGCTCTTCAATGTCCCCTGCCTGTTCGAAACGTCAGATCTCACCTTCAGAAAGAAACACAGAGAATAAAAACGTATGCGCTATTCTCAAAATGGGAGCCTGCTGTAAATGGACCGAACAACAGAGACCAGTGAGAAGGAACGGGCCGTTGGGCTGTCCTTCAACTGCGCTTAATCCACCCCCCCCCCCATCATGAAGCACACGCACTGCAGAAGCGTCCTTCAACAACGTCGACATGGTGCGCAGTTGCTGATCGTACACTGCTCCCTCCCTGTGGAGGGCCAAAAAAACAAAACCTCATTTCTTATAATTCAAGTAGGAATTCCCACGAAAATTTCATAAAATGCTGATATCTTCCATCAACGGAGGCGAGGATTAGTGCCACTGCCAAGCGTGCAGTTTTATTTACATTTTATTGAGGCCATTTATGTTTTGTGAGGTAGCTAAACCGATAAATGAGCTGGATGCAGTTGCTGATAACCCTGCTTCACAAACCAGTGTCAATACACTGTAACAAATGTGATTTTAATTACTTTTGATTTATTGATTAAAAAGTCTGGAGCGGCCCGCCTGCACAGTTTCGATCTCCACCATCTTCCAGTCCTGTTCATTCCACATCGACACGGACTGTTTTTAGTTGCATTTGAAATGCGTTTTGTTTTTTGTTCCGTCTTTCTACAAACATATAAGGATGGTAGACAATAAGATGATGAATACACAACCGTATATATATTATATATTCCACTATTTTACCGGTTTGTACAGAAACAGTTGCCAATACCCCATCAAAATAAAAATACTATGCAGTTTGCACTTTATTTTATATTCCTGGGTCAAGTCTTGTTAAATGGCTTCACTCATAGTGACTAAATACTGTAAGTTTCAGGGTTTTGTTTTCTACTCTCTTTGACTCTTACTTTTCAATTGATCTGATGACTGTTCATTTCTCTTATTTTACTCTGTGGACCGTTTGTATTTCTCTGGTTTGTCGAAGGTTTTGTAGTTCTTACCGCCTGTCACTATCAGTCGTGCTATTTTTCTGTTTTGATTCAGCCTGTAAAAAAACAAAAAAACATTCCATGTTGCTAAAGCACTCTATAAACAGACACCAGCACAGCTCCGTGTCTCTGGCTGTTTTATGTGTGAGTCTTAAGGGTTCGCTCCTCTCTCTCCCTCTCGCTCTTCACAAGTCTACCTCCCTCCACCCGAGCGCAACGGCAGCCGCAGTGGAGACACACTCACGCACACATCAGAGACTGTTGACTTGTGACTGTCATTCCAAGCAGCCATTTCTGATGTAAGTGGGGGGAAATCAAAGGTTATCATCTGTCACTGAATGCATTAAGGAACCATCTCATTTCCTGCTCTTTGTACCACTTCTATATGCAAGGCGGGCTTCCTTTCAATTAGGCTTCATGAATACAGATCCTTCCCCATCGTACAGCCAACAGAATGAAACATGATTCGTCTTGTATTCTGCTTTTTTGGGAATCACAATGTGGGTATTTTCTTTTATTAATGAGACAACTACAATGGCGCGTGTGCCAGTGACACTGTCAATGGAGACAACTTCATACGGTGGCTTTCAATGAGATTTCCTACATTCAAATTATTACCTGAAAACTTGAAACTCGATGCAAAAAAAAAAAAAATCAAGAGGTTTTCTCGCTCCTGTGTACGTCCTGTAGACGTACACCGTTGGATGGCAGGTTTCTTCATTTTCCCTGGTAAAGTGACTAATGCCTTCTGCTTGGTGGGCTCATACATCATGGCAGGGCCAACGTGTCTGTGTTTAACTAATAGGCTGCGTGTCCTCAAGCAGCCGCGGATGGCATGGGTTATGACAAACTGCATCAACAAGACATTCATTACCCTCAACATCCTAGCAACCAAATCACAATTACCGCGATCCAAGAGTGAGCATCCAGCCCCGCTGCCGCGCTCTTATTCCTCTCGCACACCACGCCGCCAATGCATAAATTAGCCTCCTTTTGTCACATTGGGGGGTTGGTGGGTTGAGAGTTAGCTCAGTTTGTTTTTTTTTCCTGCGATGAGACGAGGCGTAGGGAATCCAGATGACTGCGAAACTTTGTCACTGGCAAATCAATAGACGCCACTTTCACTCTCACCTCTCCATCTGTACATATTAACATGCCTGTACGTCTGGAGATTTTCTTTTTCATTTTCTTACACATGTAGTCTTGTTTGTGTGTACGTGTGCATTCATGCAGATCGTTGTCTTGACTGAGTAATGTACTTGGCCTGTGCTGTAGCAGGACTCTATTGTTGCGTTGTGTCCTCCCCACAGTCATTAGATGGCCATTAATCTCTCATCTGCCATTAAAACAACAGTGAGTGAGCCGGCCTGAACAATAGAGTGGCCCTTCCTCCAGCCCCTCGACAGATACTACAACGAGTGTGAATTAGGCTCTCGGGGGTCACCGATTAGACCCACATATTTCATCCAGATGGCCGAGTTCACAAAGAGGGTATGCGTTGCTCCTCTGAATGGAAAGCTTGAACGACGTGGATTTTCTGTCAAGATATGTCTTTTGAACTGTAGAATAAGCTCAGAGATGACCAATATTTCTCTTAGTCACATAATCTTGTGGAATCTTGATTAGCTTGTTCAACTCAAAGTACTGCCTGTGTCGGGGGAAACTTGTATAGTTTATTCTTCCACTGTGAGCCATAGTGATGTGGGGGGATGTGTCCCTAGAATGTGGCCACTGCAGTACATTTTAATACCACATACAGCATGCTGCCTCTGTTAATGTCGACAACACCAATTAAAATAATCCCCAACTAATCAAGTAAATACAGTTAACACACAAGAGCTGCAGTGGGAAAGTAGAAAAGCTTTTTCCAAAAGAAAATACAAAGATAAAGATTAGAATTTGACAATAACAAGTAACTTAAATAGAATCTTTTAATAATCTCAAAACATCTTGTTTAAGCCTTGAATGACAACTCAATGTCAACGGCACCATCATTAAATTTGATTTTAATATTTATGGCAATCAAAAACAACTAAACTTGGTTTTGTTTCTTGGAAATACCTAATAAGTGGGAGTATTCAATTTGCATTTACCCGTAGTTTTAATTCACATGCAGCAGTTTAAAAAAAAAAAAAAAAACTTTTGTCTGATTTAGGCACAATGGCTGACGTCGACTCTGAGATATGGCTGTGTTCAGTATCTTCATTGTTCTGGGTCTGAGCGACCACAGTGCAGTGGGGGTAAACGCACAGACCCAGAAGCCGAGTCACAAAAAGTGACACAACATATAAATACCACTGAAGAGACACATAAGAAATACAAGGCTGACTGAACACACCAGTGGGATATTTGCATATCCCATTGTTGCTTGAAGCACTGAGGAAACCGGCAACAGAAAAAAAATAAAATAAAATACACACCCAAGTTCCTAATTTGAATTTTTTTAATCTTCAAACTGCAATTTCAGATTTCGCAGAGGAGAAAATATGATGCTATAGTCACAGTTTTACCATAACACATTAAGCAGTTTCACCATAAATCAGTGTATTGATGTGTATTTCTTTTAAGTAATGTTTGGAAACGAGGCAATATCACTGAATCCGTCCTGCTATGAATCTCAGTTATTCACATCTCGATGAAGGTGAAAAAAAAAAAAAACCCACCATCTCCGGCTGCAGGGGCATAATTAACAAAAAAATGTTAAAGCTGGGAAAATGAAAACATGGAGGGGAGCAAGAAAATAAAAGATTTATGTGCTGCTTTTTACATCAAATTAAGTCTCTTTTTTTAAAAAAGAAACTTGGGAGTGAGAACTCTTTCCTCCTCCCACCAAACTTTCGCCTTCTTTCATTTTAAGGCGATGCATGTTTATGCTCACGGGAAGCACCTCACCCATTAGCATTATTCATAACACGAGGGCTTCCTCGGTCCGCCCTTTGGTGGAAAAGAAAAACGACTTCACACTCCAGTAGCTGTGAGCGGGCGAGTGGAGCTCTCCCTTCGATGAAATATGCCTTAATCCAAAAGCATGGCTGGTTAGTTAAGTGAGTGACGCTCGGCGGTGCAATTTGCCCCTCATTCAGCCCGGCTCAATCAAGACTTTCTCTCAACTGCCTGAACAGGCTTAAAGTCTACAATGTGAGCGAGTAAATGGCTAATTGCATCGGCCCGCAATGTATTATAAGTCAGGCCATAATAAGAGAGCCTCACTGTAGGGAATAATTAACACTAAATTCTAATGCAACTACTTTTAGCAGTAATCCACTAATAGATGATTACTATTACAGGATTAAAACTATAGTCATAATTACACAGAGCAATGACGTCACTGACAGGAAAATATCTTGTAAAAAAATCACAGCAGCACAATTGACAGATGGTTATTAGAAGTCAAACGTCTGCACCCCAAAAAAAGTCACTTTTTGTGTTCGAGAAGCTTGTTTCGTAATAGCTGATAGCAGAATGAATGTTTTCCAATTGGAAGTAATTTAAGTCCCGTTTAACTTTGCTTCGTTGTTGCTGCTTCCTCTTGTCATTTCTTTCTGAAACAGGTTTTATACTAACTCCTGTGTGACTGCGAAATACTTGCAACCCCTTAAAGTGAGTGCCTGCAGTTCCAAACACTGTGTACTGATGACTGAGTAGCATCATTTGACTCCCAACTAACTGATGAAACTTCAGCTGAGCTAATCTGGCTCACAGCTAACTAATGTGTGTCAATGCCACAGTTACTTCATTGCAACTAGTTACCTTTCAGTTTCAGAAACTAGTAATTAACCACTACTTCAACGAGTAACAGCAACTCTGATCAAGTTCTGGCTTTGAGAGCACTGGGGAGCCTTGTGATCTGAATAAATATGGTAGTAATAGAAGAATTAATGTGTAGTTGTGAGTATATTACAGATTAACTCATTGAATCAGACTTTTTTATATGAGGTCTTATGTTTAGTTCATGTGAATTTCCAAGGAACACAATATAACAACATCATGCAATGGATTGATTTGTTTAGGAAGTTAAGCCAGAAATGGTGTCCCTCTTGTCACATGAGGTGGAAAAAACTCGTTGTTTTTTTTATCTCATGAGAAATACCACGACAGTGATCGTATCTGAAACAGCGTCAGATCTGGAGCTTTTGTGTGGATGTCAGTTATGGAGTTTATGTATCAAATACGAAAACAGTGCAGAATTGTTGGAATAGTGCAGAAACTCTTGAGATAAATGGGTGAGATTGATTCTTTTATCTTTGAGAACAGCCTTTCACAAAACAGGTTTTAAATCCTGGTGTGCTTTGGTGTTCAATCTGCAGCAAGGTCAAAAAGCAGGATTGTGTGTGTGGACGTGTGTGTGTGTGTTTCTCACCACATTCTCTCTCAAAAACTTCACTCTGTAATTTTGAGTCTTCCTATCAAGCTGATTGTTGCACAAAAAATATTTGAGTGAGTCATGATTTCTGATAATATCTGCTATGCATTCGATTGCAAGCATCTTTTTGCACACAGACAAATCACATCATGAAACGATTGAATGCGATTATTTTCGTTGTTGTTGCTGTTGTAGTGACGGAAGTCATGATGGCATGAATACTGTGCTTAAATGAGCCGTGTTGTGATGAACAAACTAAATGCATGTGATTAAGACAGGAGCAGGAACTTGGGTTGAATACAGGTAATGAAATGAACCAACATAATTATTTGCAAAAGCCTGGAGTAAGGAGATGAAGGTCATTTGCACAACTTGGGTAAATAAAGTCGGAAATGTACATGTTGCTGGTAAATGACGAAAGAAAAGGACAAACTAAATCCCAATGTATGTATGCAAAACCATAATAACCATTTTACATCAACATTTTTAGATAAAATGGTCAGTTTTCAACATTTTGCACGTTTTTCTGTGGTGCTATTTCTGTACCACTTCAGGCGAATTTAATAAGTCTTTCCAAATTTCCACAGTCAACAAAACAAAACAAAAAAAACAACCAAAAAAAGCAACAGTGTTTGGGCCACACTGCCTCCTGAAGGCATTTCACATGCTCGCATAAGGCTTATGGTTACACCCTGCGCTAAATGTAATCAGCCCCCCTACTATGCAGATGGTTTAGTGTTATCCTATCTGTAACTGGACGCGATGCCAGGCTCTGAGTGGGCCTAATGACTTCCAAACCCAAGTTGGTTAAGTGGGAATTCAACACCAGCTCCCTGCTGTAACCTAATCTCCCCTTAGACCACCTGGACCCAAGATGCACCCCGTGGGTTCAAAACGTACTTGACAGTGGCGGCACAATGGATCATTTGCATTTTTTTTTTTTTCACCACTCACCTCACGGCACTATCAAGACAGTTAGTACTTGCGGGATTATTTTGCTTTGACACCATGCTGTAAAGCAGATGCTACACTGGCTGTCAAGCAAAAGACATGGTAGTTGATATTACCAACACCCAGATGTAAATGGGCCATTGTTCTTGTCTCCCCAAGTGATTATGCGTGATGGAGAAATTCTTGGCAAAGAGAATAAAGAGACATGAAAAAGTGGAGGTTTTCTTTTTATAGTACAACTGACATTTGGTCTCAGATGAGAATTGCACCTTCACTGCCAAACAGCTCATCCAGAGATCTGACTGGGAGAAATTTTATGCTAATGTGAAGGGTGTTTGGGAGGGAGGGTTAATGTCTCAGAAGTTGTGCTTTAGTACCCACCCCCCTGCAACGCCCTAAATATCGAGGGGATTTTTTTTCCTTGTGCATATTTCATGCATATGTGTGCATTTTTTTTTCATAGCAGCATGTAGCAGCAAATGGCTGCAACATATCCATAACAGCTCCAGATGGTTCTTTGTAACATCTGTCTAACCTGACAAAACATAGCCTGCAGCATGTGGCCATAAGGTGTATTATTGGGTTATTCTGGCACAAGGTTGGTTTCAAACCATATAACAGTCACTAGCTGACAGCACATACTCTAAGGCTCGACAACAAATTATTGTCTCTGCTATACATGAATGACAGGTCATCTCTGCACCGTATATCGTTTTTCCTTTTTTTTAATTTTTGATTTCCACGGTCTTCCCAACACGCAGGGTGAACCCGAGGCCCCTCTGAAGGTGGGGTCATGCCAAACCATATTAATGAGCTGGATAGGCAGACAGTGACAAACAGGCTGCGAGACAGACAGGGGCAGTGGAACGGAACAGACTTGAAACTGTGTCTGGTGACTGATAAGTGATGGAGGAAGGATGAGGAGAAGGAGGGGATGAGACTTTATGATTTGGAGAGGGTGAGGTTTAAAAGGAAGAATCAGGTAAAAAAAAAAAAAAAGACGCGAGGATTTAAATGACTTATTGATGGCACACGACTTATCTTTACTTGCTTCCATTTACTCCACTATTGGCTTGCTGCTGTGCAATCCTCTTATTCTTTGTCACACCTGCTTTTTTTGTGCCAGTTACCTCACATTTTACCTCTTCTAACTCCACCCATCCCCTCCTCTTTCTATTCCTCTTCTGCCTTGTATTATCTGGTCCAGGCCTCTTGGCTGATTGGCGACTATGGTAATCAGGGAGAAGCTGATAATGACTGATAAGTCCTCTCGTCAGGTGTTAAGAGCTTGAATGGCATTTTTACACAGTCGTAAAATTGGAGGAAAAAAAAACAAACTCCAGTAAACCCAATGAAAGATTGAACCTTGATTCGCTCTCTCTGTCTAACACGGATGTATACAATGTGTGCAAATAGCCATATCTCGCGCTCACCACTGCTGTTGTGCGCACATGCGTCATGTGTTCATCCCTTTGCCTCGTCTGGAGGGGCCACAGGAGAGATGGGTTTGAGGAGTGTCACTCTGCCCACAGAAAGGGCTTTCAACCTGGGCTTATCAGAGCCAACACAGGGGCAGATTGTTGGCTGGTGGAGCGAAACGACAAACGGCGCCGCCCCCACCACACACAAACACATTGGACATGTCTTTCCCTGACTTTGTGACCTGCCTCCTCAAACCCCCCCCCCTCCCCACGAACACACACAGGGACAAAGTGTATGTTTGCTCACAGCCAAACTGACAGAAATACAAAGAAAGAAACCACACATGGATGCGAAGTCTACTCAATTTGTCACTCTCACTTATGAAATGGTTAATTAATTACAACTGTTTCCCACTAAACACAAAGATGATGCTGTTTTGATCTGGCACCGAATCCAACCCTGTTTCCTGTTTCAGTTTTTTGGCCTGAACCCAGAAGAAGTGCTCCCCACAGCGCCAGTGTCGGGCCCATATGCACCTCTAAATCATGTTGTGCCATCGCCACACTCCAATAAGCAACTATAACCATGATGGAAGACACCAGATGATCTGCGGAGTGCAGCATTGATCGTTTCCATAATGCCAAATTAACATTGTTTATAAAAAAAGAGCCATCCAAGTTGACCCAAATGAAGATCAGGAAAATTCATACTTTGGGATTTTCTGACAACCAAAGAGATTTTGAAAATCCAGACTTCTGTGTCTGTGTATGAGTGAGAGACTTGTCAAATGGAATTACACTCAGAGGTGAAAAGATCAAACTCACTGACCCACAGAGACTGGCAGACAACTTGCAGGGTGGAAAAATGCAAGAAAGAAAACTGAAAAGGTCAGTTCATGCAATACTTTCCCCAAAATCCCATCAGAGGGAAGGAGACAGACAGGAACAAAGAGAACAGTGTGGGTGTTGTGTTTCTCTAATAAATGGACAGTTTTGTTCATCTGTTGTGCAATTTATGGCCCGAATATGTCAATCACAGGTGAGACCTGCGAGCAGAAGTTTACTTTTTTTCTAAATCATGCATGCTTTGTGTATTATCTCCGAATTATTTTTGCAGGATAGCCAAAATGGAGATTTGATACTTTTAAACAAGGCCCCCTTTGTCGATTTAGGCAATAACACTGATTCCTTTCTGCTATAAAGTCAGTTCTGATTTGGCCATATGGAGGTGACGGCTGTGTGGGTCTGACCACAGCTTCTCCTGCTCTGTGTGGCTTTTGCTGGACACCATAGGTGGTGGCGGGTTGAAGGGGTGTCTGTCTAGCCCCCTTCCATGCTGTCTAACAGGCTGGGCACGAGGTACGGCATCTGTCTCTGGAGGACGTGCCCACACCAAATATTGGCCTAGGTCATAGCAGCACACACTGGCATTTATGCACGGGCAAAAAAAAAAAGGTTCAAATCTCATTTAAATACTGTTATCCTTCAATAATGTAGCAGCAAATGGTGTAAAGTCTCATATATCCAGTGTCTCTTGTTAAAAGGTTAATGTTTCAATCTGAAAGCAGAATGTCCAATTTGATTTGGCATGCAGCTTCGCTGGAAGCAATGCCACTTATGAATGCCAAATGTCTTTTAATAATGCAGGTTGCAGTTTCATTCATAGTTTAGTTATTGATGTGATGTCCCACTGATTGACTTTCAAACTGGATAAACTGCAATGAACAGTTGTGACCACTACCACGGCAATATCTCTGTAGAACTTTGCAACATTAGAACCAACATCCAAGATCTTTAGACAGCAAATTGTGCAGTGAAATGAAAGTTGTTTACTTTTGAAAGTTACTTTAGATGTGAGCAATAGTACAGTGGAGTTGGACGCAATAGTGCTGATTTTTGTAGAACTGAAAGCACAAAAAACAGGAGTCCTGTGAGACTTTTAAAAGGCCAGAGGCTCTGGGACAATTTAACACCGCTACAAGCAAAGTACGAGGAAAGAAATAGCTTTTTTTTTTTTTTTTTTTGCTGCAGCCTGAATGGAGCCCCGCAGCGTGAGTGTGCAGAGACATGCCCGCGCAAAATCACAAATGAAACGTTCGATGTAAATGGTCTGACGAGAGTCATCAATCTCTCAGTGGCCGCTGGGCAGCCGGGGTCGGAGCAGGCAACATCAGAGTAGTAAAGCTGTGCCGAACAGAGATAGTCAGCAGTGTGGCAGACAGCGGGACGAGCCTCCAGGCTGCAAACTGGAATTGGCCTCCGAAATGCTCTGCTACTCCGTCCAAATGAAAGGTGCTGAACTCGTTTGTTGCAAACACCGAGGGTCCATTTTGGGGGCTGAGAAACCATTATCATACCTTCAAAATAGCGGCAATCCATTCTCGGACCGTTTTGAGTCATACACAACATTTAACACCATTAAATGAAACGACCCTAAAGGCACAGCATGAAGCTCATCTGAATCAAACTGTTTTTGTTGTCGGAGTTAAAAGTGATTGTGAGAAATCTGCGAGCTGCCCATGAAAAGCTCAATTTAAACTCTCTGTGAAGAAACAGTCATTACATTTCTCAGCTTAAGCCCTTTTTTTTTTGCCATTGAGGAGTCTGGTTGAACACTAAGCAACAGGGAGTAAACAGCTCCATAATAAACATAAACTGGATTATATAGTCAGTGAGTGGCGCTGGCGTGTTGCGCATTGGCTCCCTTTTAATTAGCAAGTTGTAGTTTAGTTGCTAATTCAGTAGTAAGTTGTCGCAGTTTTTATTAGATCAATCTGCCCTGCTGTAAAAAAAAAAAAAAAAAAAAAAAAAACCCCAAAAACCCAACAACAACAATGTAAGCCATTTCTTACCAGAAAAACCAGCATCAGACAGAGCAACTTGTAATGTATTTTTAGTGGTTTGTTGGGCCATCAGAGCAGAGCTGGTGTTTTGGTGCTTCACATCAGCATAGCAAGAAAACTATGACGCATTATTTTCTTAGCGAGGTACACGCTCCAAGAACACTGCCAGAGCTCTAGGAGTTTTGACTAGATTTTCTTAGGGTTAAATAAATATTCTGCTCTTCCAGTTTGGACTCTCCAGCCATTCTCCAAATCACTGGGTCAGCATTCACCAAACTCTAATGTGTTGGATTTGTCTTCAGAGTAAATCCACCGACATCTGTAACCGCTGGCATGAAATCCTCTCAATTAAACATTTTGGATGTTTGCTGTATTTACTGATATGGAGTGACCAGACCTTGTACTTGTGATGTACTTGTACAGCTGATGTCTTTTCTTGATCCAGTACCAAGTAAAATCTGAATATTCCCCTTGGCTGCAAATGTTTGCAACTACTTACAGTGTCACCAGAATGTGTGGGGCATGTGTACGTTGGTTACTTATTGGCTGCCTTGTTAGTCACACAGAGAGCAAATAGTTAGACATAGGTCCTAAATAGCAGAATAACTTTAGATTTTGATGAAAGAACTCAATGTAATAATCAATATCTTTGCATGTGAATCAATGCAAAGATAGACATACGGGATATCAGAAGTGATATTTTGGTATCAGTCCAGATGTCACTACTTGACAGTAGGATTCACTTTGTACTGATCTATACACAGAAACCTGTGGTGGTCGGATTGCAAAAGCTTTTATTGAAAATGAAATCAAATATATAGGCTTCTGGACTGATCTACTTAGAATAGACCAGACTGGTCAGAAAGGAGGAAAAACCCTAATGGAAGCCATGTCTTCTTTGTTTTTAACCAAAAACAATTATGCTACTCAGGAAACTGACCAACGGTGAAGGAGGTAACAAACACATATTGCCAGAGCATGCACACAAAGCAAAAGTCCCGTAACAGTATGCACCTGCTCCGGTCCTGTTTCAGCTACAATATCAGCGTGCGTTGGTTTTACACTGGTATAATGAGCAGGTGGTGTCCTATTGTGGAGCACTGTTGGAAGTATAACAGAACAAAAACATGCTTAAAACTGTGTAGTTTGCGTGTGTGTGTGTGTGTGTGTGTGTGTGTGTGTGTGTGTGTGTGTGTGTGTGTGTGTGTGTGTGTGTGTGTGTGTGTGTGTGTGTGTGCGTGTGCCAAAGTAAAGCGAGCCGGGAGAAACAGATTGCAGAGAGGAAGACAGACCGAGGGAGAGCGAGACTAATGAAGGTTACAGAGAAGGAGAAAGCTTGAAAAAAGGGTAGAGAGAAAGAAAAAAAATGAGTCTGGGACGATAAAAAAGAAAACGAGACGGAGGGATTGCCGAGGAGTCTCTCCGGATTTGTAGAATCCCCCTCAGCCTCAAGTTTTGGGACAAAGTCACACTGACACACTTTCCCTTCTTCTCTTCCTTTCTTTTCCTTTCTTTCACACTGATAATGAGAACTGCAGGTGTCTGTCGACTGTCACACACCGCAGAGTGTTTAACAGCACGCACGCACACACACACACACACACACACACACACACACACACACACACACACACACACACACACACACACACACACACACACACACACAATACTTGGACATCTGCCATGGTGCCAGGACACCTACAGTGAGATGCGGAAATAGGAGGAAAACCATAAGGGTCATTTTTGTGTGAGTTTCAGCCAATCCTCATTCTTCATGCAAACACCCTGCTTCATGTTACATCTGCTATGGTGTTATGCCGGATACAAACTGTCTGAGCTATATCTGTTTCCTCAGCTCTTTTTCCTGTTGTGTGTGTGTGTGTGTGTGTGTGTGTGTGTGTGTGTGTGTGTGTGTGTGTGTGTGTGTGTGTGTGTGTGTGTGTGTGTGTGTGTGTGTGTGTGTGTGTGTGTGTGTGTGAAAGCTTGTAAACACCACAATGAACATCAAACAGGCTATGTAAATGCAGGTTCCATACTTAAAAAGACACATTACCAGACACATCAAGTCATCCTGACCTTATCAAACAAAACAATACGCGACATGTCTTTGAATAACAAACTGGTGTGTATGTAACACAGTATCCCTTTCACCTCAAGATTACAGAAGGAGCCATGACCTCCTAGAGTTTCTCGTAATTGACATGGCTAATTTTCTTGTACTCAAACGAGACAGACAACATAGACATCAGCCATCTCATTAATGCATGGGGGCATTTAGTCAGGGAGCATAATGAGTGAGAGATTGCAGTGCTGTGAATCAGGTTCATAAAAGTGGCGTCAAGCGACGATGGGAGATCACGGTGACGAGAAGTCTTTGTTACAGCTCGTAAACCGGAGGTGTGTTCAACATTGTCACTGTAAATGGATGACAACCTTAGTGGCATTTTTGAGGACATTCAAAGTACACAAGCCAGTGAGTTATATGATGTGTGCATATATTTGAGTACTTCAGTACAGCATGCCTAACGCCACAAAAGCAACCAGCATCCAACAGTGTGGCTCAGCCTCATTATGCCGTATCCAGTTTCTCTGGCGTCTGTAACACTGTAAGGCACTAAATGATGAATGAATCTTCGCCTGCACTGTACTCAACAACAGAGAAAACCCAGAGCACGTGTTTCCACAGTCGACTCCTCGCATAAAACCATAGAGCGGCATATTCTATATTCATCTATAACTATACTCGTATTGAAAGTTTGATAAAAAAATACTAGTTAGGGCTTTCATACAGCAACCAAACAGAAGAAACATGTTAATTTTGATGTGTTGTTTTCAACATTTTCACACTTAACGACATTGACTATCTAATCAACACATCCCAGCCGAGCCCAGTAAGTCATTCATTTACCGTATTTTACTGCTCTTGACAGCAATAAGAATGTTTTTGATGATGATTAGGTGTTAATAGGTGTTGACTTGGGCTTAAAAACAAAAACAAAAAAGCAGCTATTTTGATATTTTGGGAAATTTGAGCAAAAGCCGCAAAACGTATTCTGCCCAGCAATAAAGCAAAAAATATCACCTCGAGACAAAATCGTCAATGGTTGGATCGATCTGTGCATGTCAGCAGCAGCAAAACAAGACTTCATATGTCAGGTCAGAGGAGTCCACTTCTGACAAACAACACAAAAGAAAACGCAGCAGAACACATTTGCCGGCTGTCCTTTGAACTGTGCTTCTCCCAGACAGACAGTCACTGGCAGAAGAGATGTGATGAATTCCCCCGGAGCCAGCCGGGGAAAGAAGAGCTGAACTTGTGCTCACATCTCCCGCTACTGAGGAGAAATAACTAGCTCCACTCACTTTGATGATGGGAGAAGGAAGACACACATGCACACGCTGGCTCTCTGCCTGGCCGCTTGGAAAGTAACTCGTTTTTTTGTGCATCCCTCTCATGTCCCTCCTGCTATTTTTCCTCGGGTTTCCCACTCAGCCCGGCTGCTTCTCGTCTTGCGTTTCACTCCGACTTTGCACAGCTTCCTCTTGTCATTCTGCCTCACTTTTCACTGCTCAAGGAGGGGAAACCAATTGGTTTTTGCTTCTTTTTTTTCTTCCCCATAGCAAATCACTCTAGCCATAATTAACATCATTACTTCTGCTGTTGTTAAGTTTATGATGATGACTCTCCCCATCAGCCACACCCCTTCTCCATCCTCAAAGTCTCACTTACCTGTGCAATCTCATAGAGCAGTTTGTAGTGTTCCTCCCGTTTCTGCAAGGTGCACAAATTGCAGCCCATTCTAGTTGTCAGGGAAACAGTGCCGGGAGCCCGCTGGAGTGTGTGTGCTGTCTGCGGTGTGTGTGTGTGTGTGGGTGTGTGTGTGTGTGTGTATGTGTATGTGTGAGCTCCCCCTGGGGCTGTGCACACTCAGGCTCCTCTTCCTTGGCTCCCCCCACACCTCCTTCTCATCCGTGTATCCTCAGAGATCCCCTCTGTCGCTCTGAACACACACACACACACACACACACACATTATAGTTCACTGTTATGAATTGAAGGTATGGGTGCAGTATCTTCAGTTTGTGTGTGTATATGTGTGCATGTGGGTATCAGTTATTAGTTGAGTCAAACGCACCTGACTTTCCTTCCCCTCTTGCCTGTCACTCCTCCTCCTGACTCTCACTTGCATGCCTGCATGCGCTCTGTTGGCCCACTCTGTTGCTCTCCACTCCACCACCTCCTCTCTCGGAGTGAGCACATTCTCGTACGTACACACACTTTTGGCTCGCAGAGACACACCTCCTCCCGTGGCAGGCTGCCTGCACATGCCCGCTCCCTCTCTGGCTCGCGAATATACGGCATCCTTATTGGCTGCTTGAGGGAGGAGAGGGGAGGGGAATGGTCTTATCTGGGGACGATTCAGCATCAGAGCGTCAGTGCTGTTGCTCGCAAGTGGAGTAAAGGACATGCTGTGTGTGTGTGTGTGTGTGTGTGTGTGTGTGTGTGTGTGTGTGTGTGTGTGTGTGTGTGTGTGTGTGTGTGTGTGTGTGTGTGTGTCTGTTTGTTTGTTTGTTTGTCTGTGCCCATGGCTTCATGTGTTTGTGGTCTGAAAGATGTTCCCGCCATTTCAAAAGCTCAAACAAAGAGTTACAATCCCATCCCTGCAGTTCATCAAGTTCTGCGAGAGTTATCTGTCATTTAACGAGTGGATTCGCCACGGAGATCAATCTCATTTGGATTCAATCAGATAGACCTTTTCCCCTTTAGCACAACGACCGGAGGAGTGGTGTTTAGTGGTGGCCATGGATTTACAGTCAGAGGGCGTTAGTCACCGAACAGATGCTCCTTCTCTTCGCCCACAGTTAGACAAGGGCACCGGACTGGGCTGACACAGGAAGGAACACAGACGAGTATTGATTGGCTTCAAATTAGCTTCCAGCCCGACTGGCCCATCTCTTCTGTGGGTCTGAGGGGACAGAGTAGGAGTGGAAGAAAAAACGGGGGCGATGGAAAGAGGAGGAGAGAAGAAGACGGAAGAGGGATGCTTAGATAAATCGAGGAAACAGTGTTGTTTTTATTGGCTCTTAAAAAATGACGCTTTATGTGAGTAACGTAAAAGTGCAAACTGGTCTTGAGAGATAATTTTTCCGGCACTTTGCAAAATATTTTTTGGTGACGTTCATGAAATCCACTCTTATAGCATAACATTGATTTCTATTAACTGTTTAACTGTATTTTTATAGGTGGTTCAAAGTTTTGGGGGTTTTTTTGGACCAAAAAAAGGTATAAAAAAACACATTATCGCCCCCGTCTGAAAATACACTTTTGTCATTTTTCTGACAAACAACATGAGATAATGTGCAGCTTATCAGATCTCTGGTCCTTCAGACAGTGCAGACATGCTGCTTTCTAGTCTCTGTGTGCAACTAAACTACATATTGACAGCAATACCGTACAGATTTTTTGCTATCGCTCACGAGAAAGAAAAATCTAAAATGTACAAGTTTTTACTCAAAGAGAGGAAAATAACTTTTCAATTCAATTTAGTTATATAGCGGTGAATACAATACGGTGAACTCAAGGCACGTTAACAGAGAAAAACCCAATGATTCCACATGAGCAAGCATGGGTGATGGTGAAAAAGAAGAATTGTCCTTTAACCTTTGCAGAATCACACAGAGGTGGAGACTTTGCGATGTTCCAGTCGGGGTTAGGGGATAGAAAGACATAAAGGGATATAGGACCGAGACAGAGAACAAGAAACAAACAGATTGTTTTATTGGACGTTAAGCATTTTATGTGAGAAAAGAATAATTTTAAATTCGATGTGATGTCTCTTGCTGGTTCCTGTCAATGTTTCTTGAATCACTTTGCTCAATGCCGAAAGTTAGAGCTTTAAACCAAACTCGAATGGAAAAATATCAATGATCTTGTACAGTGGTTTTCAAAGCGTGAGCCTGGGCGCCCCCACTGGGCTTTCTAGTGAATTCTTTATGAATCTAAATGTATCCATCACATTTTGAACTTTCTATTAAAGATAGACAAGTTCTCATCAAATTAAGGTATATTTGAAAAAGTTAAAAGGTCATGTTATTAACATTTATCAGTCTGCTTTTACTTTGTGAGGTATAATAATATTTTGTCTCAATAAAAAAAAAAAAGTAAAATGCATTGTATAAATTTCCTGGGCAGAATGGAGAGGTTCACACAATAAAATGTGAAAAAAAAAACCCACATAATCACTCATAAAGTTCTTATCATATCGTATCTTATCGTATCATCGCCTTGTTTCTTCCTTCAATCTGCTTTAGTTTTTATGCGATAAACACATTTTGATGTTGAAACTGTTTAATCTTCACCAGGCGCCATCTGATACTAGTTCTAAAAAGCTTTTTTTTTTTTTATTTGTTTCTATCTACTTTTAATTAACGCAGATTTTTCATTTTATATTTTTCATTGTGAACATTGCAGAGAAACAAATGAAATGTGCATTTGATTAATTGTTCCTTTGTTTTAACAAAATGTTGACAAATTGTGCAACATGATGGCGGCTCACCATCCTAACGTCTTCAATGTCTTATTAAGAAGCCTGACAATCAGTGCTCAAGGTGCATGAACTGCTTCTTCCTTCTTCACTAAAGCTCACATTTGCAATGGCTGACGTGTTATAACTCAAACAAAAGCTATTCATCATGCAGGCTTGTTAATTCTGCCCCCCTCAGACTATAAGCAGAAAGCACAGATGTGTCATTCTTCTTATCTTGCGTCACGCAGGTACAGAGACCACAGTGGTTTCAGTCGAAGGTGTCGGTGCACATCCAGATACAACCTCGCTGATAACTCTTCACCCTTTCCCTCGGACCACTCTTTCCCTTCCTGATGAGGTCATTGCCGTCTCCGCTGACCTTTGAAGGTGACTGCTCGGGGTGACATCACCAACTAATGAACTTGTGCACCCCCCCCCCCCTCGCTTTGTTCTTCTCCTCCACTGTCACTCAATGCTGATGTTTGCAGTCTATGTCAGGGCTTAATGATACAACCACACTAAACCGCCTCTGTGATCCATCCATAAGCTCAGATTTGCTGACAAACGCACAAGAGCAGAAATCACGTTGTGTGTACGGATTGTACGGTGCTGCACATAAAAGCACAATATCTCAAGCACAAAGTAACACAAAAACACCAGACTCCCAAAAGATCGACGCCACATTGAAAAATGTCACTTTCACTTCAAACCCTGAAATCACAGAGCAGCTTACGACACTTTTAATGAATGTCAGCAATCACATTTAAAATTCCCCATTGGCCGTTCAAGTAAATTAACTTGCACCCATTATTTATTGGCTGTCCTTCAAGCTTCCAGCTGAACTTTGCTTACTGCGGAGTTTTGTGATAATAGGAAACACACATCAGCACTAACCAAGTGTGTCAGAAGTCAATTTCTTATTCTAAGCAATGCAAACAACAAAAGCCGTCAGCATCATGTTAAACTTTTTACGAGGACCATTCAGAGATCTACTCTTGTTCACTGAGAGACGAGGAAGAGGCTCATGCAAATGTGAACATTTAAAAACAATTAACGCAAAAGTCCAGTCAGCAGGAAGCAGTTTGCCGGTGGTCTGACTTGAGAATCTGAAAATCTGGAGAGTAAAATTTGCCAGATGTTCGGAGTAGATTTGAAGTGCAATATGTAAAATCATTAGTTGTGAGAAGTGTAAAGTACCAGCACTGTTAAATTGAAGCTGTGAAAAAGTAAAAGCAGGATGATTGATAGTCTCCTCAGGACGTGATTTGTACAGCCGAGATCAGGAATGATAAAAATCCTGATCACAGTATGGAGAGCTTGTATTACTGTTTCTTTTCACCAGAGGGTGACCATATTTTACCACTTTAAAAACTAAAAAGTACTGATGGCAAATGATGCCATTTCAGTTCAGCAAGTTGTTAAAATCTATTTACAATATATGTACAATTATTTACATGTTAAACTTTTTACAGAATTGTTCTTAAAAGAGCTAACTAGTTGGTTGAATTCATGACTTTTTAACTGTTTATTGATCAGTCAAGATATTTGATTGATGACAAGGGAATGTAATCAGGGAGTGTTTTTGTGGAGCGACTGAGAAATGTGGACTGAAGTAAAGAGACTGTTCCAAACAATATGAGAGTGAACCAACCACCGCACATCAAACCTTCATGTAATAGCTTCATTAAAAGGGGTTGTGCTCAATAAAAGGGTATAAAAATATTTGGAAATGTGTGAGATTAAACATTTCTGATTATTATGCAGATAATGTTTTTATTAGTATGATTTATGTAAATGCTAGTGAAAACCTTTGTGTACTCCACACCACAATCACAACTCCACTCGTTGTTAAGGATCCATGTTAACCACGACCCAAATGTTCCTGCTTATGAACCCATGAAATGTTTCATATCCCTGAAACTAAATCAGTGATGCATGGTATTCCTACCAAGTGTGGCATCATAATTGAGATCTTTTATTGCCTTTCCTTTTATATTGTTCATATTGCCCATTTCCAATCATCTCCACAATGTATTTCCTCTCCAGTTCATATTCCTGCTGCATGGCTCCTGCTCTTATATCAAATTAAAAAAGAAAAAAAAAAGAATAATTTTCACATTGAAAACCTAATACTAGGAACACACTTAGCCTTCCCAAACAAATTATGGCTTGGTGTTTGACGTCTGTAGTGGCAGCGCAGCAGCGGTGGTGTTGTGCCTTTAAGGACTCATGCTTCTTTGACATGCAAGTTACTTTATGTTAAAGAGGCGCCTTCAAACAGCTGGTACTGGTCATTATGTATTTTACGGCATAGTCGGTCCGTGTGATTGGTCAGCCGGTGGAAGGTTGACCAAAAATAGCTTGCACACTGTGGGAAAGAGTTGCACTTCAAAGGCAGCAAGTAGCACCGCATTAGCATAAAGTCTAACATGGCCGTGATTGCAAGAAAATAGACCACTTTGCACATTTACTTCTGAAAATGGAAACTTTTTGAGGAAAGTTGTGAACTGGTAAAGTAAGAATGAACTTCTTTAAATAAATGTCCAGGTTGCGAGGTAAAGGTAAAACAGCCGTTGGTATCCTTGACGACTGACGGAGTAGTGCGTCATTGGCAGAGAGGTGATCTAATTAGGGACAATGGTCACGTATTTGGACTGAGCTCAAAGGCCTGCCCTCCAGAATACCAAGAAACTGTCATTAAATAAGTTAACGGCGCAAACTTTCCTCTACCATTCTCCCGCAAAGTTGCCTTGAAGCAGATCAATGTAGACACATAACAGAGACGAGGCAGAGCCGTATCTTTAATCCAAAAGAGAAAAGAAAACCCCACCGAGGACCCATAAATCTTGATTTTACGAGGATCTGCGAGTGCCCTTCAAGTAGCGTAATTTGTAAGTCCTCAGAATGGTAGTTTGGAGGCTCAAAACCATAACAGGTTTTGTCTCGACTTTGAAAAAGGAGCTGTGATGTTTACACTGATATCAGTTTTTAAATTGGCAAATTAAGCCTGTGATTTCCATCAGTAACATGATAGTAAAATAAACTGTTAAATGTCCTGGTGTGTATTAAATTATCAATGCAAAACAACAGTATTTTTGTACACGTAGAGGGCTGGACATGTCAAAGTCAACGGCATGAGAAGAGTCTGAGGGCGACTCACATGTCTGAACTATTCATCTAAAAGCGGGATTAGAGTGTGACTTATTGCATCGAGTTAAATGCTGACGGGAAATGATTAGAATTGAAAAGCGGAGTCCTTTTTATTTGTCTTGTTCTGATAATTTCATTGTAACTATTCATTATTGTCTAATTGCTTTGCATAAGGCCAATGTTCAGATCCGATCCTCATTATAACTATCTCTCCTCTACGCATTGTCTCCTGATCCAGATTGTTGAAACTAAATGACTGATTCCACACTTTTAGTTTTAATTATTCAATTATGTGGACATTTTTAAAGGAAACAAAAGGAGGTCAAACCCCAAAATAAGAACAAGAGAAAGCTGTTTAACCAGGATTCATTTAGTAAAACATAGAAAGATCTTTTGTTAGAAAGATTTATTTGCTGACTGCTTGTTGGGGGGGGGGGGGGGGGGGGGGACCCAGCTAATTTATGTATGTTGTGATAGAAACGTGTGCTTTAAAGTCCAATCATAGTTACGCCTGCTTGAGCAGGCCAGTGCAAACACACAAACCTGCACATGCAGACAAAACATGTGATAACGAAGCTGTATTATACCCACCGTCAAGCAGATCCATGTAAGGAAGCCAAATCACTGTTAAATCAGTCACTAACACTTTCCCTCACGTCGCTCCACTGAACAAAGCTATTTAGAGAAGCAAATGGGAGCATTTGGAGATCACTCCTGAACCGCTGTGACCGGACGCGGTGTTAACTTCTGCTTGGTTAACTTCACGAGTCCACAAATACAACAACTTGCAGTCACGGAAGCAGAATGACCGGTGGGGCGGGCGCGCGGCGGCGGGGGGGGGGGGGGGGGGGGGGGGGGACCATGACAGCCTCCTTACCCGATAAGCCAGCAGCCAAACTGGCGTCTGACCAGCCGACCTCGCGCCACGTCGGCCATGTGGGGTCAAGTCGGCTGTAAGGATGGATTTACCCTCAGGCAATGGGGCACAGGTTCAAATTTCCAACAGTAACTTCACCTTGACTGTTGTGGAGAAGGGATACAGAAAAATCAATCTCTGGAATTTTACTCATTGAGTAGTTGTTACTGTTGACAACATTTCTTTGGCCAGAAAATAAATTCTGGGTATGAGCTGGTGAATAAAATGGTTTCTGGAGTTGCTCTAGAAAAGAATTGACACTTTGTTCATCGATTAAGTTCCAGAAGAGAAATTACATTATTGATTCCTTCATGTTCTCAAGTATTAACACCAGTAGGTCAGGTTTTCACTCATCTGGTAAAATGTTCCAATATAAACAGCTTCGCATCTGATTTAAAAAGGTAAAAAAAACAAAATGCTGACTTTTGCATTTGGCTCAGTGTATCATGGTCCAGCTACAGCTTCAATAATCTGCCAGCCTATCTCTTTAACTCTTGTTTTTCTCCTTGTATGTACTCCAGATGCCCGAATTGCTGACACAAAAAAAAAAAAAACATCTTTATGGGTTTACTCTAATATATTGTGAGCTCATGCAATTACTCGATCACAGCGTTTAAACCAGCAGGAGTTGCTCTGGACTACAGCTGCGTCTCGAGTTTTTACTCCAACCATTGTGTGTGTATGTATGTGTGTGTGCATTAGTGAGAGAGAAAGGTGGAGAGACACGACTGTCAGTGCTGCAGCCTTGGGGTATAAAACCTACACATATATCCCCTGTGAGCATGCACACATACATTGCACTGGAGTGCCGCTGGGCTCCGGGCCTGACCCTGTTGTGTTAACCCAATAGCATGGCTCCAATAAAACTGATTAGAGAAGTCTTCCCCTGCTGCTCCCTGGCCCCGCTGCTGGACTAATGGCACAAGCGGGCCCTTTAAACTTTCCACAACATCTGTGCCAGTATTGAACCGCAAGGATGGATGGAGCACCGGAGTCACAAGAGCACCTCTGGAGACCCTGAGGGAGCCAGGGAGAAACCCAAGACAAGATAGATAAAAAAAAAAATATGGAGATGGATTGTCGGGCAGACGCACGCAATATCTGTGTAAAATGGATCAATAAGTAGGTAGATCTGTCCATTCAGTCGACAACCTGCTCCCTCTTATTGTTTTCTGCTCCTCCATCTGAATGCGGCTCACATCATCCTCTCCTCCACTCCATGCAGCAGAGAGCAAGACGGCCAGGCCAGCTGTTCCATTGTCCAGGTGCTTAACAGGATTACGGAGGGGCACAAGGCCAGCCTCTTCCCCACACACACATACACAGGCAGGAGCTTCCATAGACAGACTTGACCTGAAACTTCAAAGGCAGATTGAGAAGCACAAGGACACATCATCCCCGGGCTTTATGGATAAGCACCAGGCCACGCTTGGCCGAGCATGCAGCTCCTCCGTTATTTCTGCTACTCAATGCAACAAAAGGTATACATAACAGGAATAAAGTAGAGCACAACAAGAATGTAACAAACATAAACCTGCAATTACTGTTTTTTATTCCAATATTAATAAAAAAAAAATCTACATCTTATGTAATAATATAAAGACCCACATGATTTTGCTCAGTTGTGTGATGTGATACCTTGCAGAAACATGATCCAAAATTCCACAATCTAATCTGCAGTGGCTCTTTTGAACACGAATTCTGGAAACTCTTTTCCTTTTCTTGATTTTGTTATCATTTCTTGTTGTTAGCCCAGAGGCTTTTCCCCAGCTCTTTTGAACTATATCACTCGTTCAGTCGACGCTTGAGAAGAGAAAAAAAATGTCTTATGAGCTTTTATATTGAACAAATACACAATTTCTCTGGCAGACGTAGCAAACGTCCAACTTCTCTCACTGTTTTTTTTACAACCAGTAATAACAGTACTTGAAATGAGAGGTTTATCTCGGAAAACTGAAGCAATTCTGACTGAAAGAAAACTTTTTTAATGATCTATTGTGTGATATTGTAAGTGAAAGAGCTGCTATTTTGTCAACCTGAAGTCATTTGTGATGCAGAAATAATTCTAAGTAGCTTAAAGTAATTATGTTAATTCTATTAATCATTTCACGACTGGGAGGCACTACATTTATTAATTTTTTTTTTCTTTTTAAGATCTCACCATTTCTGCCTCCCACTCCCTTGCTTTTATGTCTTTTGCGTGCACACCCTCCCTCGGCGGAGCGTGGCCCTTTTGATTTTTATCAGTGCACCGGCTGGGCATAAAAGGGCTTCCCTGTTGTGAATTAATGTGGCCTTAATCTGGCTCCCCACACACGGTGATAAAGCGGTGTGAGAAACGGAGCATGTTCGGTCAGACGACACGGGATTAGTCATACGCCACTGAGCTCGAAGTGGGGTCCGCAAAGTCGCGTGCTGTCTCACTTCCTGATTCCAGCTGCTGATGCCCCTCTTTTCCTATCTAATCCCGACTGCAGGACAAGCCACCGCCTGTCGGGAAGATAAGGAAGTGGCCATTGTTTCCCTGATCCTCCTTATGTCTGTGCATTAAGGTAGTGCTTATGTCAACGTGCCAACCTGAGGTGTGGTGACAATAGAAGAAGCCCTGGGAACAATACCTCCATCTGGAATGCAGAAGCACCAAAAAACAAAAAAAAGGACACATGTCGGGGTGATGTCCTTTCCAGATCTACAGCTTGAGTTTTATGTTTGCGCTCTTTAACCTTTTCCTGTTTTCTCCTGAGGTCGTTCACAGACACAAATATTTTTGTGGACATCAATTCCTTTACAAGGCGGGAGGAGTATTCCTCGACTTTACATCTGAATGCTCTGTGTGCGCTACATTGCCTCCATAACAGCGGGGGCCCGAGCCCTGGTTGTGAATGAACACACTGTATTGATTTGGAGGTACGGGTGTGGTGGGCTAACTGGCAGTATTTGGCCTTACAGTCAATATGCTCAATACGGTTTGGATTGTAGAACATACAGTGATTTGGCAAAATCCCAAGGAAGACAGATCTATAGTGGGCAAATCTATACAGCAGGTCAGCGGGGGGTTGCTGTCACACAAGCATAAATGTCTGTCCTTTAATTGTCAGTGCCATTCTGTGATCGCAGTGTGACTCAAAGTCAATAGGATGCAGCGTTTTGGTGTGGCAGTGAAAGTGTCACTGTTCCAGGATGTTGGCCTGTGAGATGATTAGAGTTTTTCAACCAGTGAGGCCTGAACATATGCTATCTCTTTTACAGCCAAGAAGCGATGTCTGGCGGGGCTGCAGGAGGACTCCATGATTTCAATTGAACCTAGAAATGGGCCTCTGCGTACCTCAAGTCACACCGGGAGGCATAATGAGCGAGTGGAATGAAAAAGTTTGATTACTTAAGTTGGTTGGTACCAACTCCAGTTTGTGTCTGGACCAGTCCAGCGTTACCCATGATTCACATTCTTACCACTGTGTTACATCAATCAGTGACTGTTTGTGTTTGTCGAAACTGGAATTTAACAATAATAGAGGAATCTTATCACATTTTGTAACTGGTGGCCCTCGTGTATTTTCCCCTTAAAAACAAAACAGACACTGGCTTTTTGATGGAGAGTTTCTAAACAGTCATATTTAAAGTTGAGGTTGTTACTCATTCATGTTGATAATAAAATTAGTAGATAACCAAACATAATCCTGAACTTTTACCTCATCCATCCCACGGTGCCTTTTATTTTCTTTAGTTGCATCTGCTGGAGGGCCACGAGGCTTCTGGGTTTAAATGTTCCCATGTTGCAGCACAGGGGTTTTTAATGCTCACAATATTACCAGATAGATGGAGCAAAATGTTTAGTTTTATTTTATTTGCTTTCAAAATGATCTACACACAAATAAATGTGATTGATTGCTTGATTGACTGGGCGTGCCTGTAGCGCCGTGCCAGTCCCGGTCTCCGTCCGAAGTGACCCATAAAAACATTTACTGTCCCCTCGACGGCCATACTGCCCAGGAAAAATATGACTTTATGAGAACAAGATGACCCATCACCGTCCAATTGAACAGTTTCATGTCATTGGACAATATATGGCATTTATTTGAAACAAAAGGTGTTAAAGTCCAAAATGAATATCATCAAACAACAGCGAGAAGATGTTTACTTCTACTCCTGTGATAAATGTTTTATTATAAACAGGACAACAAGCCTGTTATCGATCAAGGTTTGGGGGGAATGAAAGACTGAATTCTTTATTTTTAAATTCGTACACGTTAATACAAAAACGACAAAGCCATAAACAATATGATATGTCCGAAACGAAGCAGGAATACGTTTGATCGTAGACCTTTCTCCAACGCTTATATCACATTCGTCAATGGACACCCATACTTTTACATGATAGACAGTTGACGGTTGTCTATTTAATATTGACATGGAAGATGTTTAATTACAACCTGCTTGAACGCAGACAGCTGCTACTCAAAGCCTCGACACCGGCTCTGTTATGACCTTGCGGGTCAGAATGAGCGAAGGATCAGATGTCGGCCGTCTTTACATCACTAATGAGGATTGTAAAGGAACCTTTTCACAAGCACTCAGCAACATGCACATACATCCACTTCTGAAGTTCACGCTGACTAAAGATCTTGACAACGTTCAACCACTGACCTTTAACGAGAGCTGATACTGAAACGTTGACCTCACCATGAATTGCTCTAAAGGAGCATAGCAGAGGACAGCCATGTTCTTTCCTGCAGCCCACTCATTACAAGTAATGATCTGGCGAGCCAGCGCTGCTTAAATACCAGTTCGACTGTAATTTGGAGAGCTTTTGTCTCTTTTTTTTATCCTTTATTTATTAAAAAAATGGGGTACGAGTACTTTTGCAAGCCACTGTATTTAGGTCTAATTTTTCTTATTAAAAGTTCTGTAAGTTGCGAGTTAGTCTCTATAAAATAATGTTATTTATTTAAACTGTCCATTGTTGTCATGTTATGACTGTTTGGAGTATAATTGTACTTCACAGTAGATTAAAAAAAAAGAAAAAAAGAAGTCAATTGGATTTCTGGTCGAGAAGCTCAAGCCACTCTACAAAGTGAAACTTCTCACCCTCAAGTATTCCCTCTCATATAAAAAGGTTTCGTTTAACTCGTGCTGTGATGAACGGTCCTGGCAGTCCTACCTCAGAGCAACAATATCTGCGGGTGCAGTCGAAGCTTGGCGACCTTTCTGTGTAGAGCTTGCTTTCATCCCCATGGGTGTGTGGGTCCTCACTGGGTAATCTAATTTTGACTTCCAGCCCAATAATATGCACTTGATGTTAATTAGTATCTCTATCTTCTGCGTGGGTGTGAATAAGAATATGTGGTTGACTGTCTCTCTCTCTCTGTGTTTGTGCTCTGATAGACCCGCAATCTGTCCAGACTTGTAGTTTAATTGTTTACCCTCTCTTCGCCTACAGTCCAGCTGGGATCGACTTCAAAACCCTGAGTGGGATAAGGCAATATAGAAAATTGGTGGACGGATGATATTTCAATAATATAGAAATGTTTTGAAAAGCATCTAGTCTGGAGCAGGTGCCTGTTCTTATTGTGTGTAAAAAAAAAAATGCTTCAAAATGCAAGTATAGCTGATGTTTGTAGCTTCCGAACTTGTATGAACATATGATTTTAATTATGTCTAAAGGTTTTTTGACAAAGAGATGATGGAACAAATAGTAATCAGTAGCAGAGATAAAAAAAAAAAAGAAAAAAAAAGAAGAGGGACACATTCTTCTTTTTTGTTTTTAAGAGCAGTAAAGTTTGGCTTTTGGGCTAAATAACACCACGTGTTTGCCCCTCACACTAATCGTGCTGTAAAGGGCTGGCCAATCAGTAAGCACTTTATTATTTGCTGGTTAATATTTTGTAAGTAGCCACTTAGCAAAGGTCACTTATGATTCCAAGTCCAACAGATTGCTTTGTGCTATGGATTTGTCCACAGTCATTATCGTTTGCCATTAATTAAATTTTTTTTTCTCCCTAATATGCTCTCAGCACTCGCTGCTGAATGTTTATGATCCTCTTTTACCTTATGAAGTCACTTGTTTTTCTAATCTGGCTGCAACCTTGTCAGTTGTTTATGACCCAATATCAAGCCATTTTTTTTAACAACTGCACTGGACAAGGCGAAAGCACAGAAGGTCAGAGTGTACATTTTTATTGGTATATACCAATGGTGAAAGTCATAACGCTGCGAGAAGCATTTTTACAGCTTTTTAACTGCCTGTTAAGGACAAATCATCCTGCCACACATGATTGGACTTGTCATATTATCATGAATTAGCAGCGCTCACCTACATGAGCAATATGTTGATCGTAGCAGTTTTGAGTCGAACTCGACGTGCGCCGCGGACTAAGACCTCCATTTTTACCTCCCTTTCTTGACATCGTGCCACGGTTGTCATAGCAACGGAGCAATATGACAGAGCAGATGACAGAGGAGCGCTAAGCAGAGATCTGTCACTGAAATAGCCTCATATGGTGGAGCCATGCTGTAATGATGTGTATACCTATGAGTGTGTGTATGTGTGGAACACAGACGGATCGACACTGTGTGTGAATGTGTCATTACTTTTTCCACTTTCCTTTGCCGTATCCACAGAAAAATCCAGATAACTTTTGCACCGATTTGACCTGGGAGTCAAAAAAATGACAAAGGAGCCACATCAAGTGTGTTTGACCAGCATGTTCAGCGTTGAAGGTGGACAGAAATATGAAGAATGTTTTTCTGTATGAGGCATTCTTCACTGCAACTCAAGGCTGGAGGAAAGGTAGCCGGCAGAAATAATTTTGGCAATAACGAGATATTTGTAGAAAATCACTGTGAGACCTCTTTACCAGTTGTCCGTAAACTTTAGCAGTCAAAGGTCTAAGGATCAACGCAGTGGAGGAGGCTTTTCTCTTGTGATGCGTGGGTTTGATCTTTATGCCTCTGGGACAAAATCTCTGTGGTTTACGGCAATCTGTGTATTCAGAAAATGGGATAAACAGCATGAGAAACAATTAACTATATGTATTTGTTATTATTTAATCAACAATTAGAATACATCGTCCTGAACTGGTAGAGGATAATTATTTCATCATGACCCTGATCTCCACAAAGCCTGAATCAAAGATATATCATTGGCAGTTGTTGGGATCAATAGCCATTACAAAACAGAACTATTGTGCTGGATTGTTTCTGAAATGTTTTGTGTGCAGATAGAAACATTTTGAAAAGGATTGTTCTGAACACATAATGTCACAGAGAATGAGTGTCGGCGAGACGTCTGAATCTACGAGTACAAAAAGTACAAATGAACTGTTTCACACAGTGATTGCCCTGGTTGCCTTAGTGTTCAGGAGTGACCTACATTTCATATGATGAAAAAGGGAACGAAAACCCGAGCTAATAAAATCACCTTCTATCACGTAATGCGCCTAATAAATGTGTCACTTCAATCCGTACCTCTCATGTCATAAAGAACAATTTTCTGAGTTGGCCCTGAATGGATATTCCATTAGAACGGCTTGTAAGGCCATGTGAAGGTCAGCTTATGTCCCAGTGGGATGACTCTCGTCGGTCAAAAAAATTAGCACGGTTAAGGTACTTAGTCTCTCGACTTGTTTCAGTGGATTCATGATGCCACGAGGTCAGTGAAATGTCAAAGTTCAAACAGCACCAATAATGCTTCAGAGCTTCCTTCCATTCCAGTTGTTTTTCCCATTTATTCCCCCGGTCAGTAAAAAAAACCAGGTTGTTGTGTTATTCTGATGAAAGAAAGAAATCAGACATTGTCGTCATTGAAATTTGTCTTAAAACAACCAGATGTGAGTTCACAGCTTTCCCCCGGCTCAAACCTCTCATCAGCTACCGCCCCTGGATTTATCGGCCTTTTCTCTTTCATGCATCTCAACTGTCTTTGAACACACTGGTGCAATGCAGTATTTTTTTTAATCTTTTTTTTTTTTTCAACATCACTATACGGTTCAGTTGAAGACAGCAGCTCCAGTAGTGTGGATCTAAAACGTCCAGACATCTGACATTGCAGCTTCATCTTACAGCTTTGCTCATCGTACATTTAAAGGCGCAGTACATATAAATCAAGTCATGCCTTCTTTTGTACGTTAGGTGGCAGTAGTGAGTCAGCGTAGCATTCGGTTAGTGTTCAGTCTTTGAGATTTGAGAAAAAACTCGTTTCTTTTAATTCTCATGCTTGATGAAAAGAAAATATACAGATATAATATATCTCATGAATCCAAATAAATCTGACTTTGTATTTGAAAATAAATAAATAAAACCAACCATATGTGTCGATTAAAAGTTATAAAGTTGTTGTCGACACATGATTGTGTATCTCTGTCATTTGTACTTTTACTTGATCTAAGAGGCCACTTTTTTTTCGCTTTTTTTCATTTTATGATAATTTCAGGGCCTGGAGCAGGAGAGTCTTCAAGTGCTGCAGTGGCGAGCAAGACCACTCAAAGCTTTTAGAGCATGAGGGATAAAATGTGAAGAGGCCTATTAAAGGTCCCAGCATCAAATCATGCCAAACATGGTCGCGGCATGGTGTAATGTGTCCTAATGGCAGGCTATTAGGTGTATTTATTGAGGCATTTCGATGGGCAGGTCATTTTGCTTCCCTTGCCTTCACTTTTTCATCACGACCTCTTTTTCAAGCATTTTTATTTTTATTTTTTCATGTTTTCACCAGCCCAAATATCCAACCACTTATTTCTTGCTCATGTCATGGTGGATACACAGAGGAGAAACCACAGGCATGCCAACAGGGGTTAAGTTTGGAAGAAGAAAACACAGAAAACCAGAGGTGGTTGCAAAAACAGCCGGACTGAAACGCGACGCAGGAGCAGGATACAAAACACACTACAAAAGACAAGGAGAAAACAGGAGGTGAATTTTAAGGGAGATAATCTGAATGATCTATAACACAAAAGAGATGTGGAGTTGAATGACAACAGAGACGGAAACTGATACGAGGCAAGACCAAAACTGAACATGTGAAGAGAACTGAGATTAAAACACACTGGCAATGAGACACAGGTACAAAACATTTAATCGCCACAGACAGGAAACACGGAATAATAATAATGTGTCAGAAATAAACACATGAAAACAGAAACCAAGAGAACAAACATTTCGCTATGAGATAATTTATCTGATCAAATAAAAACACATTTTAAGAATTGAAATTATAGAATAAAATATTGTGAACAGCCAGAAGACTGACACAGTCATTTATATAAAGTAAGAATTACTTCAATATTTAAGCTTTTCAATACATCATACCTCAGGGATCAGGCAGCTTTTAACAACAAAGGCTGTTTATGTGAATCTTATAATCAGCATGAGGCTATAGATGCAACGTGTTGCCCTCAGTTAATAGTTTTACTTTACTTCTCAATGTGCAAGAGTTGACAGCTGTGCTGTACTTGGATTTCAAAATACAATTATCTTATGGCGCTTTGGTCGACCTGCTGCTGAGGTAATCTTAACCACAGTGAGGGGGAGATAGATTTTATACCTTGCCTGCTAAAAACATAGTTTTGTTTTCTCAGAAGAGGGAATGAGTCCACCAGGGGGGGTGTCGATCCCCTTCATCACTCCAGATAAATTGCACTCAGGTCATATAATACTACGTCAACAAAAATAAAAGTATGCCTGTAATATCACTGCTTTTTGATTAAATATTAACTCGCTCATTGTGACCCGAACATAACAGCTGCAACATGATAAGAATAATTTGTATTATCGTAAGGTCAACCTGCCACTGCTGCTTTTGTCTGAGCCATGACGTATTGATGGAGAGGGAGAGGCATCATTAATCTCCTCATGGCCTAATCTTACTAAATAACATCGAAATAAAAAGAAGGAAACCATTACAGCGACACACCTCTAAAATAGGGTCATTGGACTTAGGCCTGCTATAATCAATATATTGATATTACCATTGATCATGCTACTTAGATCAATTTTTTGTGTGCAATTAATGATTTAAGGAATTTTTTTTTAGATATATTACATTTCTCAGTTTAAAAACAATGTTACAGCTAATTTCAGTACAGTTCATATGATTGAAAACTATTGAGGACTAAACAGTCAATAAAAGTGAAATGTCATTTTATTAGGTCTTTGTTGTTGTTGTTGTTGTTGATGGCCTGACCAGATAATCTTAGATTGACTCATAACAACCAATCTGAGTCCAACAGATGAGTCAACATGAGGCGTTCAATATGCAGAAATTAACTGATGGATTCGGAGTCAACTGTTCAGCTTCGCCCGAGTGCCGAGGACCTCATCTAGTGTCTGTTTATTAAAAGCCATATGTTGTTGTGCCAAACACTCAACCCGCACACTAATCCTGGTCTAAATAAACACCTCAGATGCCATTACTGGGAATACCGAATGCACTATGAAGATGCGTATGTTCAACAGATTTTATTTTTTTTTAACACAATGTACACAAGTTGTTAACAGGTCAAAATCAATGAAGAGCAATCATGTTTTATTCTCTGTAATGTCGTGCTCAGACATTTGTAATTATGTTTCATAACTTTATATGAGGTGCTTCTCAAGTTTATGTGCAACTATCTCTCACATAATAGCTCTTACGAGTGCCACTGAGTGTTATGTGTAAAGAGGGGGGGGTGGGTGTCTCTGTTTAGAGAGATAATTTTAAAAGAAGACATAAAAAGTACTGAAGAAAATGAAAAGAAAAAAGAGCAAGATGGGTGTTAAAACATACCGCCCGTGGGTTAAAGCCAGTCCACTGAAAGCTCTATTCCAGTTCATAAAGGTCAATTATTTACCCTGAGATCACTTTTTTTTGTTTTTAAAGCAAGAATAGCATAACAACACTGAGACCAAAAATCAGCCATGGAGATAGTGAAATATCATTTGCTTCAATCACGGCAACTGTCGTGTGCGTGTGAGTTTGTGAAAATATGCATACTGAAGACTGCAGAAAACAAGTCAAACACTGTGTCCTATTCATTTTCAGTTAAATGAAGCACAAACGTTTAAATTTGCTTCTCATTTTGCTGCTCCAGTCTATTAAAAATCAAATTAGACTGCATGCGGTCCCTGAACTAAAAAGAGTTTTGACTCTCCTGTTAATGGAGCTGCACGGATGGATAATGAGTGACAGAAAGTGAAGGGTAAAAAGATAACAAAACAGGCGGAAGAAACGCAGCGCTGATCAGTGGACAGGGTTGTGCTTGCCCTGCTGTACATATGAGACAAATGGAAGGCTGGTGTCAGTATCTACTAGTAGTAGGATGTGTCTCTGCCTGTCATGCTCCCCTGCTTCCAATGCATGACAATTATCCAGTTCCAGACTGTGCAGACAATAAAAATAAGCCTCCATGAAATGACACCCCAGAAAGGGGTTTAGCACAAAACTTCAGCTGTCAACAAGTACCTTGTGCATACAAACAGTCGCGGGATTTTTTTTTTAGGGTTTGCTCTTAATTAATCGCGATGGTGGCTGTTGCATACATCCCTTCGCCTCGAAGATCAATAACAGCTGGTATAAGGTGTAAAGTTTGTTTGTGCTTTAACTGTTACTACATCTCCATTTAATGCATCTGTTGCTATCTGTGACATCATCATATCCATTTGAACTTCAACAGAGCAGAAGACTGCACTTCTATCTAATAAATAGTTCTTTTCATGCATTCATCAATAATAATGAATAAATCCCAGTGCCATTTATGCTGCTCACATTTTAGAATTTAACAGCACTCCTGCAATAAAGTGTATATTTACTACACCGTCATCTGGATCATATGTGGAGAAGCTTCTTTTTTTAATAAAGTAGATACTGAACTGGCCCATACAATGAAGAAAGACAATTTAAAAGAGCTTGAAGGTTTCCATCATACTGTTCATTGTGTGGTTGTATCATTGGTGTGCCATGCACACTACAGCGTTCATGGCATGTTTGTTTGTATGTTTGTCTTGTAAACGTGTGGTTGATTGCCAAAATGGACTGTTTCTGTTCCAAAAATGAAAAAGTAATTAAGCTGGTGTATCCACATTGATGAAGTAATACAATAAAAATAGTATTAAAAAATAACTCTTGGACACGATACCAAATGTTGGAACCTGTTCTTACTTACTTTTACCAAAGTGAAGAAGGTGAATCAGCACTTTTACCTCAGTCCTTTTTCAAGCAAGTATATTTGCCTGGCCTGCTTTTCAGGCGTGGTTCAATCATGGGGGAGGAAAAAGCAGACCCACAGTTTGTTTCATGCAGTATCTACTTTTCAGGTTAGCTGCAGTAAAAAGTGATGCATTAAGCCCTATAGTGATGAATCACTATTCTGAGTTTGAGACGTTAAAGTAAAATGTGTGGTGTTAATGCGAAAAATGTGAAATTATTAAGAAAACACTAGAAGGTTTAGAGTTTTGAGCTTCTGCGGTCAGATAATGAGGTCTGTAGTTATAAAGATACATGCTGAGATTCAGGCATTGTCTCCAACATGAAGAACTTTATTCAGAATGATTAAATGTGCTCACACAAAGACTGATTGGCACATGCATATTGGAGGGTGCAGTCTCTTCAAATAAGTCAATTCCCATCAGTGAATCTTGAAGAAATTAAAATATCATTAAAAACCTCATTGTTTTCTCAATTATTTCTACATTTTATGCAATAAAGCTGAAATTATTAGGAAGAACGTGTAAAATATTGTATTCTATGGTGAATAGATCTCAAATATATGCATTGAACTGTTGGACAATGCTCACTTTATTGGACTTTATATTTCTGAGCTGCACCAGTTAGAAACACATTTCTGAAACTGCCAAGCATAATATGTGGCATCTCAAATAAAGGACTTGTCCAATTAACCCCTACAAGGCGGCGTCTAATATGGATTTATGTCCCCGGTAAGATGCCTTTGTGTCCTTTCAGCAGCGTCACGGGTCGTAAACTTGGAGTCACATGAGGTCAGACGAGCACTGAGGTCACCTCCAAACACATCCTGTCCGACCTTCGAATGTGTCCTCATCGGAATATATCAACCCAACAAAAAGTAAACACTCGTCCTTGGGAAAATGGAAACTAAAGATCTGACGAGAGAACGTCGCCTTTGTTGTTATGTGTGATATAATCGAGACACCAAGGGGAACCTGTTCAGTTGCTTTGTTCGTCTTCGCAATTACCCCCCCCCCAAAAAACCCAAATCATACGTAAGCTTCAAAGGTTGCAGAGTAGGGAATAAGAAATGAGATATTGAATTTTCCCCCAATATCAAACAGAACAGCGTAATAAATGTATTATTTAACGTGTTTCTCTGCATCACTTTATAGGATTTCATGTTTTTCACTTTCAAACTTGGGGGAGTGCTCATTTATTGCTCTAATTGGCCAAATAAAAGCCGAAGAAGGAAATTTAAGTGGCAACATAAATTTCAATTACTGATTCCAATTATGTGGAATTGGATTCACCTCCATCTCACAAACAGTCACAAAATAAAAACAACCTCCATTAACTTACACACGCGTGCACGCACATACACTCGCGTGCCAGCACACACACAGAGAAACACCACAGGGATATGATAACCTCACAATCTAAAACAATCATTGCAAATGTTTAATCATACGATTTAATTTGTGCAGGATCATGAGATGTTTACATCAATTAAACAACTCAGTTGGAATGAAGACGGCTGGATGAAGCACTTTAGAAAACCTGCAACCGGTCTTGGCGTTTGGATCCAACTGTCAATCCAAAAGGGAGGAAGCATTTAAAGTGTTAAATGTTCCTTCATTCGGCATTATTTCCGACATGTGTACATTAAAAAGCCCATATTTAAGAGTAATAGGCTCCATTAAGATATATGCTGCTTGTATTGGACATACATTCTTTCTGAATAATAAACCAAAGTATTGAATTATGCAGCCGAGTGCTGTAAAAAAAAAGGCAATGGAATGAATAATGAGAGAACCAAAAACACTGATTTTCAACTAGCTTTAATGTATTCTCCTGAATAATGTTTTTTATGTGTTTTTCCTCATGCTAATTTTGAAAAAAAAAAAAAAAGGGGGGGGGTTCAAAATGTGAAGATTTGGCATGAAATGTAATGCTTTTATTAATTTAATGGAAATGAATTGCACATTATGAAAGCAGTAAGTGATGTTCCATCCAAGCCGAGGTGTATGGTTGATGTGTTTCTTGCTCGGATAGCGATTAGCACACAATTAGTGTGCAGTCTTCTACAGTGTATCGTACATATTCAAATCAATACATACTTTACATAGGGTACACTGGAAAAGTGCTGCCGCTACAGACGAAGACACCTCTCTGTTCTCTTTCCCGCACGCCCTCGCTGATCAATACCAGTGCTCGTAGCTGCGTTAAGGGTTTGAAGGTAACCTTGTTTGAGGATTTTTGCGAAGCCGCCGAGGCTGATGGAGATTTGCGTTATTTGTTTCACTCCACCCTCGTAGGGAGACCTGTTGACCCGTCGGTTCAGCTGCTGATTATCTTTTCACTGGCAGAGAAAAATATGTTTCTCATTACCAGCATTGGAGATTGATTGCGGTCTTCTTGCTCCAGCGTGGTGTGTCTGATTGGCCTGCGGTGGAGATAATTGCAAGGCTTGTTGTCGGAGGATCCCGATTCTCGTGCGCGGCCTTTATCGTCGGGCTGCCCACAGAAAAGCCCGGCGCTTTCATCAGTCCCGGGGTCTTCGGGTCGCAGTTTTATTCTTCACTACGAATGCAAATACACTACTCAGACAGAAGACTTTCTATCTTTAGTTCAGACGGTGGTTTCAGATATCAGTCATTATGGAATAAAAGGTTGGAGCGTGGCACTCGGAAAAACTTTTTCTTCAAAATCAATGCACATTTTTCTGCACTCAAAATGCTAATCTGGTCAGAATTTGGTCTATTATGTGCTGCTACATCCAATGTATTTTAGCCTCCTGATGTTTTATTTAATTATTTTTTTCCACTTCTGGGCCGCAAAGCCCAGATGCTACTTCTAATTAAGAACTGTTTGAAAAAGCCCCAGACATACGACAACAGCTCTCCACCTCTCAGCAGCCAAATGTGATCCGTCAGCGATGCGCCATGTCGGATTTTCGATGACAAGCTCTACATGCAGATGTTGACAGATTGCTCTATTATCAGAGAACAAACATCTCAAAAGTATACATAATGAGCACATGAAGCAAGACGGCGCAGTTTATATAGTGTCAGGCTGTGTTTGCCGATGCTGATACGTGAAGATAAATATTGCTTTTATGCCTTTTTGTGCCTTACTGATGAATAAAAGCTTATCCCTCTCCCCTTCTTCTGCCTAACAACTGATAATAACCATTATTACTCATCATTGTTAGTTGCACTTTAGACTCTGCTGTGATTGGGGTCACTCAAAAGGCTAAAGGTCAGAAAATAATCTTTATGCTCCTGCTGGTATTTTCTGCACGTTCTCTCACCACAAGGGTATTTTCTAAGCTGAGGAGTAACTTGGGCTGAAGCATGCGCTACAAAAGCAGTGATTACAAACATGTAATTGCCTGACTCCATGACTTAAATCGAACATCTGTCTGAAGCCTCTTTTCCCATTCACTTCCATTTATTTTTATTAGTATGCAAATTGGATTATTCCAAGTGCTCAGTGATGCTTGGTTCTGTTCATATGGATGATGACGCCTTTGTACCATTTTCATACAGCCAGTCACCTTCGAGTCACTATGTTTTAATAGCTGATGTGTGCGGTTGAGGGGGAATGTTCACAGTATGTACAGGGTAAGGAGAGAAATGACAAATGAGCCTGTCTTTGGTTCTCATCAATTCTTGTGGGGTCGTTTGCATTACGGGTTGTCCAATGTATCACTGTCTGACCTCATTACCCCCAAAGCCCCTGTCCTCTGACCTTTGACCTCATCATAAAGTTCCCGGACATACTCGGGTCGAGCCACCGTTCACAGTTGTCAACATTTTTGACCTTTGCACGGAATTAAAGCGATGCGATTCTCACACAAGGTTGACAACCCACCTGCAATTGCAAAGCTTGCCTTGTTATTGCCTTGTTATGACATTTTTGTAGGCAAAGGAGTTTTCTCTCTCTCTCTCTCTCTCTCTCTCTCTCTCTCTCTCTCTCTCTCTCTCTCTCGTTTTGTTTTGACAGTTAGTATTTATCCTTTTGTTTCCATTAAATGGACCCACAAGGTGGTATCTTCATCTGCTGGTCCACAAACTGGCCTTTGTACTTTCTGAAAAATGTGAGAAATGGGTTTGGAAATCACACCCGACAAACGGTAGCTTGAAAGCGACGTCTGAGGCCATACTGTGCAGAGGGTTAATGGTTTGCAGAGATGGGGAGATTGGACATTTCTGCATTTCCTTTGCTCATGGTGGACAGAAGAATGGAGAATGACAGACGGTGCAACATGACAAAAGATAACATCACATGAACTCAATCATAGACAAGGTTGGAGCAAAACACATATTTCGTGCTGTTGTAAGATATACCAGACTAACATGTTATAGCATACATCAGGGATCAAATTACGGTAGTCATTTGATGCTGTATTCACTAATGAGGTAAAATGTAAAATTCATCTTAAACCGGTTCAATTCTGGGCTTGGGTCTTTCTGTGTGAATGTTTTGGTTTTCTCTCGATGCTTCCCAAACAGTCGTCATTCTGATCATGTTGATTCCTCTCTCTAAGTAGTCTGTGTGGATTGGCTGAGTCAATTTGTTTACCCCTCTCCACAGTGGAAATCTGTTCATTGTGCACGTGCGTGTGCATGTGCATGTGTGGTTGTCTGCTGTAGCCAAGTGATGAAATGGCAACCTGTCTATTCTAAATTCTGCCAAAGTTGGAATCACTTTCCGCTCCCCACGACCATAACCTGGACAAAATATGGATGGATGGATGGAATCCAAAGAGTTAAAACTAGCTTTAAAGCAACAGCTATAGCTGTTCGTCACCATTACAGACACAAAACAGGCACCATACATCGATTTGGATATCCCCAGGTAGCGGGCAGTGATGTAGTTTGCATATAAAGGGTTTTGAACCCACTACCATTTACCTGTAGTTAGTTTAAATTGACACTTAATGCAGCGGGACCCCCCGCAGGGGTGTGCAAAGGGAGTCACCGTGAGTAGAGTGTGGGTGTAGGGTGATTATCTCAACTGAGTCTATAATTCTATTTGGGCTCAGGGAGTTGCGAGCGTGGCTCTAGATTTTTAGTCTTGCTCCAGATAACACGGGGAAATAATGCACAATATGCCCTTGTCAAGTGTCTTTGAGTGAGATATTATTTCCCTACTTACTTCCACCCTGGATCATGGTGACAGCTAAATTCTGGATCTGAAAAGGGCAGAAACACCCACTGCTTTATACAATCTTTTATCCAAACAGAACAATTCAAAAGTAGAACTCAGTTTCACTCCTTAAAGAAGAGGCTTTATCTGGGCTTATTCCTTCAAACAGATTATATTAGCTGCTAATCTCTCGCCGAGGACCTCTGGTGTCATCAGCAGGGAGGAAGCTTACACTCTCAGCCAATATGTGTAATGTTCAGGAACAAAGGAAAGGAGAGGCTTCATTGTGTCATCCATCAATGACTAATGCAAAGCTTTCCAATCTCGTCTACTGGGAAACGACAGGACGAGGTCCCAGTTGTTTCAGACTCCATTTTTACAGTGTGGTGATGATGTCATATTGAGTGAATGGACGTGAAGCCAATCAAGCGTTTCCATTATGCGTCACTTTTTTTTTTTTGTCTCACACGCAGAGGTATTCATCCTTTGACGAAACGCATGCCATTACAAAAGACTCACGTCATAGTTTAGATTAAAACCTATTGATCCTTTTTTCACCAGATGTGTATACATTTACTATGTGCACTTTTATAATGGTCACCTTTAGTGACGACCTCACAGTAACTCCTAATCTACTATGGATTGAACCCATTGTGCTGTTTGGCCTATTTTGTGAGACCATGTTTAAATGCAATAATATCAAGTTGTGGCATTTGCATTTGGTGTAAGGGAAACTTTTTGTTGTTTTTATTTTTTTCATTTAAGAATCACATTATATTTACAGGGTTCCTTCTTTTGCCAAACTGATTTGATTCACGGACACTGAATAGATTGATCAAACGGATTTACATGCAACAAGTATATCATCTGTTTCAAATCATTCAAACATCTCCATCTTCTGAGCCTACTTGGGAAAATACAAGTATGTATTTGAGAGCTGCATTGTCTTCTCACTCACCCATTCATGCTTTGCCACCTCCATTAGATTTACAAAGCGTCATGTGATGATGTTGTGCAGACACGTGAACTATGAATATTTCTCTCCAAGTGGACCCCGCCATATTAAAGTCTTCCGTAACACATCTCCTCATCCGACTTTCATTCTGATTTGTGTCAGTGTAAGCACAGCTAATGAAGCTTAGACATTAGTCCATTAGGGGGATATTTCCTTTTATGTAGTGTTTATATATATTTCTCTGTAAGCAAAATCCACAGCTGTGATGCTGTATTTTTATTTATGACTTACACAGTCAAACCATGTATGTCAAAATAACCTGATCTTTAATACATGCATAACTTTTGGAGGGGGCAGTTAGTCCAGTTAGAGTGATTCTCTCTCTACTTCCTTTTATTTAACAATATTAAAATGCACATTCTGCAGGGTGCCGGAGGAGTGGTAATAATCACTCTTTCCTCACTGTTTGAATGGTAATGAAGGTCACTTGGCCCAACATTTGTGGGAAAGGTGAGAGTTATCTGTGGTTTGTATGGCCTCCTTGACAATGAAAGATAGAGGCATGCTTTCTGGGTTAATTAGTGACTCTAAACTGGTCTTGGGAGTGAATGTTTGTTAGTGATGAACTGGATGGACGATAGTTCCATTCCTATCCAGCATCACTTCATCCTTTAGCCTGATCAGGAAGACTCTGCCATTTTCCCATTAGATGTTTACTTCTACTCTTGATGGTACAGATGATCTTCTTGGAACTATAATATTAATTTTGTGTCCATTTAATATCCATTGTTACTCCATTCTTCAATAATTGAAATTTAATTGTGCGCTTGTTAGGAATGTGATTAGAAAAAAAAACTATATTTGTGATTGCAGAACCCGCAAAAGTCCACGTTGTAATTTTTATGCCCACATAGGTCCTGATGTAACGTCACTGGGCATGTGCAGCCTGTCCTTCAAAAAGACAATTAAAAAACAGACAGCAAGGGTTGTTGTTTTTCTGTGAGACGTTTAAATAAGTGACATTATCACATGACAAGAGCACGCCGTGCATCCTCATGCGGCGTGAAACTGGCAGCTTCTGAGCCGAGATTGGTTGAGAAACTTAGTGGAAAGCAACCCAAACATCTGCTGTGCTGTTCATTTTAGCACCCAACTGTGGCGCAGTCTGCATCCCACTGTTCCTCCCTTGAGGTTTCAGGAATTGACAGATGGCAACGGATGGAGAGAGAGTGTGTGTGCGTGTGTGTGTGTGTCTGTTTGTCTACCCGTCTCTGTCTGTTTGTGTTTGTCCACATCTCCTTGCACATATACATGTTTTGCATTTGTGTGACAGCATCTGACAAGTGGGCCCCGCGACACCGAAATGCCTCCTCTCTGATATCAGCCCCAGTCTCTGCGGGCGTTGTGATTTGAGTTAAAAATGTCACCTCGGGAGGGCATTCGGCGCTGAATCCTGAAGATAAACACAGATCTACTGGAGAAAACAGATGTTTCATTTTGGTGATTACAAGTGCTATTATGGATTATGAAGCTGTGAACAGTTTGTATTAAGTGTCTCTGTGTAAAGGACAAACTGGGAGCTGAACAAATCATTACCACGCAGTTGTTTTAATATGAATGGAACAACAATAACTTGAGTGTAATACAAACCTAAATCGGCATCCTTCAAAGGCACTTACGGACCGTTTGAGCTTTTCAAGAACGAAACAAATGCAGGTTAAAAGATTCCACCAGGGGGAAAGAACATAAAAAGAAAACTGCAAAGTTTCGTCTTTCAGGAGAACCCAGAGCAATTGCTGATCCATTAGCATTTTTACTGACTTGGCATAATTTGATGCTTCGCTCGCTTTGAGGTACAACCCAACATTAAAAATGCATCTGTCTCAATTAAAACGATAAGACATCCCACACAAGGGACTCTCACCTTAAATGTTTGCATGTATTTGTGGAGAATAACTGTAAAATGCATGTTTCTTCACTAGAATATCAGCAGTTCATTGATATTAGATGTTTATTATGAGTGTCAATCAGAGTAACACAGGAGCGCTTCTCTAATTGTTTATGCCAAAGTCAATTTACCAGTCTAAATCTATGATCGTTCATCCTGTGAAAACAATTTAATTTCTTCTGTTGACTAGTTTTTCTAGCTTGACTTCAATAAAGTAAATGTAAACTGACATTATGTCGCCTTTTTTATTTTATTTTACTTATATGTATTTAATACATGATCAGGATGATATGAGTGATCAAATACCAACCTTTGGATTGGACATTGACTCTATCAACTCACCCACTGACTAATAATGCGATGGTAAAGTGAATCAGACACAGATGTTTGTGTAAGTCAGTGCTTCTCAAATGGTGGGGCGCGCCCCCCTGGGGGGGCGTGGTGGGGTGTCAGGGGGGGTGCGAGGCGGGCGCGACTTTCAGTATTAGTGTCTTTATTCATGCTTGAACAATAAAAAAGGGCCTCCAGCCACTAGGTGGCAGCAGTGCTCAAACTAATCAACAGGCTGCCTGTTCAACCAGTAGAGTAGAAGAAGTACTACACATGAACACCTGTGTACTACAGAGCTGGCGGAGGAGGAGGAGGAGGAGTTTCTGACAGGAGTGAAAAGAAAAAAGGATGAGGCGTCAGAGGAAAAGAAAACAGGTGAGAGTAAACATAAACCTAGTAAGAGCAGGAGATATGACGATGCCTACATAGCCCTTGGGTTTACCGTGAACACGTCGGAAACGAGGAAACACCCATTTGTGTTTTATGCCTAAAAACTCTGGCAGCGGAGCATGAAACCAAATAAATGAAGACGGCACCTGGAGACCATACACCATACACCTGGAGACCATACACCCGTTATGTCAGTAAGCCACTGGAGTTTTTTCATCGTAAACTCCATGAGTATCGCCAACAAGCCGGTCATTTTGTCAGCGCGGCATCAGTAAACAAAAAAGCCTGTTAGCCTCTTACAAAGTTGCCCACCACATCGCAAGGTGCAAAAAACCCTCACACCATAGCAGATTTATTTTGATAATCAGGCGATTGTTTGCAGAATGCTGGTGCCAGCAAATCATACAGTGGTTTATACAGATAAATAAATACATATTATCAAGTTCTCAATGGTACTACAATTCGGGGGGGGGGCCCTGAAAAAAATTCTGTCCTCTAGGGGGGGCGTGACAGAAAATAATTGAGAACCACTGGTGTAAGTCCAGTCATCTGGATTGAGACCAAATACCTACAAAACCAGTAGCATTCAAACCAGTAGCATTCAACGTCAACAACGTAGTGTCATTTTCTGGCTAGTTCAGGTGTTTCCTATAATTAAGAGCCGTGTTAAAATCTCCAGACGCGCCACAGCAGCTTTGTCTCTATTGTGATTAATCATCTTTCTGTCGTGTCATATTTTCAGTGATGGCCTCATCGCTTCCATTTAAATTACCCTGCTTCTACATTCAACTTAATGGTTTTTCAAATTACTGGGGTTACAACAGAATCACAGGTAAGATTATGTCGGCAGAAGCATTTATAAGCATCACGTTTATAGTTTCTCAAGGGAGAAAATGTGAGCACACGACACAAGGGCTGAGAAAATGGACTTTTATTTACACAAGGCACTGAGAAGAGTCATAAAGTGGGTTGGTTATACATACTGGCAACCAATGACAAAACAAGGGGCAACAACGTGTGTGGAATATATGGAGAAGGCAACAACACAAAGCAAGATTAAAAATCCACAAAGAAAAGTGGATTAATTTGAAATGTTTATTTTTTTAAAAAGCAAAAAAATGTAAGAATTAGTAGAGGAGATTAGAAAATGTTTAGTGAACAAACTACACATACTCTGTTCTGAGGATCATCCCACAAATGCATCATTTTTTTTTACAACTGTGGCAGAAATTTACTTGTTTTTTTATTTTACTTACTTGTGTGTAATGTTAAGATATTGCATATAAATCATACACTGCTTTTCTCAAGGATTTTGTTTTTTTGATCACATTTATTGGACTTTGCAGAAGCTGAACACAACACTGGCTTTATCTGCATACAGGCAGGACACGACAACAGTTTGCTCTCAGGGTCGGCCCCTCTGATAACAAAGAGACACGATTGTTAAAGCTTACAATGTGTCATGTCGGTTACTGTTTGGCCCACAAAAGGAGGCCATCATTTATAGGAAGTGACGTATTTACTGTTGTATTGTTGTTGTTTTTTTTTCCTGTGGAGATAAAATTTTATGGCTGACATAGGACAACATTTCTTGCTGCGGTGGACAATCTCTGCTTCGTACAAGTGATAGTAACGCGAGATGACAACAGGCTGGATCTGGGATTTTCTGCCGCTAATGACTCTTTCTGTATTGACCCTGTAAATCATCTCAGAGGCTGAACTTCAGCCTGTTTGTGCCCTTAAAAATGATGCAATCTGTTAGCCTTCTTGACACTAGTCGGAGATGAAAACCAGTGTGTGTGAGGAGGATTGCATCCGGCTTGCGGTCGGGAGAGGAAAACACAGACAGAGGCCATACAGATGCAGAAAGAAAGTAAATAGACATTAGAATAGACATGGCAGCAGCTCCATCTCGCTGTGCATCTGTTCCCACTTCAGATTGAGGCAACGGCACTGGCTTAGACTTTGGAAATTGATACTTTCATCATCGCTGCAATATCTTTCAGCATAAAAACGAAGAGTTTCAAAAGGATATTTTTGGAAGGGGTGTTCCTACTCAGAACTGCTCCTAGACTTGATTTCTACTTTCATGTAATCTCCTCCCTGTTAGAGAAAGGTACTCTGCAGCTGGGCAGCGTTTGATGAATCCAGCCTGGACAGGGGAAGGATGGAGGTGATTGTTTCACTTCATAGGGACAGAGTGAAGCCTCATCATTTCATGGAGTTTTCAAAGTGGCTTTTTTTTTATTTTCTTCCAGCCTTTTGTCTTCCATTTCTCACTTTCTGCCATCTGTTTTCTCTCCTTTTCTTTGTGCTGCCACTCTCGACTTCGCTCCTCCAGCTTTTCCTTCCTTGACAGCGAGGGGCTTCACGTTCCTCTTTTGTCAGCCTGACATCCATCCTTCACTTTACGGCCTCATGTGTGACAGCCGAGAGCGAGCAACACCAAACACTAATGGCTGCAGCCCCGTCGCTTTTGTCCACAGCAGATACAAGGGTGGAGCTGAGCAGATGATCACTATTTTCTTTAACGAAATGTCAATTTCTGGACCTGCTCACTTCATTCTTTCATTAGAGTTGTTTACATGCACCTTGTAACAGTTCCCATTCAACCACAGCAGACATGTAATTTGACATAATTGACTTGTTTCAATGTTTCATGTAAAGTATTTGTCTGTGGATAAAATATCCTGAGAATGAATACTAAAGAGAGCAGTGGATGTTATGAATTCTGCGCTCTCCCAGACCCTCTACCTGACTGACAAGGTAATTGTAGATACTAGAAACTGATCATCAGGCTCCCCAGTAATTAGAATCACAGGCAGGTCAGTGCGTCCTCCCGTTTAGTCATTAAGGTGTGTTTAACTAGAATCAAGAATATATCATATAAGTTGTGCAGACTTGTACACCTGCAGTATTAAAGAAGCAAGGTTTGACACCCTGATGTATACTTTCTGTAGTTGAATATATTAACACACTGGCAATACCTTATTTGTACTACTGCTATGTCGCACCCAGTAATGTAATAATAACCAATAACATAATAGCTGCCAAACAATCATTTAAGCAATTTTAAATGTCATAAAGCCTATAATGCAATAACTTGTTAAGATATAATTAAATTAAATTCAAACAAATTAACAACCATATCTGAATTGCATAGTATTTATCCTCAAAAAGACAACTATACTGTCCACTGTACCTATTTTTGATAACTGCACCTCTTCCTACCACCTTTCCAAACGCATAACGCACATATTACAAAATTGGAGTGTATGTCAAGTGATCTCTGAATTCATTTGGGTGAGTGTCTCTTTTTTGTTTTCAAACATTCTGTTTGTTTGAAAACATTTTTTCCACATTTGCAAACAAATAAATGAATAGAATTAAACCTGATTACAATGACGGGTTTCTTATTGAGATTTTTTTTTTACAAGCTTGATGATGGCATTATCGTTCAGGTGGGAGACATCTAAACCCCTCAGGACCAGGGGTGGATTCGCCAGATCTCAACCAAATTGGACAGAATAAAAGTATCTTATCTTAGTAATGTTAAATTATAGAGTAAATTCCATCTTTCTGTATCAGACTGACTGTAAAAGCTGTATTTTTCGTACAATAGACCAAATTTCATGAAAGCTGAAGAAATGTCCCCATTTTCACAGGCATGAGAATTTTCATGTTTTACGCTTCTGTCCTTGTTTATCTTGTACTTTACTGTGGCATTGGCTCGAGGTGTTGGAATAAATTGAACCAAGCAGCTAAACACAACCTTGTCTGACGAAAAGTGCTGCGACAGATGTCAAACAATGACACTCCTAATTGTGTTTTTTTTTTTTTGGGGGGGGGGGGGGGGGTTTGTGCACACTGCCCATTTCCCAGCTTCAGGAATGGCACTGAAAGAAGAAGGTATTTTTTCCGACAAGAAAGGCTCCCGGCTCTGTGGATGTACTGCTCTTAATCTTTAATTGGACTCAAAGAGGATTGGAAACTGTGTTTCTGGCATCAGCATCGGCGAGCATCAGGTCTGCCAGCACAAGACAGAGACGACGAGAGGAAAGGATTTCGTGTTTCTGCCAAAGCTGACTTGGGGGGGTCGTGGTGCAGAGCGAGCTCAAATCTGGCAGGGAGACTGATGAGCCGCACAAAACCAAGTCACACAATAGTCCAACCTGTGTGTTCTCCTTTCAGAATTTAGACAGCACTGTTGGGTTTCTGGTATCTCGAGAGTATTTACACAATGAAGTTTCCCCAATCTAGTCACTGAACAGATACGGTTTTTTTCTTCTCCTTCTTCAGAGAGTATGCAATGCACACCAAGCAATCAATTTCCCTTCAATGCTACACAATACAGCTAAAATTGTTTCCTTCTGCCTCGAAGTGCCCATTCTTTTTGTTCGCTAATAGTGTGAGAGCACCTATCAACCTCACGTCTGACAGAGCACCACCACCAGGAAGAAGCACGGTGTGAAGGAGCGATCCCTCACAGGGTAAACAGGGCTATAAACTATCCATAGAACCAGGCAATTACATCCTGACCTGACACCGCGACCCATTTCAGCCAATCAAACAGCAGGAGGAGCCAACAACCTTGGTCTTGGAGGCTGCTAACCTGGTTAGCCGCGCAAACGCGGGGCCGGCTCTGCCGCGCCAAATTGGTCCGGGAGATTTAGTGTGGCTCTTTCCAAACCCCGGGAGCCATCTGACGTCGCTCGGTGGGAGACGCCGCTCTGTGTGACCAGCAGGAGAGGCCTCTCTAGTCTGGGCTAACTGGCGAGCATGCCAGGGGGACACTGCCAAATGTACGTGATTTATGGGCCAATGCAAAGGCTAATGCACACTGCTTTGCATATGTCCTGGTGTGGCTCTTTGTTGGACATAAAAAAAAATAGATATTTCTTGTGCTTTTAGATGCTTTTTCGTGAACTGCTGCAGAAAACACAGTCTCTATTTACGTTTATAGTTTGCTGTTGTCTCTCTTTTGGATAAAACTGGGAATAACTCACAGAAGGGAAATTGGGTTATAAAAGGGTTCGGAGGATTTGATAAAAATGCAATGAGCGCACATGAGAGACGGCAGATCACACGGGCTGAACCTGCTTTGAGCACTAACAGCTACGGATCTATTGCTAAATCTATTTATGTACTTCCACCCTCACAGGTCCAAACCTGACAGCAAGAGAGCTTCTTCTGATCAAATAGAAAACAGCAAAGGGAATATCTAATAAGTAAATAATCAGCTTTCCAGTGCATCAAGTGAATTTATTTTCTGTGTCTGGTGTGTTGCATTAGGATACCTGTGATTTCTCTGTGAGAAAATGAGTGAATTTATTTGTTTGTTTGCAGAGATCTCTGAGTATCCTCGATGGTGCCACACACAGAAGTGCATTACAAACAATCCCGGAAAAAATATTATCGAGACTTAAGATGTTGCACAGAGTTGCATCATTTAGCACACCAACAGGAAAGGAGACGTCCAAATATGGTAGAGCTTAGTTTAACTATATTTTTTAAGTTTTCATTTGAACCTTTTCTTCAATTCAACCCCGTAGGAAACAAGTCGCTTTTTTAGGTCTTCTAGAAATGGAGGTCTCACGCCAACATGAATGTTGGCACAAAAGTAACTGACGGCTCAACAAATATGTTGAGAAAACAGACAACATGGTGGCCAAATGGCAAGCCAGTGATGGGGATTGATGTCTTCCAGCGACGGCCAAGTGGGGATGCAGAGGTGGGTGGTTTCCCATACAAAGAGGGGCGTCGCCATCCCAGAAACGGATGAAAAGACCTCTCTGCAACACAAGGACAGACAATATTGTCTAAAATGTAAACAGTGGTGCTTGGCGGAGTTGGTTAGAGTATCGTTTCTTTCAATACGAGACCAGGAAATCATGTTAGTCTGGTGCTGCATCAGTAATATTCATGAAATCTGGTGATGATATGAATTTCCTCTCAGTTCCCGCTGAGCTGAGTTATTGTGCAGAACAGCCACTACTGAAGTTTACTCTGCATGTGTATCTCTCATCAGGTGAGTTAAACCACATCACCTTTCTCACTCAGCATTGATAGTTTGTGGGGAAGCAGCTCCTCCTGCACATATCTTATCATAATATCAGCAGGCCATGCCACAAATACTTTCATGCGGTGATCAGCAACGTTGGCAATATTCCATCTTTGGATGCCGTCTGATTCAGCACCAGACTTGCAAAAGGACAGAGCAAAAAACATTTACAGAAATTAAATTCCCTGCCAAAAAAGTGAGTGCAGGAAATTAAAGAGGTGTTCCTTTCCGAGCCACCGAGATGGATGAAAGGAGCAAACAGTGGGGTTTGTTCGCTGTATGAGATCAACATTGAGCATGTTAATAAAAGGAAACAGAAGTGTGTATCACAACAAGAGGCTTTTCAATATCCTTCTCTGGAGGAAGACTCACTCTCCCGCCGTGGAGGACTCACCTTTGTGCATCTGCTATGTTTGTTGGTAAATGATGGCAGCACTGATTTCAGCCCCATGCTTGGATTTTGCCTGTCCACATTATTTGTTTGAAAGGATGGAGGTAAACATGGAGGAAAAACAAGTAATGGAGGTGGAAACTGGAGAGGTAAAAGCCGCCCACACAGAGACTACTCCACTGTATACAAACAAGGAGGCTTTAGAGCATGACGAAAAGCACTCAGAAATACAAAAAAAAACCCTCAGATTTCCCTATAAGAGCATTACAAGATATCATGGGTTTATTATTTTTAAATTGGAATGACAAAAAAAAACACACACTCACTCAAACACAGCATGGTGGAAACTGTTAAAGTACTTGTAAATATTACCATGTGACACCAAAACAAGTTCATGAGTATTATTCCAGAAATATCAAAATATAAGATCAAAATTAACATTGATTACTTCCAGATCCTTTAAAGATGGACATTCTTAAGACGTAGTTAACTATGGAACAGTAAAACGTATCTCATCATTATAAATCGCATTACAATACTTTACAAGGAGTATGCTAATATCCATGGTTGAAACAAACAAAGCATTGTCGTTAAGTAAATGAGATTGGAACGATGGAGAACGTTGGTGAAGAGCGTGTGGATACACTGCCATCTGCTGACTAACACTGCACATCACATTTTATTCTCCAGGCTATTTAGAAAGATATTCTTTACTCGAATTTTCGCACTGCAACTTATAACGATTCTTTGTTTTCCATTTTGAAATATCAAAAACCAGGCACTAATAAACCTACAAGCATGTCTGCAATGCAGAAGTGGCTGTTTCTTTATCTTTTACAGTCAAAGGGGCAGCAATTTTGTTCTCAAGCACAACTGCAGTGTTTAAATATTCATACAATTACAAATGAATCTGCTGTGTTTAAAATAAAAATACTCAAAAAACCAATTCACTTGTATGAAACAGTAATGTTCAATCAGCATTTCTCTGATAAATAATAAAGTACACAAATTACAATGATCCTTCAATATATTTAGTAAACAAATGTCCCAAATTCTTTGTCTTTAAATCTTTATCTCAAAAGAGGACGAAGGAACACAAAGGTTTAAAACGTTGCCAAACTCAGCGGTGACTTTTAATATTAAAAGTAGTGTCATAGATTAAGAGATTACGTGACATGGATTGTACATATGACTAAAACAGGCAAATGAATGAATAAAAAACAAACCAAATAAATAAATAAGAGAGTGCTCTTTTGAAGATAGACAGAGGAAACTGTTCAGGCAGGATTAAAAAGTTGCATAACATGTTGTTGTTGTATTCTGTTTATTGGACTTGAAGCCCGTCAGAAAGGACATTAGCATACAGATACATGATGTATACAGAAGCCGCTGCTAATCCTACAAAACCCTGGGTGTCAGAGTTTATTGGAAAGTAACATTTGACTGTCAAAAAACATTAATAATCTTACAAAAAAGTGCCCGGGCTATGGCTTTCCTTGAACTTGAAAAGACTTAAATGAACCAATGAACCGTACTTCATTTTAGCAAAAGTAAAGTATGCATTTTATATTTTACAACCGTGCCTCTATCGTAAAGAGAAATGGAATTATAAAGAGGGAAGTGGTGTGCTGCGAGTGATTGAATGAGGAAAAATTACCAGCAATATATCTCAACAACCCTGTACATGAGTCATTTCTCTGCTTGAGTCAAACAAAATGCATTCCTTTTTTCTGGTTGTTTCTATCTGATTTACTATGTTGATCTTCTACGAAAAGTAATGTCATTACCTTTATGTAATGTTTTTTTTTTCCAATTTCACATGAAAATTGCAAAAACCTTCATGACGTTCAAGCTTGTTAATAGAAAAAGAGACGTATCACACTGCTTTTATAGTGACAAAACGAGTTTTTTCACTGATGTTCAAAATTATATTTCTATATGGATTTGGTTTCTAACTGGCTGGAGAGAATTGTGCCTCATAAAATCAGCCTACAGTCATCATCCATCTTTTTTTATCTCGACCTCGGGGTACATTAAATAAAACATCTCAATTCAACAAAACTAAATTTATTCAACACAAACAACAGCTTGAAGTGCAGGGTTTTACCAGAACTAATGCAGAGCAGATGTCTGATGTGGGATCTTAACAGGTGAGGACCGCTTGATGCTGAAAAATGTATTTCCCTCCCAGAGTATATGATACACTTGTGGCAGGCTTAAATTCCCAATCCCACAATGCAGATTGCCAGCAGCACCAATGACACAAGGCTTAACGTGGGTGTGATTGTAGATGCTTTACCTGTGGAAGAGGGAGAAACAATGTAAAATAAGGTGGACGAAACAAACAGACGTAATGATTTAATCTATATGAGGGCTGAGACTCACCCTGAATCCTGATCTTCCTCACTGGGCCGTCACCTCCTTCATAACGGCCACGCACCATCAGTTCATAATCTCCCACCTGAGGCATGGGGAAGTCCATGAAGTGCCAGCCAGTGACGTAGACCTTCCCATATATGTATCCCGTCTTCCTGAACATGACCTGCGAAGACGAGGAACGGAGGCACATTAAACGAGTTTTAACTTCGACCGTTGGGCTGCACATGCATTAGGAAAACGTTACAAAGCTTGAATGTACCTTGTAGTACAGGGGAAAGGAAATATTGCCAAACCAGTCGTACTGGATGTGATCCCACCACACGTACAGCCATTTTCCTGTCCAGCTGATGTAGCGCCACATCCTTGGAGGATCTGGCGGTGCTGTAAACAAACATTTCATGAAGCACAACTGTGAAATCGATATCATTGCTCTTTTACTCGCAGGTTTCGGTGTTGCGCTATGGGTCTTACGTGGCCTCTTTGTGAACATCTCGCAGTGTTCACCGGGCGGTCCGAGGCCCGCTCCGTTGAAGGCGCGGACCTCGATGAGGTAGTGCGAGTCTGGCAGCATGTTTTCCAGCCTGGTCTGATTGATTTCTGCTGAGACGAATATGCGATGGGCTCCTGGCTCTGGATCGTCGTACTTTCTCCAGTATTTGACCTGAAGAGCAGGACGTGGTATTTTTGTATTCATCAAATTGCAGATTGACAAGTTACTTTGAGAAGAGAGTGTGCAAATCAGTGACTGGAGTCATATATTTCATTATATTTAAGTTCCGAAATTGGAACGCTAACATTTAATGTTCAGTGTTAGTAAAGGCTTGTTTTTCTTTCCTTTTTTTGTGTGTTGATGTTCTTTAAAAACATCAAATTACTACTGAAATTGATGTGTCCAGTGGTAATAAACATCATAAACTTCATTATAACAGAAGGTGAGTAGTGACATAATGATTTTGGCCATTTCAAATCTCAGGTAATATAAGGTAAACGCCTCCAAATAATGTAGTCAAACAGTAAAATCAAAAGTGTAATCATAAATGAGAGGGTACTGCATATTTTCAATCACTAATGAAAAAATGTGACTGTTTTCCCCACAAATATTGGGAAAAAAAACATCCTTGAATACAGTATACTTATTAAATTATTGGGGCAATATTATTACAACATTAGCTCAAATATTCTTCATTGCATTTAAAATGGACAAAAGAATTGCATTGGTGACCACTACAACTCTAAAATTTCTTCTGCAATAAGCAATCGAAGGCCAGATTCCAGCTTACTATGACAATTTGATTCAGTATTAATGAGTTACAGAAAAAGCAAAAACCCCAGCTTATTTCTGCAAATAAAATTCCAGTCTCCCACTCGACATTCTGCGCATTCCTTTTTATGTCTTGGGTGACTCTTGACAAATGTGGGGAAAAAATGCTGTTTGGTCATCTGTATGTAGGTTTAAACATGGAGAACTTGTAATATAATGGTATTTTACGTGGAATCTTTTAAAGGTAGAAAGCAGGTGTTATGGTACCTGGTATCCCTCGATGTACTGCTGTAGACCCGTTCCTGTGTCGACCACAGGCAGCCACCACACCAGAGCTTCAGTGGAAGACACAGGCCGAGCATAGACATCCGTGGGCGGCTCGATCGGGACTGAAGAGAGGAAAACGATTCACTTCTCTTCCCATTTCTCCATTTTTATAGTGAAGGTACCTCTGAACAGACATTCTGGCCATTACGTGTATAATTTAAACCTGAAGTCCTCACCGTCTCGTGGGTAGTAGATGACCTTGGTGAGGCTGTAGGGTCCGTCTCCCTTCACATTGAAGGACTTGATCTTCACCTGGAATTCGCGCACTTGGAAATCTTCATCTGTCATGACGAAGTAGGTGTCCCTGTGGACGTGCCGTCTCGTCTCGGGGTCTGAGATCGTCTCGTACCACCAGTCGTAAGCATCGTGAGGCTTGAATGCCAAAATGTAGCCGAACTTTTTGCCGGAGAAATACCACGGCTGCACAGGCTGTGGGTGGCAAGTAGAAGTGGAGACCGTCTCATTTAAACTCAGGAAACAAACGGAACCTGCGAAATGGAGACACCTACGGTCCATGTGATGAAGATCTCGCCATTTCTACCTCCATAACCTTGTAAATCAGTGGGGGATATCACTGGAGCTGTGAGGACAAAAAGTAACAACAGATTTGTTTGTTTTTTCCTCTTTCAAAACCCGATGTGAGTACTTTTTGAAATATTCTTGTTCTTTGTCCTTACGAGCATCCCAGGTTTTGATCTTGAGGGAAGGGATACTAGCTTCTCCAGAGCCATACTCATTGGTAGCAATGATCCTGAACTGATACTCCATCCAGGGGTACAGGTCTGTCACCTCTGCCCTGTCCATGCTACCATCAAGAAAGGTTGGAGCTAAAAAAAGTAAGAAAAGTGTATCAATAACTATCAAGTAAAGAATGAATTCAAAGATGTTTCAAGCAATGCTCAGTTCAGATCAGACAAGGATGTTCCTGTTTTTTCATGTGAACGGCTGAGCAGAACTCACACGTGCTGGCATTCCTCCAGTCATCTTCATAGAGAGCCCAGTAGTGCCTGGTCTGAATGGTGTAGGACAGAATGGGGCTGTTGTGCTCAGACCCTTTAGTCCACAGCAGCTTCACCCACGTGTCACCGATCTCCTCCACTCGGATCACGCCAGGAGGCCCTGGAACACCTGCCCCGCGTTGGATAAAGGGTTTTTAAACACGACGATAATATGTCAACGTGATCTCGTTCATCCACACGGATGTAATCGCAAATGTGCCGCGACTGACCGACGACTTTGAGGTCGGCATAAGCCGTGTCGTTGTCCACCACGGTCTGAGCCATGCAGGTGTAGCGGCCTTCATGCCAAATCTGCGCATTCTTTATTCGCAGGTCACCGACCCCATCTTCAGTCTGAACAGCAGGGGGGGAAGACAGGAGAAGGGGAGAAACCGGAGTGAGTATTAATGGGTAAAGCTATAAAACTGCGGTTGAGGCTGTGGAAAAACGTCAAAATGGACCCCGACCAAAACCCGTTCGTAGTGTTGCCACTCCGCGTCGAAGTCGATGACTCTGAAGTCTATGGCCCAGATGAACGTGATGTCCAACATGGGGTCAAATGAAGCTGCACATCTGAGGATCACCTCATCGCCGACCTTCACCTCAGAGTCTTCAGGCGCCACCGAGAGGCTGGTCGCCTCTGTGTGAAGGACACATGAAAGGTAAAAGCTGAATTTTTTCCCTTGTAAATGTTGATGGAATTGAGGCATTTACATACATAACACAAATACGGACCTGTGATGGTAAGATAGCCCGAGCTGTTGGCCTTTCCTCTGTCATTCTCGGCCACGCAGGTGTAAAAACCCTCGTCGTTTTTGGTGGCGTTGTGGATTTCCAGACTCCCGTCAAACATGATGGATATACTAAGGAAGGTTAAAATGATGATGTCCAACGTGAAAAGTCATACCGAGTACATTTCAAACCTACACAGCTTGTTCTCTACGTGTAGAATGATTTAAATTGGTCAAATTAAACAAAGTGGTTTCTTATTGCAGGCTAACTGGTTGCGTTGTAATACACCGTGCTGACCGTGAATTGTTGAAAAGGAGCTCCTTTCCCTTTGTCCAGGTGAATCGGGGCCGAGGAGCCGCCCGGGGTTTACACTCAATCACCACACGACCGTTATTCGCTCCCAGAAGCTGCTTCTTCACAGGGTTAAACTCAAATGTTGGCGCACAAGCTGAAAAGAGATCACACATTTTTATTTTTATTTTAACCAAGGATTACCTGGAATTGTTTCTTTTAGTATATTCAATAAATTAGAAACTGGTAAAGCTCACCAATGACCCGCAGCTCAGCATTGGCATATTTGATGCCCCAGTAGTTCTCGGCAATACACTGGTACATCCCCGAGTCATCAAACGTGAGACTAGAAAACTTCAGCTCACCTTTCCCATACTAGAAAACAAAAAAGGAAATGTAATTAAAAATGACCAACAGTTAAAGTTAAAACATTTTTTAAAGCGTTTTTTTTTTTTTTTTCTCTTTACCATATATCCATCTTTGTACCAGCGGATGAACGGGAAGGGTTTCCCGGACGCCACACAGCGCATTGTGTGCTCAGAGCCGATATCAATCTGGGTGTTGTTGATTGTCTCCGCCCACTCGGGTGCAGCTGAAAAAAACAAAAAAAAAAAAACAAGCACATCATTGTATAAAACCATGAAACATCTATTCATATCGGTCAAATTAAGTAATCAACGTTGCGCAACATGCTCGCCGGTCGCTTTACTTACACTCCACATAGAGCCAGGCTTTGTGCCAGTCCTTCCCTTTGGTGTTGATGGCCTCACACTCGTATCCTCCCACGTCTTCGTACTGCACATTATACAGATGAAGCACGGCACCTGATTCACTGATTTCATGGTTCGCTGGCAGGTCGGTGGCGTCCACCTTTCTCCACACAATGTGAGGGATGGGACTGAATGGACACAGAGATACAAAGGTGCACATAATTTTCATCAAATATTTTTGAAACAGTCTGTAAGAACATTGACTAAAAGGTTTAAATCTTACTTTCCAAGAGCAAAGCACTCCAAGGTAATATTTGAGGCCAGCATGGCAGTGGTGTCTCCGAACTTCACCCTTATGTCTGCTGGATATTTCCTCTCCTCTCCTGGTTAAAAAAAAAGGTCATTATTCATGAAATGGTGTTAAAACGAGAGGATTTCTCTGTTGATCTGCTGCGCGGCTGCTCACCGTCCTCGGGTGGTAGCGGGATGAGAGGGATGAACTTTGAGAAGACGCTCTTGCCTAAGATGGGACTAGAAACAAAGCAGGAGTAGTTTCCTGCGTCCTGCGCTTCGACTTTGGAGATGTACAGGTTCCCCGTCTTCTGGGAGACGAAGCGACGTCGGTCTGTGTACAGGAAGACTGGGAACTCATTGAAGATCCAGCGGTACGACACCTCCTCTGTGAAGCGTGAAGACAGAAAAGCCATTACTCTTTGCTTCGCGCTTCAACTTTCCATGAGGTGACATAGTACATACGTGGCCAGGCTTTCGGAGGGGCACACAGCAGGACGGCTCCCTGTCCTTCCTTCACGTACACCGGATCTCTCTCTTCATCAGGAAACTCACCCACAACTACACATAAGATGAAAAAAGGTAAAAAAAAGAACAATCAGGATTAAAAATTGAAGAATATTCAGTAAGTAGTTTTTTTAACATAGGGGTGCTTCTTTATTAAAAAAATTTTTTTAGCATGACTCTTATTTTTTTGGCGAATGAAGCATGATGAGAAGAAAAAAATTTATTGTAAAAACTTAAATACACTAGATGATTTAATTAAAACATAGATTTTTAGAACATGTATCGCAACTTCAATGAAAATGATCCTAAGACAATCAAACATATTGCAAAAACCATACGTGTGACAACAGTTACAGACTATATGAAAAGATTTGACAGATATTTCAAAAGGAAATCTTGAATTATGCCTTTGATTACCAATGCTACAATACTAATAATATATATATTTTTTTAAATGTGAAAATCATTACAAAGCCAAGCAATATAACTTCTCTATGTGTCAAAATTGGGCGCACTATAGGGGGGCAATGTGGTCTTACAAAAAAAAAGGAATAAATATTTAAACACATTTTTAAAAGAATTTCACTTTTACTTCAAATTTGATGCAACGTACGGTGAAATCACATCAAGAGACATCAGAGAACGCCGTCTTGCTTTTATTTGTTAGTTATAGTAACTTGGTTTCTGGCCTTACATCCAAACTTGACCCTCGCCTCTTTGCTGATGACAGTGCCATATATATTCCTGGCCACACAGATGTACGTCCCGGCATGTTTCTTTCGTGAAGGGTTGGTGATCACCAGGTTCCCCCCCACCAAGCTGTAGTGCTCGTCTGGCTGCTCCATCAGCTTGATTTCCCAGTTATCACGACGCCACCTTTAAGGAAAATTATTACAATTAATGTGAGAGACAATCGATACACACAAGTACCTGCATCAAGTGAAAGGTCACATGTATGATATTTTAAAATGTTTTTAATTTGTGTGACCTGTATGTAGCTGGTGGGTTTGCGCGTGCCCGACAGTTCACGGACAGCCTTTTATCCGGTGAGTCTTCAGTATAAACCACATCTACAGGCTCCTCTTCAAATATGGGGCCATATCCAGTAGCATCCTCTGAGAATATTAATGAAAACTATTAAATCATGCTCTTATTTACAAATCCCTCTTCAGCTGTTTTTGTTGTTGTTGTTGTTGTTGTTGTTCTTTTTTCCTCATGGAAGACAATTCCAGCTTACCTCCATATATTCTTGGCTCACCAAACAACACGGCCACTTGAAGAAAAAAAACCCCACAAACATTGTCAGGTCAGCTCATGACGAACTGACTTTGAATTTTATCACAAGAACCACCTTTTCTTCCGGGTAATTATCGAGACCATTTGTCTTACCTGTGAAGGAGACAGAGGACGAGAGGACCAGCAGCAGTAAAGCAGTGGACGCCATGACCGTTAGCAGATCGACTCACTGAAGGAGAGCAGTTGGATGGACAGAGGGAGACGGAGATGTTGATGGACCGGGCATGAACTGAAAAAGTACAGAATGAAAGAGATGCTTGTTTTCAAGCTCATACTGAGAAATCTTGTCATTCAATGGACAACAATTGCATCTCTTTATTGCACACTTGGATGCAGGCTGGGAAAGACAGCTGAAATCCCGGCCCGACATATAAATAATTCAAGACATGCGTGACTCAGCAGAACACTGCGCGGTGCAAGCTGTGAGTGTGCACATTCACAAGGACACGCACCTGCAGAGGCACACAGGTCTGTGTCGAGTTGTGTGCACACTGAAATCCCAGAACTGTCTGGGTTCACAAAACACACGGCGGCTCTGCAGCATCCTCACAGCTTATAAATCACCTGCAACTTTTCATGCCATGAAACCATTAGAAATGTTGCTTCAACTTACTTTATACAACGAAACCTGCTCCAAGACTATGGGGTTAAAGACTGATGATCGTCTTATATTGCCACTGGGTGTCGTCAGTGTAAGTAATTTTAATGGAAATCCATCCAAATAACATCAGTCAAATAAACTCCAATTCACAATAAAATATATTAGTTTGTATTTGATTCATTCAGAAAACATTTTAACGAAAGGAAAAAATCATTGCATGTTGTGTACAGTGGTCATTACGTGGCAAAGAATTCTTTCATATGGTTACATGTTGTTTGCAGAGTCATTGTGGGCGTGAGAAGAAGAAATAAAAAAAAAAAGAAGGAAGCTGAATGAAAGTGTAGGAAGGAAGAGCTGCCAGACAGCCACCTCCCCTCTCAGCAGCAGTAACATCTGTCTCAACCAACCAGAGAAAGGGGGGGGGGGGGGGGGGGGGGGGGGGGGGGGATCCTGTACAAGGCTCCTCCACATGCAGCAACTGCAGGACACAGCACACTTGATGACTCAACAATAACACAATGCTGCACAGCAGTTAGGGGTGCCTGTTTCTCACAACTACTCTGCTGCATGTCCTTGAGATGAATCTACAAGATGTTTCACACAGATATTATTGCATCACAGTTCAAATGCAAATCTGTTCAAAAAATTTTTTAAAAATCATGCTTTAGCAGATTACAGTCACAGCCTATCCTGTTGTTTCTGATCAATTCATCTGAGTGTGTTTTCATGAGTGCGCCCCCCCCACCCCCCCCCCCCCCAGCAAATAATCCCATGGCAGATCCTCTTTGGACAGGCTGGCAGAATTTAGGTCAACACACACGAATGAGCCCATGTTGTCCTAAGAAGTGGCTGAAATAAACGTGTTTGTTGCACAATATATTTGGAGAAGAAGGCACTCCAGCAATTCTGTTGAAGTTTTGAGTTTAATGACTTACACATGACACATAAGTCTAAATAAAGTGCAAGACTGAAACATATATTATGCTTGGTCCTTATGCTTGTATATCTTCTATGTTTTTCACAACTGGGGTATGATGTTGTTCCTGGATGCTCACAAATGCTGCAGTGCTCATCTAAGAAAATGCATGTAGGTGTTTGGCGGGTCCTGCTCAGTGATGGGGAAACAGATGTTACTTGATCACGTGAGTCATTATTAGAGATTTGTTGGGGGGAAAAAATATAAACAACAGGAAATGAGAACAGAGCAGGACATTGTGTGCAACCGGCAACACTGCCAATGCTTTTAACTTCATATGCATGCTACATTATAAGCTTACAGTATGTTGATCGCAAAGTTAAGATTTATTAAAACTACAATGTATTGACTGATGAGGGTGTCGCCCCTTATGCGCAACATTTTATCCCTCCACAGTTGCAGCGACGCATCCACCCAATGGCTCCCCGCGTCCTTGACGCACACAGTATCTGACACTTTCACCTTGCCCCTCTGCAGCCTCGTGCGGACTTTCCTGTCTCGTGATGGGACTAAACCTGCAGACAGGTAGGCTAAAGAGGAAGACAAGCACCGACTTTGTCGCAGTCATCCCCTCTATATATATTTAAAAAAAAAAAAAAGTAAGTGCGCAGCCCCTTACATCACTTCGCCCCAATGACGACTCCGCGGCACCGGTAGTTGGCCGCTCTGCATTGCGGTACTCCAGAGCCGGTCCACTTCGCATTGCGTTCAACTAAGCCCGCATTTATTAACGCAAATCGGGACAAACAGCGCCGAAATGAGCCATGAACACAAACTCTCTCTCTCTCTCTGCTGTGTCTCTTTCTTACCTTAGCGGCAGAATGGCAGTAATTTCACAGCGCTGTTTTGCATGACACACCTGGACCCGAACCGCATCGTCCCGTTGAGCCCACCCGCCCGACCGAGCGTCCCGTGCACGCCAACTTTTCTATTGGGCGAAGGCGCGTGAGTGGCAAGCCGGGGAGGCGGAGATGCGGCGGCTGTGATTGGTGCGTGAGCTCACGAGCGAGGAGGATGGGAGGGATGCGAGCAGCATGCTGGCCCTGCTGCTGCTGCGCATCCGTCACTGTCTGGAGGGATAAAACCAGGAAATTACGAATAAACTAGAAAGATCAGAACAAAAGAGAGAATTGACTGGTGGACATGTTTATACATATGTGTTGTTTTAAGTAAAAATAAATAAATAAATAGATTAAGTCGAGCTCGATAATTTAATGCATTAGAAATATCCTCAAAAGTAAACAACCATGAACACAATAAGCCACATATACCAAGAAAACCTCGTACGTATTCCCGTAGTTCTTGCAGCCATGTGCTGTGCATCATAAATGACCTTCAGCTCAATCTATTATTAATAGAAGGTTCATCTCAACAGTCACACACGTAGAGATGTGATCTGAGCCCCAGTTCCAGACTGATTGACTGATCCACATGCATGATGTTTTTGAGGGTTTCCTATACGTTTGGGTGTTTTTCTGATTGCATTTGTGAAAAAGCTCATAATCCTCTTTTTCCATTTGTTGGATACTAATAACAAATTATAAATGGGTCAAAATGTGAGTTGGTTGAACATATTATCCGTCATGAACGTGATGTAAATGCAATGAAGACAAATAAAACTAACCGTAGATGCCCTGTATATAAAGCATATGGGGGTCCAGCTCGTCTGTTTTAGCAATTTTTTTTCTTTTAAAAACGAGTAATTGGAGTTTAACTTGTGCATCTTAATACAATTAAGGATAATTTCTTTTTGAAGTAGTAGTATTTGACTAGAGCAGCTTCAATAATGCCTTTTTTTGCCTATAAATCTCAAGTCATTGAAACCAAACTTCTTGGTCATTTTTGTTGTCGTGAAATCCATTGGAAAGTCAGACATCAAGCAGTGTTTGCAGCTATTTTTAGTATTCATTATTAGTTTTTAATGTGATTTAAGAATTGATAGCTGACTTTCACACTTAATATAGGAAAATTGGGCAGATCTGCTTTACTTGAAGAAAATTATTTAATGTGTTTAATCCTGTGTAATGATGAAGAAGCTTTAACCGCTGAGAGATATAATAATAATAATAATCCTAATTCAGAAGGATGGGAATATGTTGATACACTCTTGTTCATCCTCCCACCTACTCCCCCTGTAAATCACACCTTGGATTCAACACAATATAAGATAAGAAAATAACAAACAAAATGTTGTTATGATGGCCAATATGTCATATTTTGATGGATTTACTTCATAGAGAACAAACACGTAAAATTACAGTAAAACTCTCAGTAGATGTGCATGAAAAACAGAGGATACACATGAGCACAGATGTGTGTTAATCCGGGGATTAGTGGTTTATCCGCTTCAGACAAAAACCTGTTTGACCAGCAGATGGAGCCACAGGCACAGTTGTTAATCTTTCATTAGACGCACACCAGAAGGAAACCCAAATGTTTTGAAATCCTGAAACCAACATTTATTTCATTTTTTTAAACTTCATTTAAAATACAAAATATTTTGCAATATCATATGGTAGAGTAAACCATTTCGACAGCCTTTCATGCTTCTTGTGTAGCTTCAACATTAACCAGGATGTCATATATCATATCATATCATATACTGAGTTCACCAGTAACTAAAACATTGTTTCCAGGTTATTCACACGCCAACTGGCCAGTCCAACGCTATGTCCATGCCGACTGTCCTTCTGTTTGTTTGTTTTTTGTTTTTTTTGTTTTTTTTACCTAAATTAGTTCAATTTCATTTGTCTTTTTGTTTAAGTGCGCACTCTCAAGAGGACATGTCTATTTTCATCTTGTTCAGGACAACACACTTCACCCGGACACGAAATGTCGTCCTAAGTTACATCTGTGAATCACATTGAAATGTAACAGCCTGTTTGACTGTGTGCATTTTGTATAAGAAAAATACAGAAAATGTGCATGAATTGTTGTAGACAAACAAATACAGGTGTCACAAGAGCTGAATCACTCACAAGTTAAATAATCTCCTTGGGTACCTGATTGGCTAAACAGCTGACCTTGCAAATTTAGCTGACAAGTTAAAAACAAAAACAAAAAACAAAGAAGAAGAAAGAAATAATTGCACACTAAATGAAAGAGTGAAAACTGTAAATAGTCTCATCTCACACAATGCCTTCTTTCTCAAACCCTACCCAGAATGCAGCACGGGCCGGTTGAGGTCAAGCTCTAACTTCCACCCTCAACCGATCAACGCTCAGTTCAAGCCAATATTTACAAAATACAACAAAAATATCTACACCTGGAGAGCCGACACATTGCAACCTAAAAACTTGATGCAAGTTATGATAAACCTATAAGACGTGAAAATGTTTTCTTGCACCTCCCGTCCAGAGTCGGAGGAGACTGTTTGACGCACATTGGAATTATAGACCAGAGATAGAAAGCAGGAGTATACGTCACGCACGCTGTTACACGGTAGCATGCATGTGCCTCACACACACACACACACACACACACACACACACACACACACACACACACACACACACACACACACACACACACACACACACACACACACACACACACACACACACACACACACACACACACACACACACACACACACACACACACACACGTTCATTCATCCGTTTACAGTAATAAAAATCACTGAGTGGTGCACTCCGAATGAAAACAACACACACATATATAAGGGTTAAATGCATAAAACCAGAGTCACCAGTGTGTTTTACCATTTGCATTGAAAAAGAAAAACAATATTTTCATTCATATAAACAGAAAAAAAAAAAGTGTTTCCACATTCAGCATCATTACGCCGTTTTCCACCCCCCCCTCGTTTGAAAGAGCTACCAGCAGGCGACAGCAGGTTTTCACGTGACGTCGGCTTCCTATTGGCAGTTACCTGGTGAGCAGGTTGGCAGTAGTTTAGTGCTGCTGAGCAGCGGCTTTTCCTCACGATGAATGGATGAGGAAGAGAATGATTGAAATGATTGCATGAGCTCAGGTCTCAGACACGTTTATCATTTCGACACTCATCATACATGCCCACTATTGGATCCTTCGTTCTGTTTGTTAAACTGTATGCATGAGCAGATGGTAGCTGGATAACATGATTGTCACACGGCCTTAACGATCGGTGCCTGACAATTATTCTTCAGAACTAATGCTACTATAAAACGGTGAGGCTTGTCTATTTGAAGTTGTTGTAAGTTTTGTGTAGATTTCCTGGACACCCAAAAAAAATTCATTTTGAAGAGGCTACTCGTCAACATTCCCACAATACTCCAGCATCTTAACTCTTTCATGAACGTATTCTTCATTTTACGTTGACTCCCGCATGTTTAAAGTAGTTTTGAAAAGCTCACAAAAGCAAAATCTGAATGTTTTACATCATGGAGTCGTGGTATTTCTGATCAGCTCTGGCCTGTTGAGTGTATGAAGACTGATGAAACGGAAGAGGAATCTGGGTCAGTTTTCTCTACAAAGGCACTAGAAACTGTGCTGAGAGCTTCTTTATCATCGACATCTGAATATCCAGAAACTGCAACGTGTACTTTCTCTGCATGGGACACATTTTTTCTTGCAAATACACGAGTGGAAGGTTGGGGTGAGCACATCTTTCTGAAAACCCACAAAGACCACGACCACGACTCGGGGTGGAAGCACTTCAAGACGACACTGGATACATCACTCCTCCGCTTGTATTCAAGAAACAGTGACTTGGGAAAGAAATGCATGCATGCAAAAAAACAAAAACAAAAAACAAGCTGAACAACATGAGGGGTTAAAAACAGGCCGGCTGGAGCTCAGTGTGGGAGTTTTGTCTGACAGGCTGGTGGTATAAGGAGTGACCAAGTGCCGAGTTCAATGCATTTCCAAATAGGGTTTCCAATGACAGCAGCACATGGATACACCTGGCCTTGAAATATAGCTTCCTTCTTACTCTACTACATATGTACAGTCCATCTGTCTCAAAAAAAGAAAAAAGAAAAAAAAAAAACATACGCTTGTTTCTACTTAAGAGTCACACATTTCACAGCAAGTGTCCTCAAACACGCCGCTGCAGCGTTTTCTCTATACATCGTAAGCCATTTAACACTTTCCGGGTGAAAACGAGGAAAACAATCGAAGGCATATCCATCTGCGTGAAGGCGTGCAACCACATACATTTTTCCACACGCAAGCTCTCTGCCGCAACAAGTGACGCGAGGGAGCTGAGATGCTTCGAGAGAACCATGGTAAACTTCATGCAGATGTCTGTGAAGGTGATTCAATGCACATTCGCCTCCCTGCGGGTCACGCACTATACTTCGTTTAAAATATATATTTATATATATTTGGATATGTCATTTAGTTTAAAAAAAAAAAAAAGAAAGAAAAAAGGATCAAATGGCACAAATGCACACACTTTTTGCCACAATCATGCTCAGTCTGAGTGGTTAAAACCCCGTCTGGTTCTGGTACATTCCTTCCGCTATCCCATATTGCTCTCACTCTCTCGCTCTCTCTCCTTTCTTTGTCACATCTCTCGATTCACACCTTTTCATGGTCGTGTTGCGGGTGTGGGGGGGAGGTGTGTTGGTGTCAGTCTTCGCCGTGTCGGGTGTGTGTTGATCAGAGGAGGTCACAGTGTGACTGGGGTAGGGGGGAGGGGAGGGGTGGGTGGGGGCTGGTGGATGTGGCGATAGGGACGTGTAAGCAGTCTTGGTGACGGGGCAGCCACGGCCACCGGAGTGACAGCCACCGCAGGGGTACAAGTAGGTGTTCAAAGCAAACTGTCACCTTAGCAACTGTCACCACAGAGACGGCCTCCATGGTCACATTTGCCAGGGTGACATGAGTGGCCGTAGCATCTCCCCCCCCCCTCGCCCTCCCACACCCCAAGTTACACGAACGAGTTCATGGCATTGACAGGAGACGGGGCCTCTGAGCTCTCGTTGCCTTCGTGTGTGTCCTTCTCTTTCTTGCCACTGTACTGGCCGATGAAGGAGCCGTCCTCGTTGAACTGTCCGTCCCCACCCTCCCCATAATCCACCAGGCTGTCGTCGCTCTCGTCACGGCGCACCGTCCCGTTGGATGGCGTCCGGCTGCCCTTCAGTGGCTTGTGGTCCTCCGTGTCACTGCGGAAAAGTGGAAGACGTCTGAAGGAAGGACGCTCATGCATTTCACACTTGGAAAAAAAAAAAAAGTAAAATAAAGACCTAATGTCCATACAAAAGACAGACACGAGCATTGGCTTCTTACACATTAGCAGTCTGCCTTTCCACTGCACAAGCACACCTTGCCACAAAGATAATGTCATGGTGGGATGTCGTTTGCTTGCTCATTGTCTTTGAGTGTTTAAAACACTTCATGTCAAAAACTCAATGGTGCACAAAACATGTCCCTTTAAGGTAAGGTACTTGTACAGTGGGGCAGTTCAAATCCTCATACATAGTATCATCTAGTGTTAGTGCTGAGGTGATGTAAGCTTGGGTGCAATGCAAAAGGGGGATTTTGCAAATGCGTGCAGTTCATCCTTTGCAACAGAACCTGCGTTAGAATGCAACCTCTGAAATTAATCCCATTATTATGCTTTCCGATTACATGCAAATATCAAAAAATGCAAGTATTTTTCTGATGATTAACTCATTAGTACCATTTTGCATCCACATCATATGCTCCATTTGTCTACAAACACAGATTCTACTGAATTCTCCACAAGCTCTACGGGATCACACTGTTCTCTCATCCCGAGCTAAAGGTTGTTCATCCTTTTAAAAAGCTAAATGAGGCAAGCTACAGTCAGCAAAAAGCAGTCACGCAATGTTACTTTTTAGTGTTGAAGCTGAAACTGTCGTTAAAAGTGTCGACTACGTCGCAGATCAGATGCGCTTTATTCTCGCCTCGACTCTTACTTAGATCAGAAACAACTCAAAGTTGTTTTAAAGGTTGCGTTCAATTGCATGCCAGGTTTACCGCAACTTGTCTTACCTCTCCATCGACCTAAACTCCCCAAAAACAGAGAAATGAAAAAATAAACAAATAAATAAAAAAAATTAAAAATCGAAGGACACATGAAAAGCAGGTCAGGAGTCACATGCTCTATTATCTCATGTGCTTTTCAGACACACATACTGTACATTTTTAGTTTTTCAGGAGAGAGCATGCACAAGGGAAGCTTGAAAATGAAGTGAGATTATACCAAAAGAGCTGAATTATTCAAACTAAATATTTTTCAGAAGTCAGATGTTTTTTTTATTAACCCTTTATTGGGCAATTGGTCATGTTTTTTTTAAATCCTTTTCTTTTTTAAGTTTCTTCCAATCTAACAATAACAACAATAAAAGTCATTAAATATGGTTGCAAAACACAATACACAAACTGCTTGAATAGGATTCTTCCATTTTATTAAATAACTTCGAATATTGAAATAAAGACTGTGTTTTGATTTGGAATTGAACCTTCTACTTTAGAGAATTTGATGAAATATGAAAAATTGTGATGTTAGTTAGAGATATATTCTATTTAGATTTTTTTTATAAATCATGAACTATGTACTATTTTGGTATTTTACACTATTTCCTATATATAAGATTTGGAGAATTTTCTGACTTTAAAAACTAAACTTTGAAATACAATTAAAAATGTCCTTACAGTTATAATATTGTTTTTCTTATATATTTCATTCAGTGCCCTATAAAGGGTTATTGTTTCTATAAAATGGGGGAAAAAATGAAAAACTAAAATGTTTCCTTCTCGTTAGTATAGCCACTGAGTTGTCAGAGATGGAGTAGATTGTTAAATAAAAGTTAAGTAGAAAGCATATTTTAGGTGATTCAAAGCCATTTATTACGTAAGATGGCCCATGTGATTGTGAGTTGGTAAATATAGAGATGAACACAGACGAGTCGGGAGTTCGCCTTGCCTCTATGGAGTGTTTGGTAATGGAGTCTGGTGGGGAGAGTGTCTCTGCAGCCTGGTAAAATGTTCTACATACAGACAGTCAAACCAGGAAATAGTGAGTAGTAAAAAAATAAATAAATAAACACAGGAAAATCTTCTTTGACAAAACCTGATTTTGGTCATGAATGCATCTCACCTGTACTCTCCAAAAGTCCCATCATCCTCCTTCATGGGTTGGATCTCTGGATCCTGGTGAGCATCTTCTTTTTCTTTGACTTGAGAAACATATTTTCAGTTTCTTTCCACTTACTAATGTCACTGTACTCGTAATATACACCGATGAGATTCACCGTACCTGGATATTTGCCGCCCTTGTTTCTCTTGATGAAGCACACGATAAGAAGCACCAGAATGAGCAGAGCAATGGCACACATGAGTCCAATAAACCAGCCCTGGGTGGCGATGTCTACCTGCCGGCTGGGTACAGCTGGATGGAGAAAGAGAGAAGGGGAGGAACAGAGTAAGCGTTTATCCACACGTCTAGACGAAGTCCGTGCTGTGCAAAGCTGAAATTGACAAAGGCTGTAAATGGATTATTAAACATGGGTTAATATGCCATGATCATTTAGGCACTGGGAATATGACGAAATGGGGGGAAAAAAATAAAAATTCAACAGTGAATTAATGAACCGTTTAGTGATGACTTGAGACATGCGAATACACTAACTAGGAAAGTAACTATTGAGCGATCATGCCTGAATGTAACGATGTACGTCTGATGATGGGACAGAGATTTACGAAAACAAAGAACAAAACAAAACAAAACAGACAGGCAAGAAGGAACACAGAGACTGACTGTCCTGAGGCATGCCGCCTCACCTGGCACGGTCACCAACACCTCGTCGGTGCTGTGGACTGTCGGGTCGGCTGCGTCTCTAGCTACCACACGCACCCTATACGACGTCCCCGGCTTTAAACCCTTTATCATATGCGAGTGTGACCCGTTAACCAACTCCTTTTTCCAGTCCTCTTTACCTAGAATTGGCGATGGAGAGGAATTATTGAATGGTGAGGCTTAAATATCAGTTCTGAGAATTCAGTTAAAGACAAGTGTTTTGGAAAAAACATGGAAATACAAGCGAGATAGCTTACTGTTTTCTACAATATATTCCACATATACAGTCTTATGGTGTCCAAAGTATTCCCAAGTGATCACTGCACCGTCCTCTGATACAGAAGTGTTAACTGTACCAAAAGCAGGGCCTACGGGAGGCGCTGAGCAAGCACAAGAGAGACAAAAAAGCTTTTTAATCAAAATGAAAAAGGAACTAGTTTGACAAAGTTACCTGAAATGTTTTGTTTAAATTAACAAAAATTGGAATAAAATACATACACATGTACGTAATTTAATAAGTACCATTTACATGTATGTATATTTAAAAAGGAAAATCACATCCAGTCTAGTTTATTAAATTTCAATTTGCTGTTTAAATGTATCAGTTTGACATGTAACGCCTTCGAAAACAATTACACTTCTGTTGTTTGAGCAAAATGTCTCAATGTCTTGATGAGAAGCTTTTTCCTAACAGTAGCAACACGTCACGTTCTTACTCCAAAAAATGTCCATCTCAGTCAAGATTGAATATTAAAGCATCACTCAGATTAAAACAGAAGAGATTGAACGTTATTTCACTAGTTTGGCTGCAACATTTTCTGAAATGGAGTGTTTTGGGGTTTTTTTGCTGCCGAGTTCATGGGTTGGCGTTTGGGGAGGCAGTGAGGGGCGCGGGGAGTGTTTGTACCCTTGTGAAACGGGGAATGCAGAGACTGAGTGACGGGGGAGGTTGGGTGAGGGGGCTCTGTGGGGCCTGAAAGAACATGGAGAAGAGTGAGACAACACACAATAACGCACCACAACAGACAGCATACGGCACTAAGAGGAGAACGTTGTGGCGACTTCTGTCTACGCTGACGCCGCGAGGGGTTGAACTGTACGTCCAGTTCAGTGCTGGGGTGCAAAGGAAATAACAGCGTGCAACTCTAAGCCTCAACGCTAATACATGCAAACGCTGTTCAAATGGATTTCTACCTCATTCTCTCACAATAGTTTGTGGAGTATCAGCAGGTAATTAAAGCGTGTTAGCAGTAAAAGAAATCCAAAGCATCATGCAAGGGAATTCACTGTCATTTGAAATATAAAAAATAATAGAATAATATCAAAGGCTACGGGCATAGCCGCTGGAAATGCATTAAAAGCCAAATGTAGACAGTGAATACAACCTATTCTTTCAGAATAGGACACAAGCACTGATGCTTGCAGGCGCCATGGAAGTCTCTCTGGAACTCTATATGCTCCTACCGGGAGTTTGCTACGTGACATGCGGGAAAAGAACAACTAAAGACTCATTTATGATCAGTTCGGCTTCTGATGTGGAACGGTATAGTCAGCATGCAGATTCTTCCAGTGGCAAACTTGCGTTACCTTTGCCCGTCTCTACAGTGGGCTGAGTACGAACTTCAGGGAGGAGAGAGAGAGAGAGAGAGAGAAAGAGATAGACGAAGAGTCAGGTGTTGAGTAGGAGAACGTAGGAGAACCTCCTCATGGCTGTAATTTTCACACCCCTTGCATCCGTCACAGCACAGGACTTTGAATGTTTCCCTCTTTCGTGCTATAAATTAATCTTATTTCACTTTGTGGGGAAACTCACTTGTGTCCATTGCGGTGAAAGCCTCTTCAGAGACATTGGGGCCAGAACCCTTGATTGTCTTTGCACTGAGGTAAAACTTGTAGAGCATGCTGGAGTTCAGGCTGCTCAGGGTGGTAATGGTCTCATTGGGTAGAAAAGCCAGGACTTTGATCGGTCCCAGGTCATTTGTTTTGTTGACTGCAGACACAGAGGAAACAAACAATGAAACAGATAGGATAGTGAGTTTTACCACATGCTATTTGTAGAAACACGCTACTAGGCGTGTCATGCCGACGCACAGTGTACCTGGTTGGTATTTGAGCGTGTATCCAGCGAGACGCCCATTGTTGTTCACAGGTGGACCCCACTCCAGAGTGATGGAGTCCAAACTTTGGTTGATCACGTTTAGAAAAGAGGGTCGCTCTGGGACTGAATGCAAAACCACAAAAAACCTGAATTACTTTTAATAGTTTGTCACACGACAGATAACATTCTGTACCAATGCATTTCGTAATGGCTATTGAGAAATACACAGACTGACATTGGGGGCTTCAATAGATGATAATATGAGTTACAATTATGCTTTTTGGGGATTTTTATTGGCATATTTGTCAAAATGGTTAAGTATTAAACGATAGCATTGTGACAAGGTTGACGAGCCCTGCGCCGTACGCACCTCCTTCCGGTGTATCGAATGTCTTGCTGTTGCTCGAAGGCCCTTCCCCTTTGCTGTTCAGGACCTTGATGAAGACGCTGTAGATGCTGTAAGGCTGGAGACCCGGCAGACGCCCCTCACTGCGATTCCCACTGAAAGTTAAAACTTGCGGCTGATGGTCTGGCTGCTCTTCAGTCTCATGGAGGCCACGCATGCGGCGGTAGTAAACCTTGAAGACAAGTTTGAGATAAATGGTTAAGTAACTTGTCACTTTCAACATGGAGAACAAAGTTATCTTTGCAGGGGAGTACTGAGAACATAAGCATGATTTTTTCCCCCCAACAATACCTTGTATCCTTGTAGTTTTCCCCGCACTGAGGAGGTCAATACAGGCTCCCAGTGCACTTCTGCAAGGGTGCTGTTATGAACCATGACCTGGATGCTCTTGGGGGCAGACAAAGGCACTGCACAGTGAAAAGAATTAGAGGGAGACACCACAAAAGAAAACGTCAAAGTCACATATGAAGTTGTTTTTCTCTAAAATAATAATATGACCAGTAAGACTCCCACTGAAAGGAAAAGTTCATACAAAATCTTTCATTTGCCGCATAATTTTTCATATTTATGATATATGATGACCTCAGCATTAAATTCTCTTCATAAAGGTCACTTACAGTCTTCACCAGAGTATCCAATCACTATTCCGGGATCGGGGCCAATGCCATAATCATTCAAAGCCTGAACTTTTATCTCATATGGCACGTAGGTTGGAGTTTCGGACACGGTGAAGTGTGACACGTTGGCCACATTCTGTGAGGACCAGTCCTCTTCCACATCTTTCCGTCTCCAGTGTACTTTGTACTCCAGGCCAGGCCCGTTGTACTGGAATCCAGTCAACGGCTGCACAAAGAATCATTGAAATTAGTCATTTGGTGAAAAAAACAACAACACTGAAATGTTATAATTTATTTGTGTACATGAGAAATCTTACCATCCAGGTGATGACCAAGGTACCAGGCTCTGATCCTGCTCCTTGAACTCCTGATGGATTTTCATCAGGAGCTAAGAAACACAAGAAATTACAGCTTAGTCTGGATATTTTTTATTTAATTTTTTTTACAATTCCAGACACAACAGTACATAACTGTATTTCCTGGAGGTTGTTTATGTTTATTACCTGCAGGGTTGGTCATGTATTGGCGAGACGACTGGCTGGGGTCACTGTAGCCCACGTTATTCAGAGCCAGCACTCTGAAGGAGTAATAGACGTAAGGAGAGAGGGCCAACTGTGCAGTGGTGCTGGTACCAGCGGCTTCTGTCAGGTTGACCCAAACTCCTGGCTGGTGAAGCCGATCCTCATATTGGATCAAAAACTCTGGAAAGAAAAAGGATAATAATTCAGATTTTTCTGAATTTTTATACTTTGAAATTTTTTTCTCCACAGGGATTACGAAACTGGAAAAAGAAATGTAATGAAGTTGTAATTGAACTTTTCATACTCTGAGTGGGACTGTTGTGTTCGTCTCCGGGGGTCCAGGTGAGCTGGATGCTCCGCTCGGTCTGGTCAGTCAGTTCGAGGTCAGTGGGAGGGTCCGGTCTCTCTGTGAACACAACAGAGGGACTCAGGACGGGAGAACTATATAAAAAAAAGTGCCTATCGTTTTGAAAACAGCAAACCCACAAACACTGACATTGACACAATACCTTTGCATGAATGACCAAGGAATGAAGTGTAACAAAGTTTATCATGTATTTAAACATATGCTTGGCTTCTATTGAGATTTTATATTGTGGGTGTTTTCACATAGTCCATGAAATAATACATGCATAGATCTTTATTTAGTAGAATTCCAGAACAGGGTTATAATATAAAGATGTACTTCTGTTTTTATTTTAACATTTACTGTAATATTGAACATTCATGTAACATTAAGAAATGTTCTCAATTTAAATGATAGATAGATAGATAGATAGATAGATAGATAGATAGATAGATAGATAAATAGATAGATAGATAGATAGATAGATAGATAGATAGATAGATAGAATGTCATGCAATCAAAATAAATATCTAAGACTATGGATGCCGACACAGCACAATTGTTGCATCTGCCATATGCATCAAACATGCTTACAAAACCTTAAAATTACACTCTTTGTTCTTATTCAGATATTCAACACTGCAGTGGACATGCAGTCCATTGACAGTCATAAATATCTGAAATCAGAAAAAAGTTGTGCAATAAGTGAAATTTTAGTACATTTAAAATTTTAAAACAGAACACACACGATTAAAAAAAAAAAATAGTTGCAACTGCAAAGGGAGGAGTTTCATGAAAAAAAGTGAAATGAGACTGAAATGAGGGACTGAGAGCTGCAAAATGCAACACTGGAAACAAAGTGTTTACCGTAGACGATTGCTGGAGTAGGAGTTGCCTCTGACAGCAAGAAGCATTAATCAAGTTCAAGAAGAGGGTTAGATGTTATTGACAGATGGTTAAAAAAAGCACAATGATTAACTATCATGTGATTCTAGGAGGGAATCTACGTAGAACATCAGCACAAAGGTAAGATCAGAACAGTATTCTTGTGAGAGCAAAATAAACACAAACAGACAGACCAGAAAACAACTCTTAGTTCATGGAGGATTAAAAAAACAAAAAAAAGTGTGCCGTACCCACAACAGTCAGCATGGCGCTGGCTGAGTCATGATCCAGGGTGGTGTTCATGATGCAGGTGTAAGTACCCTCGTCTTCGTCGGTCACATCTTTGATGGTCAGGCTGTCCATGTCCACCTCAAACCTGAGAATATTACCCCCACACAATAGTTTTTTTGTTGTTGTTGTTGTTGTTTGACTTTTGTTAAACTGTAAATATTAAAGCATTACCTCTCATCATCTGGCAGCTCTCCTTTGTCTTTGAGCCAGGTCATGGTGGGAATGAGTGACGGGTCGTGTTTGACTTTGCACTCGAACATGGCGCTCATTCCTCTCTGCACCACCTTGTATTCAGGCTGCTTCAGGATACGAGTTGGTTCTGGAGGACAAAAGGGAAATAAAATATTGTTATTGCTCAACTGAAAAAAACCCAAAAACAAACAGCTCTGAAATAAAGCACTTTTGTTGCTTTTAGCAATGTGATTCTTTCATATTGACCTTTGACCTCCAGGGAGACGTGGTTCTCCTTGATCCCCAGGTTGTTGGTGGCAATGCAGGTGTACTTTCCACTGTCTGCTGGCTGGGCCACGTTGATTTCCAGTGTGCCATTCTCATGGATCACATACGGGTCACCGTTCTTAATGCTGATCTGACTGTCTTTGAACCTACATGGCGATGACGAAAGACAGCTCGCCTTTACTACGCTTTAGCTTTATGAGTGTACATTGACGTGTTCCATTCAGTCGGTAAGCCTCTCACCATGTGATGCTGGGTATCGGTGAACCAAAAGAAGCACAGTGCAGCAGTGCGGGGTTATTAGTGATGACCTTGTACACTTGGTCGGGCGGAGTCAGGACCCTTGGAGATTCAGCTGTTTGAAAGAAAAAACACAGGAATAAATCAAACAGCTCGGAAACTGAGCTTGATTAAACTTTTTTAATGCAGCAGCTGTTAAACGTGCTTCAACTCACCAAGAACGCTGACGAAAGCATTAGCCATCAGGTAGCCAAACTCATTGGACGCGTTACACTGGTAGACCGCGCTCGACCCGGACTGCACGTTACTGAGAATCACGGTGTCGTCCTCCACCTTGCGTGTGTGATCCTCAGGTGCGTCTAGCAAACGAACCAGACAGAGTGAACAATATGTCATGTAAATGCATACATTGCATGCACAATACATTAGGAATGGAAGAATGTGCTGATTAAAACATGCTAGTAGTCCATACATTTATTGTTTCATATAATAAATGCCTTTAATACTCCTGTCAGTTTTTTTTTTATATTCTCCACATGGGGTCGTGGTGGCAAAACGAAGAGCTCCAGTTATTCCAGGGCAACTTCGACCCGCTGTAACTGAGACATAAAATCTATTCAGTGCGTCCAAGGCAGACTCAAGGGTCTCCTCACAGCTCGATGCACCCGGTAGACTTCTAACTGAAGGAGATCGGGGCGAATCCTGATCACATGCCTGAGAGAACTTTATGTTGAGTCTCTTCCAAATGGTTGAGCTCTGCACTCAATCACGAATGCATATCGAATCAAAGGCCTGCAACTAAAATTTTTAAGACAGTGTAAGAGTGGATCCACCAAAGTGCAACATTCCAGCGCTCTTTCCCCCTCAGATCGTTTTACTCACTCTCGATGGGAACTCCATTAACAAACCAGCTGATCTTCGGTTTGGGTTCTCCGCTGACCCGACAAGTCAAGATGCCGGTCTCATTGGGAGCCAGGATCAGGTTCCTGGGAGCGCTGACCCAGAAAGGAGCCGCTGCGGGTTGTAAACAGGAATGAAAGGGAAGGCGGAAACTCATGAGACTTTCGCTTAATTTAGGGTGGAAGTAATAACCACTTCAGAGAGAATTCGAGACTAACGTACCTTTGACCGTCACCTTGATGACGTGGTGTACATGTCCCAGGACGTTTGTCGCCGTGCAGCGGTAATCGCCACCGTCAGCCTCATTTACATCAGAGATCCGGAGTGTTTTCTTGTAGTTGAGGAACAACATCCTGCTGCCGGGAAGCTCGCCTCCATCCTTCTCCCAGGAAATATCTGGAGTGGGTCTGTTAAAGAAACCAGTTTTAAATACAAGTTCAAACACTTTTGTGATTTTAACGCTCCAACTTCTCGTGGCGTTTGCTTCATTCGTACAGCAGTAGAGACCAGTGGAGTTGCGGATGTGCAGACTTACAAGCCATCGGCAATGCACTCCAGCTCCAGAGTTTCCCCTCTCAGAACCATCTTGGTGCTGGTGGTACCCAAAGGCAGCATGAAACCAGGGCGGCGTTCCCCCTCTGGGCTGTCTAAACACACGAGGACATGAGACATAATCAGACTGAAACATTGAGAAGCAGCGAGAATAATTTTCTTGCTTAGAAGGGTTTGTTTGAGAGGATTTTGGGAAGCTAGACTACAACTTTTGGGGGCACTGACATCATGAGGGGAAAAGGTGCAATTAAGTCAAATGAGTTTGCCAAAGTGAAAGAAGGAATAGAAAACGAATGAGCAAAGACCTCGCAAATTGTCTGTTTGTTTGTTTTTTCATGTCTTTTTATACTTCTTATTCACTGTCATGAGGGATGAGGGAGAGAGAAGTTTATTCTCAGAGAGAAACGTATGTGCACATGTTTAAAGAGTTCTTCATGGATTTGTTTACATTTTTTTGCTAAAAAGGTCAGTAAATAAACACCATCCAGAATGCACGATGAAGAGCTATGATCATGTAATAACGTAATAATTCCAAGAATTCTTTGATCCAAAGTATTTTATTTCAGCTAAAATAAAGCCAGATATGTGTTTGAGGCTTGCTCAACCATGGCAGACTGTCGTGAATCATTCATAATTATTGGGTGTTGTTAATTTTTAGTAGGCAATACACTCATGCCATACAGAAGAATTTCATATGCACTGAGCAAAAAAATGGCAGGGCTGGTTTGCAATCTTTTTACCATTACGACTGGATTTGCATGATAATGGAATAGGAGAAACTGAGGAGAGGGTGTATGTTAATGTAATCACAGCAGAGGGTAAAGGGGGCCGGGGTGAGGGCGAGTGTGTCAGGTGTGGTTGTATCACGGAGTGAAAACAGGATCTGGGGTTCACACTGGATGGGCTGAGTGGGAATAAACCGGCAGCACTCACCACTAAAGATATCAGTGAAATTGTACAAAGCAGCCAGAGTCTCATTCATTGTTTCCACTGTAATATAACAGAAAAGAATAAGCATGCAAGCCTAAAAGATTAAGTAGACAACGGTGTATTTGACGATGGCGTCTCCTTTTTGTCTTGGTAACCAATGCATTAGTCAGTGAAAGTGTATTTCAGACATACAGGTAGAATTTCTAAACACTGAGATGTGGCCACTGTAAAATCACATTGGTTTTTAGAGATAAAATCTGAAACTGTATTGAAAATAGTGAAGCATCGCAACTGTTCTTCATCATCTGATGTCTTGTTTTTGTACTTACTGTTCAACACAGTGACTGAAATAGGCTGTTTCTGCTGGATGGTCTGTGTATGTGGGAAGCGAGCGTAGCAAATGTAGTCACTCCGGGTGTCTTCTGGGAGAACGTTGGAAAAATACAAGTCTCCATTGAGGGCCTGGGACACTCGCTTATCCAGCAGCAGCCTCTGAAAGTCTAAAAGGGAGGGGGTGAGAGAGTATTGCACATGAAAACAAAGAGCAGTTTAATAAACCAAACGGGTGGTTTAATGTTGAATGTGGTTTTCTTGCGATTGAATGCAGCTTTGAATGTACATTCAGTTCATGTACAGATGAGAACAAAGTCTGTTATCATCTTTGTTGTTGATGCATATACTGTATGTATAAGGAAATGACTCACTGTTATCCATCCAGAAGATAACAGGAGGGGGAAGCCCTGCAGGGGGCCGGCACTGCAGCACAAGGGAGACCCCCATCTGCACCACAATGGCCTCATTTCTCTCCTTTGACCATAAGGGGGACCCTGTGAGCCACAAACATCAGACAAAGGTACTAAGAGTGTCTCATTGTGTTGGTTATAATTATTCATATTTGTCCCCAAATGCTGAAAACTCAAACTCAGGCTATGAAAATAATTTGTTATTGTTGAAAACCTGAGGAAATATTGCAGTTCAGGTCAGTCAGAAGACTTACTGGACTGTCTGATGACAATGCTATTGGATACAGCAGTGCCGTGCTCATTGTGAGCGGTGCACTGGTACGTTCCCTCGTACGCCTCGGCCTTCTCTCCACTGATGTCAATGACGAGAGTTCCCGATCCAGGCTTCATCGAGACTTTTGAGTCTTTCTCTACATCAAAGTGGGTCCCATTTCTGGTCCATGAAAAGCTAGGAATCAAGGAAAACAATGGTTATTATTATTGGACTTCCCAGACTGGAAGCAAGAAGAGTCCAGGATTACATGCATTATAGTCTATTTGTTAAAATCAAGAAAATGGCAGTGGTTATAGCATTAGAAGGAGAATATCTCAGGTTCGGTACTGCACTGGGTTCTTTCCGTGTTTATATGTTCTCCTTTTGTATATGTGGGGTTTCTCCAGGGGCCTTTGCTTTTCTCCGACAGTCCAAATAACAGGAATAAATAAGAAAGATGTTCATTGCCAGGTATGTTCAGCATACAGTTAATTTGTTTCGGGAGTTTTATGCGCTGCATTAACATAAAAATAAGGTGGGCAGATGTACAGATATATAGACTTGCATTTACATATATTCACATAACATGTATAATTATTATCTTAGAAACATACAATTAACAAAATTTCGTAAGCATATAAACATATTTACGTGACAAATACACATGAAGCATTAAGATGTTAAGTATCAGTGTGATTGTCTGGGATTACCTGTGTTTCACTTCGCCTTTTGAATTATTCATGGTTTATTCATGCAGATTAATTTGAATTACTGACTTCTCAGGAAGACATTTACAACTGATTTCTAAAATGGTGATACATCTCAACTGTAGCTTCTTTCAGGTGTGCTCCTCAAGTGGCCAGTTGCTAAGACAACAGCCGCGACGGTGCTATTTCTGCACGGCTCCAGGTTAAGTTGCCCCTCGGAAAAGGGAGCTGCGATTAAACCATAACGCAGCATGTAAACCTCTCATTAGGTGCTGGGAGTTGGGTTTTTTTCTTCTCTCACCTGGGTTGAGGCTTCCCCTTGGCCTCGCAGTGGATGACGATGTTTTCCCGCGGATCAAAGATGTAATCCTTTGGAGACTGCAGTGTTATGGTGGGGGGTTGGGGCACTGGAGACACACCAACGTAAAGCACGGTTGAGATACGAGCCCCGACAATGCGAACAACAAAGTGTTCAAGCCAGTTATACACAAGTAGCATGCAACAAGCATTCGGCCAAACTTGACAGCCAAGTCATGTAGTGCTGAAACGCTGCCTGCAAACAAAACACACAACGGCCATCTCGCCTTGCATCTGACAACTTACCATCTCTAACATCTACAGGGTGACACTTTAAAATAAGCAGGTTGCTTTATATGCTCACAGTGCTGTAAAGAAAAAACAACAACTACAAAAACGCATGCACACCACTGCTTATAGCCACACAGAAGCAAAACATTATTCTAAGAGCGAAAACGGCACACTGAAGGTCACAGCAGCATTTGGGCCAACTTACATCCTTCCAGTACTTTAGCTTTTTGTCCACCGTGACATGCCGTACCACAGTAATGAGATATTGAGGAAAGTTGTTAGTTGTTGCAACGAGGAAAACACAGGTTCAAGAAAAATAGTGGCAGTCTCGTATACTTTTACGCATTCAAGTAGTTTGGTTTTTTTTCCGTGGGACTGTACTGGGGGAGAGCAAGAAATGCAAGAAAAGTACACGAGGACAGCAATGTCAAGGTAAAAAGACTACTTTTTAAAAAATGGAATCATGTACAAAGAAATCTCATGCCAAAACGTGCTAAACTGAAATGCAACTTCAATTCCCAAAATGTTGGGACGATATTCCAAATTTATAGGAAAATAAGATGATTTTTAACTGTTTAATCCTCACAAAGACAAGATAGCAGATATATAATAATAATACAACTGATCATGTGGAAATTAATGCCTCGTTAAAACTCCATGGCAGCAAAACAATTCACAATGAATGTATTTATTCATTTATGAAGCAGTTAAAAGTATTTTTATTCAGGCAGGCCTTTGACCTGTAGCTGCTCAATTGTACTTTTTTTGTATATCTATGCATGCTTTTCTTGCTTCTATATTTTTACTAATCTTATCTGTTTTATTTTTCAGTACTGTAAAGCACCTTCTGACTCATGGCTATGAAAGGTACTATATAAATAAAATTCTAGTCTATTCTATTTTATTCGATAAGAGTTGAGAGAATGGCAACACAAGACCTCATAGAAGAAAAGCGGGACAGATAAAACCACCGGATTTTTCAGTATCTTAATTGGAAGTTGACAGTTAAACATAATTCTTCCATTTTCATTGAGACAACAGAGGAAGTTCAAAGTTGTGTGGTAACATTTTAACTTGCATTATGTAAACTGCACAGCCAAAGGTGTCTGAGTTTATGGTTTGTAGTATAAAGTCATGCCTGTCCTAAATGCACTCCAGGGCCCCAAGATCTTGAGCATTTTTGATTAAGTTGCACAATTTTCATCAGTTTTTGTGAGGCTGTGCCTCCATAAAATACATATCCATATACACAGTTATTAGGCTGACCTTTTGCAAAAATAAAAATAAAATTGTATATCAGTACCACTGTTAAATAACATATGGGTTTATAAGGTTTGCAAATCATTGCATGCTGTATTTATTTTTACAAACTGACCCAAAATGTTTGGAATGGTAATAGAAGAAATCTCAGTTTCTAACGCAGTGTGTTTTTTTAAAATGTCCATTCTACTTTTATGGTATGAGGAAGCTGGACGTTCCAGTAGTTTTCCATGTTGCCTGTGTTCACATTTTGTCTTCTAATCACAGTGAATGTCATGTCGATGACAAGAATACTTACGATCAAGAGGCACTTCAAGCGCTGAGCTCGTGTAACTCAGGAGTATCAATAGCACCGCTGTGAAGCCCGGCACCCACTTCCTGTTCCTGTCCATGTTCAGGTGCGTCACCGTCCCACCGAAAAGCCTTGTGCCCACGATAGAAAAGTCAGGGTGGTTAACAGGGTAACCAAGTCTGAATCCACTCTACAAATGGAAGAAAAACACAACTTACATTACTACAGTGTTTATCATTAATAGTATTTGAAATGTTGCCCGTCATATTTTAGAATAATCAAACGGGACACGCATACACAGACTGAGAAAAATCATAAACAGTGTAAGTATATTGTAAAGCGGATCAGGGTATAAAAATGAACTGTAGGTAAATAGTTGTAAATATTTAGTCTGACCTACAATGGAAAGTTCACTCTGTTGGATTTTTTCTTTGAAGTGGACTAACAGTCCGGTAACTTAATAGCTATCTTCAGTCAAGCTCTGTGAGGAGCTTCCCTGGCAGACAGCTTATCATTCTGCCAACATGGAGACTTTTGCCAGAGCTGAAATCAAAACAGACCTGCTTCACATCCATGTAACTTAAACAACTTCAGCATTGTGCATGTTATTTATCCCCTGTGGTGATGGAGAACCAACGTTTGATTCACTTTTGTGATTTGACTTTGCACAAATCCTACAATAACACCTCACCTCCATGTGTAAAAAAAAAAAAAAAAAAAAAGCAGAGTTATTGTTTGCTTATTGTGTTCACGTTACAATGCTCTATAGACACTGGGATATCCCATGGTGCACCACCGAGAAGGCCTACCACGTGCTTGCCTGTAAACATATGGCATGTGAGTGCACTCGCCCGGAACGATCGGGCCCTCTGCTGCGGATAGAACCGCACTCGGATTGGCGCGCCCCGTGTACAAACACACCAAATTAGTCATATGGATCTGGTTACACATGAGTGCAAGCCCACAAGCGCTGGCTTTTGCTGTGTGGCGTTTGACAGCGAGACACAGATTGACGCACAGAGCCATCGCAAGCAGGCGGCAGTCATGTTGGCATTAATGGGCTCTCGTAAACTACGACGAAGGAAAATTGTGTGTGTTTTTTTCCCCCATGTTATGGTTGTTTGTTTTATCCTTTTATGTTCGCGGACTCGTGCTCTGCATAAATTGTCACATATGCGTCAGCAGGCCTTCATTCATTCCCATGAATATATCAACACAACAGTGGTGCTGTGACATCACTATGCATAGAAATGCGTTTTACACAATACACATTTTAGCCACTCCTAATCCATGGAGATTAAGTTATTAAAACATCAGCATGATTTTTTTTCTTCTTCCCCACTACTGATAAAGTTAATTCAATTCCAGAAGATTAGAAAATGAGCTGGCATACTTTGGACAAGCTTAGACGTGTGTGTGTACGTGTGTGTGTGTGTGTAGAGGACCAGTTTGCCCTCAGGGACCCATAAAGTACTGAGAGAGAAACAAACTAAAATATTGCCATCAATGGTTAGCAGATGAATGTCTTTCTTTCTTTCTTTCTTTCTTTCTTTCAAAAAATACACATTTTCACAGAGAAATATATATGCGCTAAAATGAAAGTAAGAGTTCAAAGGTTGAAGGTGTAATATTTGTCTTTAAAATGACCCAAGAACAGTCAATATCATTGCAGAAAGATACCAAGCCCTATCAGTCTTGTAAAACCATTTCATAAAAATGACAACACCACGAGTCATTCTACTTCTCCTGCTGCATCCAATACAAGAACAGAAGAAGCACTAACAAATTCTAACATGAGTGAAAATTTAAAAAAAAATTGATTTGTGCTGTAGCCCTTAAAACAACTGCTTGAACTCTGAAGAGCAGTGACTCACGTGCTGCACGTGAACCAGCAATTACTGCAATGCAAATATAACTTGTGTGATTGTGTCTTTAATGCGCTATGATGAAGATGCAGGAATGAATATTGTATTCAGAGGGTGACACCAACCCTTGTGAGCTGCTTGAGATGGGATAGAGCTGTGCTCTGCTGTCAGGTAGGTAAGTGCATCTTTACATCTTCATTACTCATAGTGAGCATCTGCACACACACACACACACACACACATATACACGTGCATGCATGTAGAGCAGCCACGAGGTGCAGGAGTGTTCAGAGGCATCTCAAGGTGAACTTACAAAGCTCCTCGCTAAATAGAGGTGCACTGGAGAACATCAGATCCGATGGAGAGTATGCTAATGAATACACACTCAGAAAGCATTGTGTCACATTGCTTTCCAGCTGAGTTCGCCAGAGAGTGCAACCCCAGGACACGGCTAATTACAAATGTCCTATTGGATGCAACGCGCACTCGTAAATCGTGAACTGAAAAACAACAGAGAGAAAGAGCAGCCCATGCATACTAAAAATCCTCTAATCTCATTGGGGAGCGGGCAATATGATCATGCAAATGTAATATCCCATTTTAAGATTAATTATATTAATGCTCCACTCAGTGACAGCGGCCATGTTGACGATAACTGGACCTCAGGCCGTTTTCTCACAGAGACACGGTGAAATCCAGCGCGTTTATAGGGCTTCTCATGGAACGAACTTATGTCTAAAGAATAATTAGAGAAGGGATATGATGGCTAATAATGGAAAAATCAAGATATTTAAACTAATAGTGTGGATTTAGGGGTAAATTATGTGATACCAGAAAGAAATGCAAAGGCAGCTCTGATGCTGCATCAATTACTTTAGAAGAAGAGTTTCACCATTTGTTCTCAATTGTTTAAAAAATATATATATTTGGAACAAAATATCTAGAGATGATTGGTGCGTATGTAATGGTAATAAAGAAGATGTATATCAACATTGATATATTTCCATTACATTTCAGTGTTTCTTCGACTGGAATTTTTTCTTTAATTTACAGATGAAGTCCTTCATCTTGTACATATCCCCAGCATGGCAATAAATCCTCATTCGTCATCAGTTAGTGTCCTGCGTTTCTGTTTTTATCTCCAGAGATGAGATTGCCCAAGGGTGAGAATGAAAGAAAAAAAAAAAAGAAAGAAAGCAGTCAACAGAGATGATTGCGTCACAAACACACACGCATGCACACACACTTGCACACATACACTCACACACACAAATAAAATTAGCTACCATGTTCAAATGTCAAGATCTCCATATTTCAACAGCTAGAATGTCAGCGAGTGTGAACCGGGACACTGTTTAGACGTTCGTGTTGGAAACACATGAACATGCAGCATGAAAGTGAACTTCAATGTGATGGGGACAAACACTCTTTCACAGTTGTTTGTTGAATATGTTAATGCCCGTACGAAGCCTGTTGGGGGAGTCCCCCCCCCCCCCCCCCCCCCCCAGTTAAAGGATGTACTGCTCATTGCAGTAGAAGATATTCCTGTGGCAGTCTTATGGTCATCCTGAAGCTGAAGGGTCAAGAATAATTTCTCATTTTCTCACAGGTGAGAACACAAAGTGTAGATAACCGAGAGGAAGAGGCGTAGGATGGCATCAGCGAGTGGGCAGGTCCGTCGATGAGAGTCGCTTTTTGAGATAAATCTGAAGTGTGCAAGTGCGAAACCTCTGACGTCACTTTTACGCCAGAGGTTTTACCACATGCAGCATGAATTTGCAAAGATGTTTTAAGAGTCTCTATTAAAGGATGAGTCGCTGATACGCAGACCTTTTTAGGAAGTCTGGTATAATACCACGTATAAGCCCAGATAAAATGTCATTGGTGTTTGCACGCCGCGCATGTAACTGAACTAATCCACCAGCGGGACCGTTTACATGCACGCCACATGCTGACCTTCAGCCACCATGGCCGTGGTCCCTCGTTCGCTGTGTGACTGAGCTGACTGATATGTAGGACAGTGACAAAAAAAAAAAAAAAAAGCTTTTGCAACCAGAGAAAATTAATTAGATGTTTTTAAACTGACACGTCAGATTTATTAAAGCCTGTTTGTGGGGAGATTCACTGAAATTGGAAATGACCTTCACAAAATGCAAAATGCTCCCGTCACATTCAGCCTTAATCTTGATATAAAAACGCATAATTTGAAGTTACAAAGAATGATGAATATCTTTTTCCCAAATATTTTTATACAGCAATATTTTCAGTAGAAGTTTGACTCTTGCTTTTTTATCCGTTCACCAGCATGCCTCTTTCTTGTTGTGATTTTGGAGAAGAAATATGCTGAAGAATGAGGAAAAGCTTAAACAAGTATTTATACAAATTTTCAGAACTGATGAATGAAATGCAAATGCAGTGAAAACAAATATAATTTTAAAATGAGCAACAATGCAAAACCATTTGTGAATGCAACAGGTGCGCTGATTGCACGGTTGAACGCAATAAAGCTTGTTACTGGAATCCCAAAAAATAAGCATATTTTGATGGAAAGTCATAATTGGCATCCAATGCAAACGCCCAACAAAACTGCTAAGATTCAACCACTAAAATTCTTCTTTCAGATTGATTCAGCTACTGTGAAACCAGACACAGAGTTCCTCAGTGCTTTGACTTCGGGTCACCTCAGTGGAAGAAGCCACTACAAGCTGAGCACAGCCAACACTTCTCAACATGACGTGGAGCCCGCTGACACGAACCCAACCGTCGTCTTGCCTCTCAGTTTGCAAACCCTAAAGCGATGTGCTAAGTTGGTCACTACCCAGCCTTCAGTCACAGCCGGAGACGCAGAGAGATGACAGCCTGACGAGACGGATGAAGGGGATGGAAAAAGTGAGACGGGAAGGGGGAAATCAGAGGGAGGGATGGAGAAAACAATCAAGTGCAGTCACATCCAATCAGGGCCCGCCGAGATATTCCAGGGACAATAGCCTGACTCTGATTGCTTTCAGATCCCTCGTCGTGCACAAGTGACACCACAGCAACAGTTTGAAGATAGAAACTTAAGTCTGTCATGAGATTAAAATCGACAGCAGACATATTTTCTCTGCAGGCAGTTATTTGACAGCACATACTGTACATACATGTTACTGACTCATCTCTGCTGAAAGGCAACAGAAAACTGAATGCTTGTTTTCCTCTTAGTGAGATTGCCTCCAACACCAAACAATCACCTTTGTGCAACCACTGCCTGAGGCGAGAACTTTACCTCAGAGGCTCAATTTATCAGGAAAAATTCACTTCACTTTATGCCAAGAACAAGCGTTTTTTTTCTCTTTCCTCTCACTTACGCTTACTATTTGTTCACCAATAAAGTCTTACGCTTGAAATAAACTCAATTTGATGTGCTGTATGGTATGTTCAACAAGCTAAAAAAGAATTATTGTACAGTATTAGACAGTAAAATACTAAATGTCTGAAAAAAAAGCTGTCTTAATAATGCTCTTGGCTGCATTTTTCCTCGATTTTTCTTTCAATCTTTGAGAAAACACATCGACTGCGAGGTGAAAATCACTCCTTCATTGCCGCAATCTTTTATGAGGACTATTTCATTTGGAAGAAAAGCAGCAGGTTTTAACGCTTCACTATCTCTCTTTGATCGACGAGAGCTTATTCATATCCTCTTACAGAGTTAAGTATTATTTACTTAAGCACATTTATGGTGAACACAATGGGTGGATAAGGTTGCACGTTTTCTTGCTTCGGAAGGTAAGGAGAGACTTAATATGAGTGATGGCATTAGGGAAGTCACTCTCGACACAATGCAAATCTATGCTGGGTGTTACAAAAGGTGTATTTTCTGTCAAACACATATTATACACTGGGAAAAGCACAGCTGAGATGCTGATTTTATTGTAAATATGACAAAAAGTCAGGTGAGGTAATAGCATGCTTTTGTTACCGATAGGGATTTGGTTATTTTGAGCATTGAACACAGACAGACCTCGTCTTGTATCTTTGGTTCTATTCAGGATGATCATATCATATGCTTGTATTGTCTTCTACTTAAAACATCAAAGTTTAAAAAAACTTATATTTGAAGAAGATACTCGAGTTCTTAAATGCTTAGTTATGACTTTTCTGTTGTTTTCCAAAAAACTGTAAATCCTAATAGCACATCTTAATCAAAGAAGTATGTTATAATCACTTAAATGCAAGACAAATATAATTTGCATTGATGTCTTACAAGAAAAAGATGTATATTTGTTACGATCACTCAACTGAATTGAGTACAATTTCATTTGTGGATCATTTTAAGCATCACAACTTTATTGAGTTTAATCAGCCCATTTTCTTTAAATTGACTTGATGCTCAATGACAGTATTATTGTGGATTAAGCCAAACATAATTCATTTGGGATAATCTTAAGCTTTGTTTTGATCTATTCTATAAATCATAATGACCATAATTATTTGTCATTGATCCTAAAATGGTACAAATGAATGGCTTGAGTGGGTTTCAATTTCTATTCTTTATTTATATATTATATAGTGCCTTTATTTATATTTGTAAATTTACAAATTTGATGTAATTTAAGTATTTTTAATACCTTAAAAGAGTCTACTGGATTTATTGAAGTTGTACAAATTCAAACTCAAAAGGTAACTCAGTGTGTACAATATAATAAAATGTATGAGTGCATTTAAAGCAGTGCATGGTTAATAACCTTGGGTCTTAGTCCTGGGAGGGCATCACTAGTAACAGGAAGGGACTTTGCCTGTTTTGAGGTTTTTAAAAAAATAGTTTTGCAGAATTTCGCTTTACTTTCGTAGTTGCTGTATGACTGTTGTGAACCGCAGGACCTCATTTTTGAACCGCTGACTTCATCAGAGGCTGTCTGACCCACTGGAAGTTGGAATAAGAGCAGCTTTCACTCCACTAACACCACTTCTGTACAGTGAATAGACAGAGATGGCGGGCCCTTTGTCTGGAACAGCCAGACAAACCGGATCACACGCAGCCACCGAATCAAAACAAACTATCTCAGCCACTTTTGCAAGTGCACACATAGAAACACACACACGTGCGTGTTCACACACACAGAGGCCTTTCCTTTTCGGGTCAGTCGTTCTAGCATCATCCGCAGAATCCCCCAGCGGCTGCTTTTCTCTGAGGCTTTGTGAAGTGCTGATGGTCAGCATGTGCCAGGCAACGCCTGCCCACATCCACCCACCAAACACTGACCCGTGGGGAGCCATTGTCCTTCCTCGTTGTTTACCAACGGGATAATGCTGAAACGGCAGGCGTGTTCTGGGGCACAAGGTGACACCACTGGCAAAGAAACACGTGGCTGCAGTGCCGACGCGTGCAGGCATGATGAGAATTAAAAAAAAAAAAAAAAAAAATCTATTTACACGTACACTGCAAAACACTTTTAGAAGTTATGTGATATTTGACGAATGATTTTTTTCCTTGTTCAAAATATGAGATTAATCAAGAAGGGAACAATGTGATCTGCATGTTATCCACATACTTATCAGAGAGATGTTTGAAATGACTCTTACAAAGTTTTCTTTTTTTTTTTTTTAAATGAAAATACATCAATAAGGTCAACTTACTAGGAATAGTTGACACTTTGTCAAAGCAAAGGCCAAACACTGTTTATTATGGTATTCTAAATATACTATTATTAGTTCAAATATGATATCTTGTAGTATCTCCTTTGATTTACAAGTTGCAAGGGATGCACAAGTTACCAAATATGGTCACTGGCCTGGTGCAGGTTTAGAAGAACAAGCATATTTATGCATGAATGGTGGCAAATATTTTAACCTGCAATGTCACACATTTGTGAAACAAGAAGCATATCACTTCATGCATGTCTCTGGGGGTGGACTTGAAAATATGACCCTTCTGCAAAGAATTCCAGTGCATGTTCAAGCACTTGTGAATCCCAGGCGTGGAAAACTTGACCCTGATGAAAAATGAGCATCTTTGTAATTTCCTGTTTCCCCCGTTTCCTTTTCAGGGAATGTGAGCGGCACTTCTTTTGCATTAACAGCTTTGCTCCCGGCGCACTTGTGTAAAAGAGCTGCCGTCAATCTGGGGGGGGGGGGGGGTTTGAAGGTTGAACCGTTCAAAAGATTATGTTTCCAGTAGCTGAGAGAGAGCTGCAATAACAAGCGGAGGAGTTCATTCTGTGTCAGATGTCAACAGTGGCAACATTGTCAGTAAAAAAATAAAATAAAATAAAACACCAGTAATAAAAATATACCATGAAAATCCAAGTGACTGAAAAACTGACAACAAATCTTGATAGAATGGAAATGAAACTGCTTTTGTCAGAAAAATATATATGTGTCTGTGTGCGTCTATGACTGCATTAATCTGTAAGCATGAATGTCAGCGTGCGCTTGTGGAGCCACGTCTCGCCTGTCTCAGGTCATCTCATCACAAAGCGTGATCTCAGTGAGGGGCAGATAACAGAGCCACGCTGGCTCAATCCACAAGTAATTGTTGTGTATGTGTGTGTATGTGTGACAGGTCACGTGAAGCATCATCAATATCCTTGAAAAATAGCTTGATATTGAACATCTTTTGAAAGTACATCACTCTGAAGCCCGCAAAGTAAATTGATGCATCAGTGAGTTGATCATAATTGCATAGTACAAATGCAAATAAAGGCTTTCTTTGAGGTAACCAATAAACTACAAGAACAAACACAACAGTGGAAATCAAAGAAAATATCATAGTGTTTATCATGATCAATTTTATTAAATCAATATATTGATTTCCCCTTTCATAATGACATTTGTAGACCATATTTCAGTGGATTTTGTGTGTTCGCCCTTCACATTACCACTTCACTCAATAGCATCCGTATAAAATATATTGTGGTACCAGAATATAATACCTGAAAACTAAATTTATGTCAACAATTCATGTCTTTTAATGTGTTCTTATCCTTGTGTACTGTTTAAGGTGAGTGTCCCGGTCCAGGATATACCCAACCATCGCACCCCACAGCCACAAGTTGGATATAGCGGCATCAAAGTTTATCATCGTTTTTATCCACTGATCTAACTGGTCAATTGTGACAAAGTAAGATCAAACAAGCAAAGAGCAAGCATTCTGAATACAACACGAGGATCAATAAAAGCAGCTTCGTTTTGATACAGTGGGACAAAGAGCAAGTGGACACATAAATCCAGCCAGGCTTGTAAACAAGTCCACCTCATTGGTATTCCTGGATGCTATTGCTAGGTAAAAGTTATTGATGAACACAAAGCGGCACGTGGCCTTGCTACGTGACTAGTCTGACATGAGTTACTATTCATTAGTATGTGAGAGTGTTTGTCCTTCAGGGCAACACTGACAACCCTTTTTACAGTTGCAGACCACACATGTCTAGCTGTGAGATGACCAATAAACCCAGCAGGAATTGCTGGGGAATAGAACTGAATGAAACGATTAAAGAGGAGGGATGAAGGAGGGGTACAGATTAAGACAGAACAGGTTGAAATGTTGACACAAATAAAAACAGAGCATGATGGCAAGGGGGCAGAAAGGGGATTGGGGGGGTACTGATTGACAGTGTTGAAACAGCGCAACAAGCTGGCATGTCCCTTTTTTTCCCTCCTCCATCCATCTGTTCATCGGGATTACTCATAGAGACGGGTGGACAAGAGGAGAGAAGGTACAGAAGGAGGGCAGGCAGGAGAGGAGACAAAATCCATAATTGAGGCCTCTGATTCTAAACACTCTTCCATGACAGCTTCTCAGTGGAATAAAACGCAGTGATAATGATTCACTCTTAAAATGATGGCTCAGTTCAATAATATGGAGGGCACTCATGGGACTGTTCAGGTAACAACGGTAGTAATGGAAGGTGGAGACACTGTAGCGGTGTGTTATGCAATACTCTGCTGAGCGTGCTCCACTTACAAAGAGTATTGCTCCCTGCTGACAAACATGTTTTATGGGTTTTCCGCAAGGTGGATGCAGCATGCGAGCAGCTTTATATCCGCACTCATTAGTGGAAGCCCTGTAGTTGTCAATCCAAGGTATTCCAACAGGAACCCAGACGGTTTACTGAAGAGGAAAACCTCCTCTGTGTAATTCTTTGTCGTCCACGATATGCCCGAGTAAATCAGTGTGAGACTTTCACTGGAACATGCCTCATTTATAGTATTACAGTAAATGCAGCAGCAGATAAACAGCAGGTCATGTGGCTCCTATTTTTTTTTTCCCCCAGCCATATTTAAACAATGTCCTGCGCCCAAAACACAGGCTGTCCTCTCACTTTTCAGAGTCTGGGCATCCTGTTACCGGTCGGCTAAGGATTTAGCATGATTTTGCAAAAATGTATCGCACCGAAGGAACCGATGCTGAGTTGTGACGTTTCAAACTCTGGTTCTTGAATGTCACAATATATGATCACTGATATTTCCTCCCCTTAGAGCAAAATCGAAGACTTACACAGTTCCCACGTGACAAAATGAAACTCAAATCACACAAAGGTCACAGTGTGCATTAGGCGACTGTCCTTGGCTTGTTAACGTACCAATTGTTACGTTTACATACTGCAGTTACAAACATGGCGCAGGCGGGACTGCAAAGGGTATAAATCCGTCACTGCCAGCTGTGAGTCAACCCACCAACACTCAGCACTTTTCATCCAGGCTAACTGACCTTTCCTTTTCAGTACAAGCATCGTCTGAGAAGCTGATTCAAAAACAAACGAAGGCAATTTTGACACTAAACTGAATCTTAAGAGAACTGAAGAGTTGAATACACTCACAGAAAAGGTTTTAAATTGGCTTTGATTTTTGGTGTTGCCACTATTGGAGTCATAAATGACCTGTTTAATAGACCCAGCAAATTGCCTTGTATATACAGTTTTATTTTTCTGTATTATTCAACACTGGTCTACCCATGTTTACCTTTTGTGTGCCTTAATTTCTTCTTCTTCTTCTTCTTTTTTTATTAATTCTTATTAATGTCATATAGTGTGCTATTTTGTGTGCTATTTTCATTATGTGCATTCAAGATTTTTTTTTTTTATTCTCCCATCCTGTGAAAACTAGTTGTTTTGGTGCAGAACAGGTACTTAAAACATTTCACTGCATATAATTGTTATGTGTGACATATAAAGTTCTTTTATTTGACTCCCTACCTGTGTTTGAACTTATCTGAATGTGATCTGAAAGAATAATAATGATAATAATATACCGATTTGCATGCACTGGCTCCCTGTCAGGCTCAGCGTCAGTGTGAACATACTTTTCTCTCTATTTGGAACAGATGGCCCGATGACCAAAGGACAACACTGTTGATATTTTTAAAAGCAACGTGGAGGCTTATCTTTCTGGTGTGAGCTTCCGATCAGAACAAGCATCAACGTCTGCGGCGGTTTCAGCCACAGTCTCAGTACATCTGTTGGCCTCAAACCATATTGGCCAGCCTTCGCTACCCACCTGTATCATTGAGTTTTGGCCAGCCATAACCTTGTTGAAGGTTTATTACCTTTCCGTCCTTGGACAACTTATGATATGACGATACTGATCACTGCAGACCAGGAGCACTGGTCTGCAGCTCTGGAGATGCTCTCACTGTCAAACTCATTTAAATCCTCCCCTTTTCCTATTTGTTGTCTCCTAACATGTCAATTTTGAATACAAAATGTTCACTTGTACCTCAATTCATCTATTTTGTTTTTTTTTGGTTTTTTTTATAAATTTGTAATCCTTTTGCGTTTCCAAATCGCAATGACGACTAATAATAAGCATTTCC
>NC_137671.1:9462275-9524180 GCF_963422515.1 Blennius ocellaris | reverse complement strand
AGAAGGAGTGAGAACAAACATGAAAAAATGACGAGAGAGCGGGGATCAGAAACATGCATTATTAACGGGCAAATCTAAAAGCGCTTCATCATCAGGGCACAAGAGAAGGGGGAGGAGAGAGCCACGGAGGAGAAGAAACTGGAAGGAGCAGGGGGGGGGGGGAACAGAAGAGCAAACCTAACTGAGCTGACCCCATGCTCCAGTGCGTTACCATGGAGACGAAGAAGAGACATACGGACCGAAGTGGACGTGAAGGAGCAGAGACTGCAGCTCACTGGTTAAAGGACATAGTTCAACATTTAAAGAAACTAGTCCATTCACTTGGTTTCAGCCAATCATAGAGAATATTCTTATATTTACCTCTTAAAACAGAAGCAGATTATTTTTTAACACAGCATTTTGATCTTAACACAACGTCATTAGAAACTATAATGGACATTATTTAAAAATGGAAATTGCTATATTTGTCAGTGATAAAACACTTCAGCACAGAACAAATGACTGTAAATCACATCGACTATTTAAAATGATCAATCTATCACACATTATCATTATTTTGTACCTCTTTTATGACTATTCTTTTTTGTAAAGACAATATACCCTAATCTGTTCAAACAGCACTGTTTATGTATGGAATAAATGTATATATTATATATAATGGTGTATATACAACAGATTACACACATTAGTTAAAAGTATTACACATTTAATGCTGTGCCTTATTTTTAGCCCGTTATGAATTTTTAAATATGCTCAGATGTTTGTACCTTTCCCACATTTTTTTTCTCTCTTTTCCTCATACTGCATTTGCTGCAGCATTGACTGTATCTTTGTTAGCGTGAAGCACTTTGTACTGTCTTGTTGACCAAAGCCACATATAAAGATGCCTCGTCTTAAAAATGTCTTGCAAAGCAAAATTGGTGGATATATTACATTAGGGCCACAGAGTGGTGTAGTGGTTTATACTCTCGCCTCACATGAAGAAAACTCCCGGATCGAATTCGGGTTAACAATGGGTTTGCATGTTCTCCCTGAGCAAGCATGTGTTTTTTTTTCATTGCCCATAGATGTGTATTATGTGTGACTGCGTAGCTGTCTGCCTATGTATTTCCCTGTGATGGACTGGCGATCCTCACTCATAGTTGAGATTGGCTCAACCTGCAGTGACCCCAAGTCGGCAAAAAGCAATATAACAGACATATGTGATATGATCAGTCAAATATATCGATTCCTGCCAACATACGTTCATTTTTTTGGGGCGGAGGTATTGAGTAAACTGAACTGAAGATGATAGAACAACTTTCCTATTTAGAGTGTAACATTACAGAAGCACATAAGCTCGATTAAATATTGTGAATCTGTTTGATTAACCTTCAGAAAGATCCACAAAGCAAAATTAGATTTGATCTCAGGAAGAATCCAAAATATATCCATGGCAACAGTGTGAATGTGAAACATACGCACCAAAGAAAAAGGCCACTGTCTCTTATGAAGTCTCTGGATCTCCGTTCCACCCAACTTCAGTTTGATCCCCACATTTGATGAATAAAACCAAACGGCATTGAGGTCTGCAGCAACACCACTTTGATTTACATGTATTCGCTGTTTCAATTAGCTCTCTGGGTTTATTTTTCCACCGGGAGCCATAAACTGCATGTGCCTTAATGTGTGGTGTGGTAGAAGAGGGGATCTCGCAGACTGTGATAGAATAACTGACCGCAGGCATGAATAGAAATGTGTGTGCGTGTGTGTGTGTGTGTGTGTGTGTGTGTGTGTGTGTGTGTGTGGTGTGTGTGTGTGTGTGTGTGTGTGTGTGTGTGTGTGTGTGTGTGTGTGTGTACTCCCAGAGGCTCAGGGGCCTCAGCATTCAGTGGACACGAGCAGCTGCCCAAAAATACATTTAAGACAGGACTCAATTGCCTCCTTGCCCAGATTCTTACTTTCATCTGATTTCTATCCAAAATGATTTACACATGCAAACTCTGTTACCTCACAAAGTGCCAGATCAGCATCAAATTCAAGTGTGGTGGCTTCTGTAGCCTGGACTTCATATTCACACTCCCTCATGTTTTAGCTGTAAAATCCAGGACCTGGAGAATCTTGTTTGTGCATAATACAAGGAACTAACAATTTTCTATATTGCCCAGGCTGAAAGAGTAACTGAAGCTCAATTAAATCTGATTTCTTTGGTTTGATGTTCACAAATTCAACTGACCTTGAAATGGTCAAACGACGAGAAACACGCTGAAGTTCAATCAAAAGTCTTCATTAGACGAACGCAATTGGACCAAGTTCAACGATGACAAAAACGCCTTCAGTGTTGCAATGTTAAAGAAAACATTTAAATAATTGACAACAATTGTGGGGATTTCTGCTGCGTAGACAGCTGAAAGCCACAACCGTCTGTAAGCCTGAAGGGTTGGTCTGATCAGTATTAAACATACCATCTGTGATGCCGTGATGATGAGGTCTGAGCGCAAGCTTTGGTTATTTATTACTACTTGCATGTTCTGTGCTCATGTACATCTGTCTGCATGTTCCCGTCGCCACCACGAATGATCACGATCTTATTAAATTGGTCACCAGGTTGGGTTTACTGCTTCGTGTTGTTGTGTCACACAGATACATTTCCCCCCTGGGAACAAATAAATTACGGCTGTCTGCAGTGTTCAGAGAATATGTCATTCTGATTGTTCCTGAAACTGGGTCTGAATTCATGTAGTATTTTGAAATAGTCATGGGTGCTTTCATTTGTCGTTGATTGGATTTGGACACAAATTTGGAAAAAAAAGAAACAACTTTTCTTTATGTCAATGTATGAGGATTTTGACGAATACCACAAGCCAGTGGGAAGTTGGCCTTGCCAGCAGCTATTGAACGTCTCCATACATCCCCTTGTAGTGCGTGTGTGTGTGTGTGTGTGAGCGTGTGCGTGTGCGTGTGTTAGAAAGACACTGGGGGTTGGTTACCATGACTATTCCAAGGCTTTTTAATTTCAAGTCTAGGAGCATCCTTCAGATGACAGACAACGCACACAATCCAGTCCAGCACAAAAAGAGCAGTTTACAAGAGCTGGGTTTAATCAGAGAGATTTACTGCCCCCTGGAATTTGTTTTTTTTTTCTTTTTCCCTACAGAGGTTAAAGGGGCACTTCTCCCACAGCCGCCGTTCCCACTCAACACCACACAGTGCGCACTCCGGACTCGTCATGAATGTCACATGTACACGCAGGCAGAGTAAAGAGCAAGGTAGATAAATCAAGATTAAGAAGCCATAGGATGCAGCATTCCACTTCAGCTGATCCTCCGCTGAGCCCTCTGCAATGTGGGGGGGAGCTCTTTTGTAAAAGTGTCCAGGTATGAATTCAATCATCAGACTCATTTCAAAGGAGTGTATGTGCAGAAGTGAGGGAGGTCCGAAGCAACAAAAGAAGGTGCAGAGAGACTAGAAAAAAAAACAACTCGTGATTTGTGGGGTGACTTTAAAAGACAAGCTGTGTGGCCACTGTGAAGGCGGATAGATACCTCGCCATATGCCTGACTCCATTAAATAAGTCAGTGTGAGAGGGGCTGCCGCACACTTTGATTTCCATTTTAATTTCTGGATTTCTGCAGGCTGAGCTGGGGGTAGGGACACGGTGGAGGGTCTCTCCCAAGGCTATAAAACCTCATTTAACACAAACATGTACTCCTCCACATTGGACCTTTCCAACATGTGACTTCCTTTACAGATCACAGACTCGTGCAAAAAAGCAGAATGTTTGGAAATAGCGACTTCTGGTTTCTTCTTGCGGGATGTTAATCCTTCTTGCCCTAACTGAATACAAGCACAATAAAGAAAAGAAGGTGGTGCGAGAACACCATAAAGTAAATGTAAATAGCATTGATTGAATGATTCCGACTGAATTTTATATGATAAGAATTATCATCACAGTTTTCTGTAATTAAATTACACAAAGCTCTAACGACTGAAAACTTTGAACAAGCATCGCCAACCAGTAGATCAGTCCAGTTTAACTTTAAATAAACAAAAAAATTAACCAGAAAAGAGTAAGTTTTAGTAGGTATATTTACTTTATTTTTTATAAAACCTGTCCTAATTTTGTTTTAAGTTGATTTTATAAACACAGACTAGGGAGACCTAATACTGTGACACACTTTGAAGTCTCAGAAAAGTGTCTTCATCAACATTTACAACATACAAGAGAAGTAAAAAAGGGTAAATATGTAAAGCAGTGACATTGTTGCCTCGCAACAAAGACTTTACTGGTTTGAATTTACTGACAGCCAAAGGCCAAAAAAAAAATTTTTTTGCATGCACACATTAATGTTTATTTGTACATGTATAAGTTTAAACTCTGCCTGTGTGGGTTTTATCCAGGTATTCATGCTTTCTAAAAGAAAAATGTATATTATGATTGAAAATGCTGCACACAATGCAATTTTACATGCATCTACAAAAGACCACACTCCTAAAGAAACTGTGTGGCTGTATTACCATGGAGAAAGTCTAGCAAGTGAGCAGGACTCAGCTATCGGTGACACGACATGTCGGAATGACGCTGCGGAACATTTGTGCAGCCCGCACCCGGGAGACCATCATATCTACGGCAACAACACAAAGGACTCGCAAGGGAAAGCAAAGATGGAGACAGATGCAAAGGAAAGCAATGAGACCTCAAATGAGTGGAGGCCGATGAGAAACTGAACATGAGAGTGAGACGAGGTGATGGCCTGTTTACATGAGTGCGCAAACAGCAAAGGGTAGGGACCTATAGGACGCCTGGGAGACAGACGCCTAATATTGACTACGCTGCCTCTGGATAACAGAGACGAAGACACGAGTGGCATGGAGAATTGAGGCCTACTAATATTAGTAACACCGATGAAGAGGGATTTCTTTCATTAATTTAGGACTCGTAAAAAAAAAAAAAGGTTTCTCAGAATGTGTGATGAAGTAGTGACGGGCAAACACAAAAGCTTCCCGTAGCGGTGTTCGTGCAGATATTACATCCCCCACATCTGTCTGACTGTGTAACTGTAACCAAGTGAGATGAAAGCAAATAGGATGACTTTTATTTGGTGTTTTAACAAAATCCCAGCATGAACGTCTCGCACCGGACAAACAAAGCACCTCAAGGCTGGAGCATATGGTGCAGCCTGCTGCACGGCGCTCTGCAAAGACCGATCTGATCTGGAAACGAGCAAGCAGGAGACGTCAAGGCTGCATTTGCTATTTTTAGAATATATCAAGGAAGATGTAGACTTGCTTTCCACTATAAAGAATGCTTCCCTCCCTCAGGGTTTTTTTTTTTTTTATGAATATGTGCATGTATGGATTCGATGTCTACTGACAGCCCATCAGATGTGGTATTTCATTTCAGCCTCAACTCCAGAGTCCCTGCCAGTTGAGAGAAAATTCATAGCTTTTCACAATCTGTATGGCCTTTCTGTGTTACCCAACATCCAACAAGACCCACATACACAAACCACTAACAGTTCAGAACTTTTATCCTAAATTCATACATACCGCAACTGCAATGCATTGTATTTGAGATTGTCTTTGTGCCATGTAGACCACACATTTTCTCCCAACACAGAATTGTGAAGAAAAATCTGTACTACAATCAAGTTTTTCGTTTGTTTCATGACAGCACGCAAATATGTCATAAGAGTGGTAAATTACGTTTCTGCAGATGACAACAACAGAACGCTACTCTGTGGCGCCCGCAGGATCAGAGAGTTCGCGTCATTTGTGTGTCTGAGCATGTGCGTGTCTAATGCAAAGTGACTAATTACATACCACTCAGCAGTCGCCCTTCACTAAAAGCAAAAGCTCTGAAACGCGTACTTCACAAGAATGGATGGACTTGACGCAAACAGTCCACTTCTGAACAAGGACTCCGGTTTACACGGGGACTAAACGCAGTGCCATCTCAAAAGCAGTATATTGTACGAGCTGGAGCCTTTGTGGTTTGTGAATTGACATGTCTGTGTGCTTTGCTTTGGCGTTTTATAAGTGCTTCATTTGTTTATGCACCTGAAGGTCAAATTAAATTCAACTGACCCCTTGCATGGTTTTCACCTCTGTAGCTCCAAGCATTGCTATTGTGGCAACAAAACATCACATAACAAAGGAGGCACTAATAATGCTGCAGATGATGTGTGCAAATGTCTCCCTGGATGATGTGACAGCCGTGAAGCTGTGACCTCACCCAAGCAGCAAAATGAAAAAGCGCAGCATAACTTATTTGTATGCTTCCGTGGCTCGGTCATACCGTGGGGCTGCCGCTCCCTGTGGCGCACAGTGTGGTGTGCAGGATCACTGAGGCGGAGAATCAACATCCATACACACATATCGCGTATACACATGGGTTCACACACATGAAGTTGCTTTATTTGCGTCCCAGTCTGTGCCTTCATTTCCATTAAACAAATTCACATTTGAGGCAGCGTTCACCTGCATTCAAATCTGGCAGACAATGCAAACCACAGTGGCCTGAAATGCTCAGAGTCACAGGGTTGCAGCACAATAATATCACAATCGAGCCATTTTGAAAACCATTCAGGTGAAAATGCTGCCACGCTGTGACACTAACGCAATACATTTGTGACCCTTGAATGAATAAAAGTCTGTGTGTCCCGATAACAGCATTATGTGATACCTATCTTCCTAGTAAAAAGGAGGACAGGTTGTGTGTGTCTTGTGATGCTTTTAAAAGGCTCGTGGAAGTAAGAAAGAAAAAAAATCCATGAATCAAAGTTTTGCTTGTTAACCACAGGCAGTTCTTCCTTTATCCTCATTAGGTATTATGTATTAGTTAGGCGAGACAAGTTATAATCTGTCTCTGAACTAACCTATTCCTTATAAATAAATCATTTAGTTTTAAACAATAAAGCAAATTACTCATGCAAATACTACAAGGCAGATTTGTGGCTATTTTATTGTACTGTGCAACAAATTCAAGACGGAACCGGTTACTGTAACAGCATTACATTTTTTAATAGTAATCAGTTAGTGTCTTACTGCCAAAATGTGTACTCGTTCTTTGTTTTGCAGCAAGAGGCAACCGCCATTGGTCAGTATCCCTTTATAAATAACTAGACACCTGCTGTGACTCAGCTACCTGCCAGCCTGGAGGATTTGCAGAGCACTCTTGTGCTGATGCAAAATATAATGTACGTACAACCAAACTATTTCTTTTCCCCCTGCTGAGCTGAAACATGCAGAACAAGTGTGAACAAGTGTCAACAAAAGTTATACCTTATGGGGCTGGACCAAAAAATAAATCCGCTTCAGGTGTACAATGAATGCAATCTTTGACTACTTTTATGGGTGAGTGAGCATATTTGTTATCTCCTGAACTAATAATGAATTATTAGCATTTGTACTAAACATCTGAGTTTTTTCATGTAGGAATTTTGGCAATTTTTTATCATTTTGACAAGGCAACTCCTCTCCTCCCCACTTCTCTTAATAACATCCACATCCGTGTTTTCAGTTTGACTATGCAGCGTGCTCAAGAGAACATTCTACCGAGTGACTTTGACAGAAATTCTGCATATTTATGTGATTTAGAAACACTTGAGCTTCAAAGTGTCACAATAAATAAAGACACAATAACCTCCAACACAGCTTTTCCTTTAAACCATAAAAAAAACAAAACAAAACAAAAAAAGATCCCAGATCAACAGCAGGAGGGAAATAAGCAAAACCCAGTTTTTTTGAAAAAAACACGTGAAGCTCGGCTCCGGACAGGCTGTACCAAAGTAGCAGACCCTAGCAGCTTGCTATCTCGCCATCTCGTGTGGCGGATGCATACACACAGGCTCATGCTATTCAACAGTGCCCACAGGCCTCCGCTGCCTTGTTGGCGAGTGGTGCTGAGCTTGTGGAAGGCCAGACAGCAAGAGCCCAGCTGTAGCTATCTCTATACAAAGGCCCCACTCAGCACTTTGCCACTCTAAAAACAGATGCTGTCTGAGCTAAAGAGTGGAGCTCGCAGAAAAGACAGCCCTGGGTTTACATTGGGACAGTCCTCCAACTCCATCTGTGTATATACGTCCTCTTTTCTTTTCAATATTGTTGTTATAAAATGGATAGTTCAGTGTTGTGCAAGTCTAAATGGTAAAGTATCAAAATCCACACAAAAATAAAAAGGAAAGATATCTCAGAAAGCAGCTCAAAAATGACAGACCATGAAATTAATTTGGCTCTTGTCAGAAGGGGGATGGCTGGAGGAACTCCCGTCTCACAAAATGACTGCAGGGATTTTGGGCTAAAAAGATCAGCTGAGTTAACCCACTCCACTGTGTCCGTCCGCCGTTAATGAGATTGTGAAGGATCACACAGCTACCCTAAACAGAGGGCTCTGCTTAAAGTGGCACTGATGCCCTCTCGCTCCCCAATTCTAATCCCTGGATCAATAATCTGCATGTCGATACAACCTGGTGGCCTGACACTTATAGATTTCTGATCGTAATCCCTGGTATCAACCAGTGTGTTGATGCAAACATTTCAGTGTGGGTGGAGAAAGCTGTCAGAGGTCAGTGGCAAACCCAAAAAGCAGACTTAGATCCAAGTGGAACAGTTTATAAAAGTTAAAAATCTGAGGCAAAGGTATCCAAGAGGGGTGATCTAAAAAGTCCAAATAAATGCAAAACACGGGCAACACAAGGAAGAACGTGGAGACAGGTGAGTGTCAGGAAAAGACGAATCAGGTAAGACACAGAGACTTTGCGAGGACACAGAATGATGGACTTAAAAGAAAAACTAGAAATAAAAGAAAACTAGCAATAAATCAAAGTACTTCCTAGAATAGATAACAAAACAATCCAAAAATGGATATGTCGGCAACCGTCTTCCATTTCACAGCATATCCAAGGCATTCCCAAATTTGACCCCAAGACATGGAGGCTTTTTTGCAAGTGGCAAGCAGGAAACAGCACTGAATAATTAATCGGTCAGAACAGTATTGTGTGGCCCAGCTTTCATTCACCAAAGTAGTAACGGTGCTTCTAAGCAAGATGATAAGACACATATTTTCGTATAAGTGAGAGGACATCAATTATTCAAACACAAATTATCTCTTGGGGCTCGAGGAGCCCTACTGTGAATCCTGCCAGAGAGTTTCCTGTGGAGGCTCTGTGGTTCGTCCAACTTCCTGGAGAGGACATGCCATCTCGCCATGCCAGAGAGCCACGGACTGTGTGTTCATGCTTTGCACTGCAGCAAACTGTCCAAGCGCATGCTGGAGGTCCTCATTTAAAGGTTCCTAAAGGGCAACATCATCTTAATAAAGCTGATATGTCAGCCATCATCCTTCTGTGTGGAGTTTATGGGTTTCCTGCTCCCTGGATGGATGGATGGATGGATGGATGGATGGATGGATGGATGGATGGATGGATGGATGGATGGATGGATGGATGCTCAAGCAGAAACAACCTAGTGCAGTTAGACCAAAACACAAAGTAGCTTGGAAAGGAACAAAAATAATCCAGTGCTACAAACTGAACTCGTGTTTTCTTAAATGTGTCTGAAAAGATATAAAAATATTTTTTGAAATAATGACCAATTACAGTTTTGGCCATCTGGCTTTGAACTGGTTGACATTACTAGCAGGATTCATACCACAACCCCCCCCCCCCAAAAAAAAAACACAAGAGATGAACCCTCAAACTGCCAGTAAACAGAAACCATGGTAATTCACTTGTCCGAGAACACACCGGTGACTGCTTCAGCACTTGTGAATAAGTGCTGGTCTAAAATGTTATCAGCCTCCTAAAGCACAAGGCGATGACCTCGTCCAGTTTATTCCCTTTTTGATCTATAGTCCCACATAAGGCAGATGTCTCCCTTCAGATAATCTTCCTACGAGGGAGAGGGTAAAGATTGATGTGTAGATAGAGAGAGATAATAGAGAGGAGGGCAGCCACATGGTGTGATACCAGAGCATCAATCACATTGTAGATCAGTCAAGTGTCTGTACCTGATTTGACAGAAGCACGACCGCTTCAGTTTGTTTAGTAAAGTTGCATCTAAAGAAGAGGGTAATACAGGAGAGCAGGTGTGTTTGCTGTGTCAGTGTTGACCGGATGAGTGGCAGTGAATGTGATCCAACAGTGAGAGGACACTCCCTCGTCACCTGATAGCTTGTGTTACCTGGTTGTGTGAGGGGGAAACACCATGGGAAAAAAAGGATTGGATATTCATTCTTGAAAAGTATCTCCCTTTTTGTACTTATTAATGGGCTTCTTGTAGCGTGAATGTCTTGCAGATCATGTGTCGCACAGCTCTAATGGGTGACCAGCTCAAATGAATATATAAAGTAAAAAAGGCTTCCTGAGCTTTTGCAGTCATGTTCAGGTGCTGCTTATTTGTTTGTTTTTGTCTTATAGAAACTTTATGGTAAATACAGAACATTTCACACAACGTTTCATAGCGAGCGTGAAACAGAAGCGTCATACTTTCAAGTATTTCCATAAAAGCAAGCGAAAGCAATAAAAAGAAGAGATATCTGGCGCTTGCAGCCAGTGGGTAGAAACCAAGTGCTGGCTTGCACTTAGCTGGGTAAAGGTTAAATAGTCTTTGTGAGTCACGGATCAGAGCAGAGAGAAGAGGAGAGATGGAGTGGGTTGAGGGTCAATACCAGCAGTGTGCATACGGTGGGAAAATGCTCGGAGGACACATGGGAAAAGAAAGCCGGGCAAACAGGCGTAGTGTGGAGCCATCTGCAGCCCTCCCAGGCATGGAAGCAATTACAATTTAAAGAATGTGAACGTCTTCATATGTCATATTTCATGATGTAGCTAATCAGGCTAGGATGTTTCCATAGAAAACTGTACGATCATGTTGATACCAAACTGCAAAAAAAAAAAAAAAAAAAAAATGAACAGAACTTTATTCAGTGTAATTGAGAGGTTGTTTCTTCTGGAATATCAGCTGTAACTATCTACTGAAGGTATTAAAAGACTGAAATGTAAGTAAAATCTTCCAAAAATTCTGCTACATATTCTAAAAAATAGCAAATTTGCCATGTAAATGAATGTAAATCCAACCCGCACGCGTGAACAATTGCTATTCATTGCATGTGGCTCTGCCTTGGTGGATACATTTTATTTTGAAACTACATGGAATCTGGGGTTCAATCAATCCCAGCGATCATGTAAAATGATCCATGGAAGATAAGTGGTGAACTGGTCATGAGTGACCGAGGCTCATTAACGCTGGTTGTCCCACAGAAGCTCAGAGTCAAAGTCCTGAAGGAATTCGCTGTGAACTTCTTGGTGACAAGATCCACACATTCATACATCTCATAAGAGTTCACTCCTCACTGGGTCAGGGCTGTTTTGGCGGGAAACTGGAGGGCCTGCATAATATAAGACAGGTTGTCATGATGCTATGACTTGATTTGATTGTTTTTGAAAGATTTAAATTTTGAAGAAAACACCTTTCACAAAACAATTTAAAACACCACAAACTTCCCATTCAAAGTAGTCTCCAAGCAACTGTTTTCAAAATGAAACAAATGAAAGATTTACTTTGTGATGCGAGCTAAAATTACCAATATGAAAATTTATCCACTATTAGATGTTTGACGGGCAGGTTGTAGCTTCTGTCCTTGCCTGTGTGTGTGTATGTGTGTGCGCTGGCGTTTGTGCACGCAGCCTGCTCGATTCCCATCTTGCCGTGCGTATCATCACTGTATATCTTAGCGATCTGAGGAGGGACATCAAGGTCATCTATCTCCCACGCAACAAAAGCAAAGTGCACAGAAGCGAGCAGGTAATTTAGTCGAAAGTGGCCCGATTGCAATCTGTTCCCTCGTTTGATCGGTGCCAGCTGCAAAGAATCACAATAACAAATGTTTCATGGTAAACTGATGTGTATTTATAAATGAGAGCCCCCATCTCGACTCAAGTGGTATCAAGAAAAAAACAAAAAACAAAGAATAAATTGTCTTTTTTTTTTCCCTCTTTTAAATAACAACCTTGAGAGGAGCACTTCTAATAAAAACGGGGTCGTTGATTCTGATCGCACGTCAAATTGCAATAAGTTAAAGTGCTGGACCAGCAGCATTGTGTCACATGAGCGAAGAGCCAAGGTGAGTAGCACACAGCCCCGCTCCGATGGGACAACGCACCGAATCCGGCATCCCCCCAAAAAAACTGCCGGCTCAGCTGTTTGAAGGGTGATAGAGACAGAGAAGAAGGCAGAGTGGCAAGAGTGGCAGAGCGCACCATTATCACTGATGTGAAAGGCCGTTGACTTATATGGGCGGACATCCAGACACATCCAGTGATGCTGAGTAAGAATAAAAAGGAAATGACTTATTCTTACTGTAAGTCATATTTCCCGGGGAACAGTTTATGTCAGGCCGGCTGACTGTAAAATAAAATAAAAAGGACATGCTAAAAGGACATTTAAGATGATTAATGAAATGTTTAGAACTGGAAGAACAATTGTAGAGGGCATAAGGAAGCTTTATTGTCACTGCAATTAAATTTAGTTGGCACTCTCATAAAAGCAGTGAAGTAGAAACTCTCACAATAGACCACAGAGTGAAAATAAAAACAAAGCGTGTAAACATAATAACTGAAATTGACCATAGACCGAATAATAAAAGGGCAATTTGCAATGTGACTTCTTAGAAATGATGATAGAGGGTATATATGTTTAAACTTTAAGGGGGTTTTCCATTCACTCTGCATTGCACTGCTGGGCCATGTATCAGTTGTAATAGAATTAAAGGTTGACACATATCAGCACTGAAGGATGCTAAGATGATAGAGGCCTGTCTTTTATTTTCTCTTTAAGGCCCACAAACATGAGGGTCTGACCGCTTTTAATTGGTTTATCAGTTAACAGATGCATCTTCGTCTGATAGATGGCTTTTCCACACTAAGAGGTGCTTCTGTTCTTCGTCATACTCATCTGTTTGCAGCCGGTTTATCTTCTTTCACAAAGACCTTCTTTCAGTACAAGCGGGGGGGGGGGGGGGGGGCCTCAGCGAAGCTGGCCTCAGATTGGCCTTCTTCTCTGGGGTCAGACGAGTAGGACAACGGACACCATGCAGACTCTATTGAACTGGAGGCACCCTCTCCGAACAACTGGGAGCAGACGCAGGTGTAGGAAGTGATACCAGTTCTTACCATGTGGTGTGAGTACTGTCTGCTTTAGGCTGGAGGGGGAGGTAAAAAAAAAAAACAATGCTTAAAAACACAAAGCAATACATAATTACACACTTCACAAGTCATGTGCGAAGGCCTGAAGATACATTTTCAATTGAGCTAATCTCATCTCACAACAGGGGGTCGGGTTTAAATTCCACCTCAAAATACAGGTTCACTAATTGGAAAGTAATGCAGTTAAATAAACACAACCGCCATAGCTGATGGGTTAAATTATACCCCGGCTGACACTTGTCATGTGATGTTGGTGCCACAGACCAATTGGAAGTTGAGTGTGATAAAGAGATCTGGTTAATGGCTTCTTTGACCTAAATCCTCACTAATCATTTCAGAGCTGTGACAAAGATTGTGGTGGAAAGGGGAGTGGCAATATTTATTTTAAGCCTTATGTACATTGAATGAATGTGCCAACGCCCCTTTGTTTTGAATATTGTGTCATATGACCTCAGTATGGTTTGATTTGTCTTAAAAAATTTGTTAAAATTAATTAAATCAGTGAACTATAAATGTGAAGTAAATCTCATTGCTTTTTAATGAAACTTGAATAAGTAAAAAAGACATAAGGTAATATAATAGCCTTTAACATCGGCTTCTATTCAAGTATGAGACAGTGTCACATTGAAAATACCTTTAATTTGATTATAATTTGCTCTATATCAGTGGTTCCCAACCTTTTAATTGCACTGCTTTCAGAGTCATTCTAAATTAAGCTTGTCACCTGTCCTATTTCTGAGACGACTAAACCTTAGAACACTCAAAACCAGGAGACTCCATGTGCAATATCTCCAGCCTTAGTGCCTTAAAAGGGCCTCGTAGTTTTCTTTACCTTGTGCGAATCTCGTTTTGAAACTATCGAGCAGTGTGTTTAAGCGTTTGCCGTCTTGTCACACCGAAGTAAACTCTAATGTAACTAAAGCAGCAACACAGTTTCTGTGCATATGGCTCAGCATATAGAATTAAATCAGACTGATACATTGATGTGTTCCTACACAGCAAGTGACAGCTACTACCAGTCTGGCAACTCCTCTCGTGGCTCCCACTGTCCCATCTGTTGCCCACTTTATCTGCACAAACAAGCAACCTGCAGCGTGCAAGCAAACCAACTGACGGCATTCAAGACATCCTTGTGGGCTCGGAGTTTTGAAGAAGTACATGAGACAAGACGAGGTGTAATTATTGACCTTTGGAAGTTATTTAACTGTGGTTGTACTAACATGCACAAGAGAGAACCGGCGTATGTGCCTGCCAGCAGTTCGGGGAGTGGTACGTTAAGTCTCCTTTTATTAATCTCCAGCCTCTTGCTCTACTTCCGATGCGTCTTGGCGCAGCTGGCGATCACAGCGGCGCACCGTTCCTGCCCTCTCCACTCTTTTTCACCCAACTCCTCCTCAACACAGCTTTATTCCTGTCCTGTTTTTTTCTCCTAATTCCACTTGATTCCCCTCTACTTTTTTATATTGCCAATGTGACTTCCTTAATCTCTTTTTTTCATCTCCTTTCCCTCATGTCACCTTTTCCTGTGCTTTTACTCCTTATTTTTTACCTCACTCTGCTCTTACTTTCCATTTTTCTCTCATTTTTCTTTCATCCCTTTCCAATTCTTTGTTTCTTGTTTATTGCTGTTTCTGTCATTTCAATTATTTGATCTTCTATTGTCCTTTGCACATTTTCCCTTCTGCAATTTCCATTTTTCTCTCTATTTCATTCCTCTTCTATATGGCCACCTTCTTCATTTATCATAATGTATTTATCCTTTTGTCTTCTATCAACTCCCTTTGTTTTTTCTTTTTAATTCTCTCAAGCTTCATCTTTCTTTCTAGTTTTTTTTTTCTTTCTTTGATTCTGTTATCCAGCAGTGAAATTTGCAGTTGTTTCAAGAGCTGTAAATAACTTAAAATAACAAGCATAATACCATCTCTTAAACAGTGAAAAATACATCCCACACTCTCACAAATGTGACATATTTCAACCGTTTCCTCTCTGGCGTGTCACTCAATGGTGTAAAGAAACAAAAGTATTTGAACTCAACTCTTTTACTCCCCATTCCATCTAACCAGCAAAAACATCATCTTCCAAAAAAGGAGGAAAAACAATTAAAGAGCCATCTGTCCCACAAGGAAGGTAGAGAACAGCGACATCTGCTATCTCAGAAGTCCATCAGCACAAGTTCAACTTGTCCCCATTTTCTCCATTCATCAATCTTTAGTCAATCACACTAATTTAATGTCTCAATCTTCTAATGAAAACAACCACCCAAACGTGTTCCGCTACAAGCTGGAGGATTGTATCACAGAGGGGGTGGGGGGGTGGTGTTCCTCCGCGCCTCCCACCCCGAAGCCCACCATCATGGCTGCAGGGTGCGATTAACCCAAAATGAGCAGAAGGATCTGTGAAGCTAATTGTCTCCGTTTGGTGAGAGCTTCCACGGCGGCCTCACAAATGTCGGCACAGATTCAATAAATCAAGTGTGAGACAGAATCATGGGATGTTTCTGTTATTATTTCATGAACATCGGCACCGGCACAGACAATGACTGAGGGCGTCTGACAATCTCCAGGGATGAATTCAAACAAAATAAGGTAATTTTACAAAAAAAAAAAAAAAAAAAAGATTTCCAGTGCGCTGTTTTGCCAATTGTTTGTTGGTTCAGTTTGTAAAAACAGCCATTCTTTATTTGTTCATAATGTACAGTCAAATTGATTATCTTTGTGTCCAAATTGTAGCTAACCCAAACAATAATGCAAATTAATTTTCTCCCATCTCATAGGACAAACCATCTTTGCATCCGGCCCATCCTTCTGCCATTCACACCTTTTTCCTCTACACCGGTGTCAAGCCCATAGCGGTAGCCAGCTGGAGCCAAACCCAGCAGACAATGGCCGAAAGACATAGTCCATCACAACAAAGAAAGAAACACAATGGAGTCACCAGTGACGTGTAATGCAGAACCTGAAGAAAACTTAACTGCGACAACAGGGAGAACATGCAAACTCAGACCAGAATCCAGGAAATAAAACCTAATACATGGTCACAAAGTGACATATGAGCAAGCTGTCCTCGGTCCTGCTTCCCCCCAAAAAAGCCTGAAGGCAATATAATGCGTCCCTCTTGTCTGGAGATTGTGCCATCACTTAAGGTGACAGTGGGCAGAATGAGAATGCACCTAAACACACCATAAGCTCCGCCACCCCGACGTCCTGCCTAATGGGCCGTGGATAAATGAGGAGGGGGAACGGGGAGAGTGACGATGACACTGCTTCTGCCATGAGTAATGGCTCTGCGCCGGCTCTGCACTGACGGTCTGGGGAGCCGTCACAGGAGACTGAAGTCATGTCTTCCAGTGTCTCACGAGGGGGAAAGCTGGCCGACGGCGGTCGTGACGCACGCAGTGCTACCACACAACACCTGGTATGCCACAGGATATAGGTTGTTAATCAAATAACACATAGCATTATATTTTACCCAATATGAAAAGTACATGTGTGACTGAAAGCAACACTACTTCCAAATGTGTTTTAAACTGTAATCTGGGTTTCTTGGTCTAGATTACAGATCAAAAAGGTTAGAAAGCATACACATTGTCTTGGTTCTCTTTAAGGTCACATTGGCTTTTTGAAATTGGACCAAAGGATTTACCCAACAGACCTGCAAGGGCACATTTGATATACATTCTGCAATACAACTTCCTTAGCAATGCTGCATGATGGGCTGACTATGATACGATCCATGCGAGATTAATCTATTCCTCTTCATCACTGCTTTATCCAACTTGAGACAAACACAGAGAGACAGAAAAGCACACACCCACACTCACACCTATACAGTCACCAATTGACCTTGAATGCAGCTTTTTGAGCTGTCGGGGGAAACCAGGGTCCCTGGAGGAACCTGGACTCAAACTGGGAATATTCTCATTGTGATAAGAGAGAAATAACAACTAAACTATGATGATGATGCCCATGTGGGATTCCTGTAACTGTATGCAATGCAATGACAAGGATGTTTGGCACAATGCTGGTTTTTTCTATGAAATAAAAGCAAATCCTGCTGTTTTGCTTAAATTTCAACTGTGTGAAATGTATTTTATTATTACATCTCATTCTTCATCAGTGCGATCAAGACATACAGTCTGTGGATAAAAGAATAGGGAATAAAATGCTGACTGCAGCTTATGAAATGTAGGTTATTCTATGTGAAACTAAGTGAAGCAGCTCACCGGCTTAGACGGGGCGCAGGGTCAAAATGAACACACAGCATCATGTCATATTGTATCATGGAGTGTTACAACAACAGCAGATGCTGACTGCAAATATTAACACTGCATGATACCCGCTCACACTTCCAACTCCTCGCTGACACACAATGCCACTCTTATTAGCGATTCTTCCTATTGACGACCTGCTTTTGGAGTCAGGCGTGACACCTGGTGGACCCTCAATGTGGTCGTCAACAACATCGATGAGCAGCGAATGAACACATTCTGACTCTTATCAGAAGACTGTCACATGGGAAAGGGCAACTTTGCATGTTTAAATTACAAGCATTTTAGATGGAATGAAGGGTGAAGACAAACAGAAAAGCACCACAGCACATCTCCGAGTCTCCCCACACATCATAGGATCATCCAAAAATAAAATACAAGCTTAATTCCCACTTCTGTCAACACTCAACCATGTATATCCACAGTTTGTTTTTACTTACTCTTGCACATTTGTTTCTGCATGCACAGACAGTTTACTCAGATGGGATTTGACGTGGGCTGAGGCTGACAGTAACTTTCACTGCAATTCTTAATCATTTTCATCCATGATATGTTGCAAAAAGAGTAATAATGCAGGCCTGTTAAGATATATATGGAACTTTTGCTGATTTAATGCTTATTTACTTTTTGATTAATGAGTGGTTCAATCATTTATTTAATATTTCTTTTGTTGGTGATCAACAAAAAACAAATATACAAAATTGACCTACAGTTAAAAGCCAGAATAAAACAATATTTGATCTTGAGGTTTCTTTTAAAAACAGCTTTAGTTCTGACTAGTAATTTCAATGATTGGCCACAGAATTGATTTTAACAGCCAATGAAATCTCCAAATATTGTAACCTCATCTTTGATTTATGACTTCTGATGAAAGACATATGGCTCCCTGTGTGAGGGAAAAAAATCAACAGCAAAATCGAGGAGTAGTTTGAAAGCAAAGCTATCACAAAAAGAATAATCCTTGGAAGCCTGTGTTTTATTTATGACAGAATCAATAGTCTGTGTGCGGATCCGAATAGACAGAGAGAGAGGGGAAAAAAACTGATCCCTTTCTACATCTCCATGTTTTAAATGAGCGGGGCCTCTGTGGCTTTTTTTTTTTTTTTGCACCCCTCCTTTCAAGACCAAACACTTGAAATGATACCCAGAGGAGCAGAGCTACAGCTGGCAGCAGCATCTCCAGCAGACATCAAATAATCGGCTCAGCGCTGCGGGCCTGCGTGCACCGGCCGGCCGGCCGGCGGCACAAACCCCCGCTGCTGCAGCACCGGCTGAATACATTCATCCAACACAATCATCATCATCATCATCATCACCATCACCATCATTGCACTGCTTTCTCTCCCTCCGGTTGCTTTGATGGTCGCTCCTCGGGATGCAGTGCGTGCATCGCGGTGAGCGCGCAGACCGCAATGGGTCCGTGCGTCTGTTATGATCTGCACAATCCAGTTTAAAAAAAAAATAAAAAATCCACAATCGGCGTCCATATTGCTATAATATGTGCACCTGAGCCATACGAGACAGCAAACGCCACTGTGATGCTGTAGTAAATAAAAAAAGCACCTTCACTGCACCATTATTCGCATGCAACATAACAATGAGAACATTGCAATTCAACACCCCCCCACCAAAAAAAAAAAAAAATGAATGAATGAAAAATGAATAAACTCACCGATTTCTGCAGACCGGCTGCTTCTTCCTTCCCAGTCTGATATTGTGTGTGTGTGTGTGTGTGTGTGTGTGTGTTGATGTTGCTGGGAATGATGAGGTGTGTATGCGAATGAGCGCGCGCGCGCGCGTGTGTACGTGTGTGTGTGTGTGTGTGTGTGTGTGTGTGTGTGTGTGTGTGTGTGTGTGTGTGTGTGTGTGTGTGTGTGTGTGTGTGTGTGTGTGATGGAGGGACCGTGCCCGGCTGGTGTGTCCGTCCCCCTTCAGCCGCTGCAACAGCAAGCTGTGGTCCACACGGATCCTCCGCTTCAGTCTCTTCAGTCTCTCCGCACCAGCAGCTCCCCGCCGCTGTCAAAGACCAGCGGCCGCACAGATCGTCTCTGCGACGGAGGAGGACCCCACACTCCTACATGGAGAAGAAAAAAATGCAATAAAATAAATGGATCACTTCAGGAACTGGCTCATCTTAAAGTGGGCGTCCCTTATTTATTATTTTCTATTATTCCTTCGTCTTGAATCACATTTAGTAAAAACCACACAGGCCTATTTACAAAAATAAATAAATCCCATTCTTTCTCTTCTCTCCTAAAATATCGGAATTGATCTCTGTACGATTATCAACACCAACGCGACTGTCAGTGAAAGTGAAACGTGTCGGAGTGAGAGGTTACTTTCTTCCGTGGATCTTTCAGTCGCTCCCAAATCGGTGCAGAAAGAAAAATAGATCGCCACAACAGCGCTCCCTCAAAAATGAGTGGCGATAGAGGGAACTGCAGGCAGAAACAGGACATACTCATTAAAAAAAAGAAAAACCGACAAGACAGGCGTGTTTTCGTTGGGAATTGTTGTTTTACCACGAGCTCTCTAGAGTCCCTTCCCAACATCGCTTATGAAAATGTGTCTTCTTGCCAGTATATTAACATTATGACACATAGACTAAGCTGCTCACTGTTAATTAGTGAATTATCACCTTCCCTCAAACTTGCATCTATCAAACCTGTATTAAAAAAAAAAGCACAACCTGGATCAAGAGGTCCTGCAGCTCCAAGAACATCTCCAATGTCACCAACTTCATGAGACATTTCAATTTGCTTTTACACCATCCCGCAGCACAGAGACTGTTCGGTCAGAGTAGTAACTGACCTCCTCAGGGCAACAGACTCTGGCTGCCCCAGCCTGTTGATCCTGCTCGACCGTAACTGCCGCCTCCAGCTCAGTGGACCATGACTTCCTGTGTCAGCGCCTCAAGGATGTGGGAATCACTGGGATGGCTCTTGGTTTCTTCCACTCCTACCTACCTGAAGACTCAAGTTTGCGAAGTTGGGAGAAACCACCTCCAGCACCTGACATGTTGCCCCTGGTGTCCCTCAGTCTTGGGGCACCTGCTCTTTTTAATTTACATGCTTCACCTTGGCAACATTTTGGCCAACCATGCTATTGATTTTCATTCTTATGCAGATGATATCCAAATCTACCTGATCATCCTCCTGTTAATCACCTGGAGGTGTTGTTTGATTTTAAAGTGTGCTATACAAACATAATGTGTCATATTTATGCATTTTCAAAAATATTGGTCTCATTAATTTTTTTCCAAAACAAGTCTCATGAATATATTTAGATGTAATTTGTAGATGTGATTTTACAGTGCACAGAACTTCACAAAAGCACATGTACACATGTATTGTGGAAAACATTTTGTATAATCATTAAATCCATCTGTCCATCTGGCACTGGAAACAACCCCAACTCAAAGTCATCAAAGGTCACAGATTTCAGCACTTATATTTAACTTTTTTCTTTGAAGACACTTCAGTGTTGTATTACATCTTAAATATTCTTTGGAAGAATAAATGATCATCCTTGATGTTTTTTCTCAAGCAAAAGTGGCACGTATGTGTGGAAATATAGCCAAACACAAGGATCAAATAACCTGGGTGCATGGACAAAATCTTTATCTATTAGACAACACAAATAAACATTAAAAAAACAAGCAAAGACCTGCCTTTGTGTATTTACTAACAATAAACAGAGATATAGTCTGATAGAGAGAAAAATACAACGAGGAATATAAAGCATAAGGCTACTAGTACTGGTACAAAGTGGTCCAGTAGACATGAGGAATGAACCAAAGGTCACAATATGGAATTTGAAGCGTGAAAAGCTTTTTCAGATGAATCCGTCGGTTCTTATTGAAGATTTTTCCCCCAAACAAATTTTTACTACCTAAAAACAGCCAAAGACTCAATTGCCTCTATGTGATCTTTTGGGCCTCCTCAATGGAGTCCTGCGAATCTGAGGTATTAAAGCGTTAAACCAATCTTTGTCATAGAGTCCAATTCACAGTCTGTGAATGTTAACAGTGACTAAAACTAATGTGATGTGCAGGTTCTGGATAACTTCACATGTCAGACGTGAGACAGGTGTTTCTCAGTCCTCATCATTGGACAAGTGGCCTCGTGCATACTCGTGCAAGGCAGTGCCGGTGTCAAACCCTCCACTGCGCATTGCGCTGTCATTACCAGCCCACCGAACTGCACCACAGATTAACCTGCAGGTCCTTATTCTCGCCTGACAGCTGTGCGCCAACAGCCTTCACCAATCCCACATCAACCAATTCCAGACGGAGTATGTCTGACACACATTCAGACTGTCAGCAGTGGCGCAGCCATCAGAGCCACTAATGACCTGAATGTCTCACTCTCTGACTGTTTCACCGCCATTTTTAATGAAATGTCAGGACAGTCAAACCGGTGAGCTCAGCTTTCACAACAGGGACTTGTAGTTTTTTTTTGCCAGGTCATCAGCACTGTTAAAAAACCAAAACCAAAAACAGCACAACCATAGTTTTTTCATGTTCATCTGGACTAAAGGGAATCATCAACATTCACCAGTAGATAATGTGCCTTTAGCAACGCTAATGGTCTGTACATGTGTGATGGAGACACACCCGAGGCCTAACAATCTTTTCCACCGGTCAGCTGATTTAAAAGCACGATTGTTTTGCTTGAGAAAGACTTCTGTCATTTGAAAGATCTCACTGTGGACGGAGACGGGCACAAACAGTGACGTCCTGACATTTATGCCGGGTAAATAGGATGTGTGTTTTTTCTGCATGCAGGTGTATCCACCCCCTTCCACCAACCGACTGCCAGAGATCTGTGGAGAGCCACACAACTGTGTAAACGGCCGTGGCGTCTCAGGAGACGTGGTAACGGACACATGCTTTTGTTTTGTTAGCTTTTTTTCCAGCGTGACATTGCAGACATACTGCAGCCAATTGTGAAAAAGTCCTGCAAACATGTTCTTATTACTATTTCTAAATGGTAGACGCTTCTCTGTCTACAGATCCATCACATGAGATGAAAACAGTCCTGTAAACGTCCAGTTATTTGCAGAAGAAAGGCACCTAACAATTTTACAGTAGAGTCCTACATTTCTGGGATGCAGTTATCCGGCTCTTAAGCACACGTCACGCCAGAAATGCTTTCTTTCAACCCGTTGACTGAAACCAGGATGTAAGACAGTGAAACAATGTCTCTTTGACATTCACCAGACACACATTTCCATACAGTTAATGTTTACTCAACAGCCTACCTAACTGACCCCCACTCGTAGCGACAAGTGTCTTCACACTACTTATCCTGCAATGACCCAGGTTAAGACTATAAGGAACACCCCTGAGATTAAAAGCCATTTGAGTGATTAATTTTTCTTTTTCAATGACACTATCCATTTATTGCCCTTTCTTTGTATATTTGTGAAGACTTCACACTTTTCTAACCTCATATGGTCTCATTTGTTGGTTCTCTTGACGGATTGGAGCCACGATTTGCCCCAGAGATTGTATTGTTATGGGAAAGTGAAATGATGTAGCCTGTTCCAAGTGGGTGAGGCTGTGTTACTGTCGTGAATCTAAAAACAAAGTGAGACATGATTAAACAAGCCGGGACAGCTTGTATTGAAGCGTCTTCAGCATGCCATGGCGTTGTTTGTATAAGAAGATGGCGCATTCTGGCACTCGTTAGGCTGATAAAGATATGGGCCAACCGAAGCAGCTTCAAAATAAAAGGCAGCATCACTATTTTATCTCCAACTGACAAATAAAAAAAACCCCACACATTTAAATGAATAAATAAAGCATAAAAAGGGTTTATTATATAACATCTTTCTGCCAGATCTGGGACATTTTTAGGCAAACGTGGGCACACATACATTGAGAAGATTGTGAATGAGAAGGGAACTATAACGGTTGCTAGGGAACACCATAAGACCACACAATCCAATTCTGCTTGAGGAGTGGGTGGAGAGACAGACAGCTCCTGCCACGACAAGCAACTAACGTTGCAGAGGAATGAACTATATTATCTATAAATGTACACATAGAAACACTGGCTGGCAGGTTTCACTTCACCGTGGGCACCGGGGCCTTTCACGTGTGGGAAAATTGCCAACAAGAGTGCTAATCTCACGTTCACCTCATTTGTCTGCCCCGGCTGCACTTGTCAAAGACTCCCGGTCTCCACATCGGCCTGACAGGAGACCCGAATAATATTTTGTCATGTGTTACGCAATGTGATGTTTCACAGACCCGAGTAACGGAATTATTCACTTACCCTCTGCGTTTTGCAGAATTCGCATCATTAAATTTGAGGGGAAGTTTTTCCATTTCAATACCAGCAAGGATTGTTTTAAACTATTCAACTCAAATGATAAGTAAACCGTCAAGTATTCCAACACCCTGAGGAATATTCACATTATTGATCCAATGTTTCACTTAAAAAAAAAAAAAAAAAAAAGGTTATGCAGTAAACGCATCATACCAGGAAGCTTGAATCGTTCACCCGTTTCTTAAACAGGTTTACTGTATTTCACTGGTACTCCATAGTCACCAAATCTCAATCAAACCGAGCACCTTTGTGGTATGTGGGGGAACAGGACATTGCCGTCAAGGATGTGCAGCCAGCAAATCAACAGTGACATGACAGTATGGATCAAAATCTGAGGAATTTTTGCAGCACCTTGTTGAATCTCTTGCCATGAAATATGAAGACAGTTCTGGCAGGTCCAGCCGTGTACGGGCAAGGCACGTAATAAAGTGGGTCAATGAGTAATAATAATACAGATTATTGCTTTAGATTAGATTACCTTTAGTTACAGGCAGGTAAGGAGTCTTTCCTTGAGGAGTTTGCACTTTCTTTTTTTTGATTTGGTACTCACAGTCCTCCCACAGTCCAGAAAGAAATGTTTTTGATAACAATTAAGTGTGGATGCGTCTGCCTCTTTGTGCACATTTCTATAAATACTATGGAATTTATATCAGTCAGATCCACGGTCATCCTACAATTTCTATTTAATATTCATAAAATTAAAAAACTTATCTATAAATCATGCTGGCATCTACATTTGTGTAAAACCAATTCTACTCTCAGTGCCTCCAGCAGCCGTGAAGCGTGGACTTCCAAGCACTCCAGCATCCGGCAGACGTTCTGTCTTCCAGTGACAACGCTCTGACACCGTGATATCAGTGTTTACTATCTGGAAGGATCAGCACAGAGCAGGGCCAAGTGTATGCGACACGGCCATAAATCGGGTCTTGACATGAAGCTGAAGCCAAGGCGAAGCTTAAGCTGGCAAAATAATAAAATAAATAAAAATCTGTCGATCCACTGGCTGGTTCACCGTGATCGGTGCGACTGAGAGGATCGATGTTGAGGAATTTTCACGACACCTTCAATGGGATCAAATCAATAAAGCAGAAATCAGAATGTGGAATTAGGAAAAAACAGGGCAATTCATCATAGGCCAAACGCTCGGAATTCTTCAGTGTCAACTCTATTGTGTTGCTCTTTGTGGTCAGTGTTCAGGCGCATCTAAAGGCAGAGGAACGTGGACACAAATGGAGCGTCGGTCACCGTCGGTGCTGAACTTCAAAAGAGAAACATGCCAAGAGAACATTTGTTGTCAAGGTTTTCACAACCGAGTTTTATTATTTTCATGACATTTTGTAGATTCTTTGCATTCGACCAACAATGAAAAAGAATGGGCTCGGGTGGGGGGTCTGGATTATCACAACTTCAAAACAGTTTGTTCAATTTGTAAATAATTTGGGTTTGAACTCGTTTAAAAGCTTGACGCTGCTGAATGGACTCCAACGAGAAGACGCATGCTTTGCACCACTAAGGTTTTAAGAATTCTAGTCTTATACTTTAGTGTACGGTCAGGTTTGATCACTTTAGTCGTATTCATTTTTATTTTTTCTAACAGGAACACTCAAAAGAATAATTACTTCAAACATTATTTACATCGTTCCACAGCAGTGGGGCAAAGAATTAAATCTCACAAAGTGCCTTTGCATTTCTTTTTCTGTACAGTATAACAATGAGGCAGTCATTCTTTTAGTTCTCACTATGCAATCATGTACTAAATTACATCTTAATGTATTAAACTTCATAAAATGTTCTTTTTTTTTTTTTTTTTTTTTAATAAATCCACAAAACTGACAAAACTATCGTGTTGGCATTAATTCTTCATTTCCACACTCTCGTCTTCGAGCGCCTCCAAATCCACTCCGCATTTGGCCACTTTCAGAATACTTTCACCGGAGTTTAAAAATCAACTGAAATCTCTTGAAAGAACCTTATTCTGTCTCCATCATAGACACATCATGTTCCGTGTAGAACAAATTACGCCACACATGTCGACACTGTCTATAGTGTTAAAATGAATAAATATTCATGTCTTCAGTTTTAGGCAGATGAGTGATCGGACCGTGTAAACATTGGGGCATGTCACTTACCCGAGATTACCAAATTGTGCCCGTTTGATTTTTTTAAAACTTTTTTTGCCAGGCTAGCACTTACAGCTTTGACACGAAGGGGAGACCCTCGTACATGTCGGCCTTGAGCTTGGCCCACTCGGCCAGCCTCTGAATGGCGCCCTTCTCCCGGCCCAGCACGCTCGCCGCCTTCTTCAGCTTGGCCTCGTTGCGCTCCAGGTAGCGGTCCCCTTCGCCTTTGAGGAAGTTGAGCTTCTCCATGCGGCTCTCGTTTAGCGGGACGTCCTCGGAGATGTAAGGGTTGAAGCGGAAGTAGGTGTCCGGGGGCAGGAGGGCATCCAGCATTGTGTGCACCTCTGACAAAATCCCCCCCCCCCACACAAACAAACATGGAGGAGAAATCTTCAGTTTCCCTTTCAAAGAAGGCCCTACCTGAGAAGACATGCTGCGAGCTTGTAGTTTATAAATAAACCTGTGTAGGATACCAAAACACTTTTTGTGTGGTCTTACCCTCGGTATCTGTGGCACTGCTGATGACGTTGGTGAGCTTGGTCTTCAAGCTCGTGTACGTCGTGCTGTTTTTGCCCACCGTCTCGTAGCGCCCAGTGCCCAGAGACAACACACACTGCAGTGGCGTGTTTGGCCACAGACACTTGCACTCATGAATGGCCAAAGCCGTGGGATTGTTAATCAGGAGTCCCCCGTCCTGCAGGGGGAGAAAAGGACAACCAGAACAAAAACATATTGCTTTAGTCTTGATTCTCAAAACGGAGTATTCGGCATATAAAGGAATCTCGGTGTCTGTGACATTCATCTGCGGCTATAATACATCGGTTGTGACAGTCTGTTGGGGCAAATGAGGTGAGGTGGTTGTTCCAGAGCCCCACAGCGTCGGTCCAGAGGAAAGCCAAGCTCATGGGTCAGAGATGTGCAACACTGGCAGACAGCCCTGTTTACTGTTTATCCAGAAGTAAACACAGAGTGAAGTACTGTTGTTTTGTTGCAGCGACATGAAAAGATCTAAATCAGCATGGACCTTTATGACTCTGACAGTTGCTTTACGACAAATTCACCGTCGCTAATAAATCAGACAGTGTCATAATCTTCAGTGATTCATTATTTGCTTGAGCTCACATTAGGAGCTTCATGTCTATTTATACTAAACAACGGCAACCAAATCATTAAAGAGTTGCTGACCTAAACCGATGCCGGCACTGAGAGAAAGAGGACAATCACACAAATGGATGCCAGGACCGATTTAGTGCTTGGGCTGTTTCTCGGTCTTTCCCCCAAGTCTGGATGTGGACCGCATCCAAGCACTTAAGTGTTTTTTTTTGTTTTGGCTGGGATTAATAGAAAATGGTGAGTTAACACACCATCTTCACCCCAGCAGAGCAGGGGTAAAGGTTATTTCCATGTCTCAACAGGTTGTGGTTATAATTGCGTCTAAAAAGAAATCAACAACTATGAAGACCTGAATGTAAAACTTCTTAAGTACATAGGAAAAGCTAAATACGTAATCTGAAAACTCTTTTTTTTTATAATAATATGTTGAAAAGATTGAGATTTTAAGGAGTTGATTTTATGCCTGACTGAGGCACGTGTGATGAAAACACTAACCAAGTAGTACAAAGGTAAAATAAGTACAAAGCTGAGCTCAGCTATAAGATTGTCGATTCACAAATAGAAGCTCCGAATAGAAATGACACTGATATTCAGAAGAAATACTCTGAAAAAGTGGCTTGAACTTTTATCCTACACTCTTAGCGAACTTGGATCACAGCGAACCTTTAACAGTCAAATTATGGCAATTATGGTCACTTTTGATATTTTCATGTTTTTGTGCTCCGTGTCAAGTCCAATTCGGTTTCCTCTGGTAAACGACAACTATATGAGACAAGCCACAACAGGACTGTGTGACATTTTACAGACATTTGGTGACAATTCCATGTAACTTTTAAATAGACATGATTAGACTTTCAATTTTCAAACATGATCAAAGTGCGAAAATCTCATTTTAATGCAGGACAATTATTGGATATTGTTGCATTATATATTAACGGCTGACTCTGCACCTGGTGCCGACAGAGAAATGTCTGTACAGGACTTTGTGAATGTAACTCCCTCTGCTCCGTCCACATGTGGATTTATGTGCAGTTTTGATCCACTGCAACGGCAGAATTCTCCTGAGAAATACCACTGCTCCTGCTGAAAACTCGAGCAGGAGTGAGACCGGTGGGTGGCAAAGGTAACTCCAGCCGTTGATGAAACGCTACGCAGCTCCATGAGGAATGTGGAGGACAACAGACACAACTCGTTCAGTCTCCATACTTGCTGTCAACTCTGAGCTTTATGGGCAACGGCTACTTTCTGAGCAAAAATATGCAGAAAAAAATATTCAAAAAACACGTGAACACTTTCTAGAATGAAGTTGTGGGCGAGTCACATTTGTCTTGTTGACACAGTGAAAGTCGTATTTCCTCGAGATACGTCTCAGACGAAGAACGAACTGGACACACCTCGAATATCCTGCGAGAAGTACAAATCAGGTGAACACATAAGTAATTTGAAATTGCAGATTAGGAGCAGAAATGCAGCAAAGCATAAGACGGGGATCTCCGTCGAGGCGTTTGCTTTCGAAAATGGCAGGGGAGCGGCGGAGCGACAAAGCTAATTTTACTTAAGTAGGTTATCAAAATGAAGCTAAGCCTTGAGCATAATTGCTACCCACAAAGACCATCTAAAGATATCTGGCCTAATAATCAAACCTTGTAAAATAAGACATTAATGCAACTCTATGCATGCATACAAAAGACCCTAATTGTACAAAGTAAACTACATTAATCCCACATATATTTAAGCCATTTAATAGACAGTTTAGCTCAGACTTACAAAACACATTAAAAGCCTGATTTTTATTCACAGACTTCCTACATCAATCCCATCTACATTTGTCAAAGCTAATCATTTATCATACCCTCCTACTACCGTGATTCAATACAGAAGCGGTGCGAGGATCCATGACTTAATACAGCCATTAATCAGTGTGACTATGAGCGATGAGGAAACAGTTTTAGGACTCCAACACATCAAGCACAATGCGATCTAATGGGATATTTATTATCAGTGCTAAAATATCATTATAGAGCAGCTTACACATTTTTTAGGGATTCGATTGTTCAGAAAATTGCAAAACTTAGAAAGAAAGATCAGTATTTTTTTTCAAGAATAAGACACTAGTGTGTTTGCGGTTTGGAACCCCAGAAAGATCATTTTAGACACACACTGGACTGACAGACAGCCTCCTATTGGATATTTCCTTTCATGTGGAGCGGAAACTGCTCCCCCCCCCCCCCCCCCCCCCCCAATAAGGCGAGCCAAGTCACAAGAGGACAAAGCTTTTGATGTTTAGGGGCACAGACCAGGTCTCAGGACTCCCTCCATCTAACTCTATTCACTTCCCCTCAATCCATCCGACTCCTGACAGCCAGCAGAGAGGATGAGCCAATTAGGGGACTGTTTAATAGTTGTGTGGAAGAGCGAAACAAATCTAAACCCACACACACAGGGTGAAGTGCAGTCGAGTCTGCGTCATTGGTGGCAGCCTCTTAGGAAACACACCATCGCAGGAGTGTATTTAATAGTAAAATATCATGGAAATGACTCCCTCACTCTGAAACACTCCACTGTTTTGATTATTATGATAGTCTGCAGGGCTGTTTATGCTATTAGAACACTGAGAATGCAAAACTGCCACAGACATACGTCTGGATTTAATAACAAGAAGCAACACGATTATTATTGCACGGGTTACAATTGTCAGTTTTGCATCGTTTGTGTAATATTTCTCACATGTACCTTGTCAAAACTGCACTATTGCAGTGCTTTGGCACTACTCCAACACAGAATTTCTCCAATGAAACATGAGATTATCTGAAACTTCAAGATATCTCTCAGTTCCATGCTGTACCTGATGAAGGTCTTTTCCCAGCACGAATTCCTGAAAGTAGCCCGGGGCGGCAGACGAGGCCCTGATGGCCTGCCACATCTTGTGTTTGCAGTCTCCGAGGTAGTGGGATCTCACTCCTGGCATGAGCCGGTAGTTCCTGAACACAAAGGCCTTCAGGGGCAACCCTCTGTTCACAATGGTGCTCACCGCTGCCACCTTGTGGATAAACAACACATGTCAATACATCCATCAATTGACTGGATCTCAAGCTGCTATCAGAGACAAAAGGAATGGCTCTGAAATAAGCCTGTAGCTGTGCGGGTGCTCACGCTTAACAGAGAAATATGTGGCATCCATCAAACATTATGAAAGACATACAACTTACTTTGGGGCAATGCGGATCCCTGGAACTCTCAATCATACTCATTTCGCCCATCCGTTCTCTGGAGTGCAGACAACACATAACAAATAAATCAGATCTTGATAGACTGAGACTGAAAGACAGCTTAGAGGGAATATAAAATATAGATTTGATTCAATTTATGAATTTGCAGACTGACTTGAGAATGTTTTCCCAGATTTCACTGTCATAGAAGGCGTGGCTCCAGCCCATCTTCACGGTCCCGACGATGACGTTCTGATTGAAGACGTCCGACCCCAGCTTCCTGTACATCTCCTCGCACTCATCCAACGGGATCTGAAAAATCCCCAGCATGAAGGCCAGGATGGCACCTAACACAAAGGACAAGTAACATTACAGTCAATGGCTACTACATGAATAAGAGTTCACAATTAGGAACAAGCGGAGAAAAAAAAGAACAATTACGTACCTGTGCTGACACCACAGATATAGTCGAAGAGCTCGTGGATTCTCTTTCCTGTCAGGTCCTGCAGTTTATGGAGAGTTTGCAGAGCCAGCAGCCCCCTGTGACAAAGAAAAAGAACAATATGGGTACAACTTCTGACATTACAATCAAATATATAGTAATGAAATGATGATTTTAGCATACAGTTAATTTGCACCTGAGCTGCTTTGTGTTTAATGATTTATCAATGAAAAAAAAAAAGAAGCAATACTGTGACGGTCATTATAGTGGGCTATTAGAAAACCCCGTTGTCATTCTCCTCCCATAGTGTGGCACCTTTGCTGCAACGCAAACAATTTGAGATGCTGTATTTGAAAACTTTTTAAAAGTTTGTCAACGTCCAGGCGTCTCTCCGATATGATCACTGTTCATTGCATAAACTTTATATTTTCTAGTCTGGAGTTGGACTACATATTAAAATCAATCCCACTTCACCAGGAAAAAAGAAAAAGAAAAGTTTGCGGCAGTCTTTAACTAGTTTAATTTTCTAATACTCAGCAGCATAGTCTCGTTTATATTGGATTCTTTATTTATTTTTAAAGGAAAACCGCACCTCGTTCCCCCTCCGTCAATGGCCAGGACCCGGATCCCTCGGCCTTTGACCGGTTCAGAGTAGCCAACCAGCGCCAGTGCTTCTCTCACAGCAGCCTGAAGAGGAAGGTCTCTGCCCTGACGCAGTCGGAGCAGGCAGGGAAGCGCACTCTCCTTCGAGGTCAAAAATCATATATTAACATTCAGAAAACAAATTTCATAACTTTCACATTTGTGGATCGAGGAAATCTTCCTCATGACGGCAACTTGTTCTCAATCAGCAGCAAAGATCATAGGAGATAAATAACAAGGGGAAACAACTGAAACTAACCTACACATCCTGGACAGCGCGAGTATTCTTTTATAAAAAATTTTTTATAAGGATGATCCATTATATCAGCGCTGCGCTGAAAAAGCCCTGAAACAGTTCAAACTTACTTTGATAGCCACACCGCGAGTCTCCGGAAACTCCAGGAGATGGTAGCTGAGCTGTTCCACTCGAGTTGTGAGGAGCTTGACATCAGAGACTTTATGCAGGCCTTTCACTAGACCTCTGGTTCTGTTGTCGACGCTCACTCTGGCTATAATCTGAACGAGAAATCCAGACGATGTAAAGCATGTGCACAAAAAAACCAACGAAAAACAAACCAGCATTGAGCAAAGTTTAGAATCTCACCTTTTCTCTTTGGATCACTAGCTGTTTAGCTTTCTCAGCATTCTCCTCTTCGCTCCCTCCCTTCTTGGCGGCTTTGTCCACAACCTGCTCCTCCACAGCGGTTTTATCTTTCTCACCTCTGAACTTGGGGACCAGAGGGGCGATGTAGCTGCCGACAAAAGCCTGAACGCTGGGCCGGGGGTAGGACAGGTATTGGGTGAAGCCCTTTCTCGGCGGGGTTGCCAGAGGAGGGACTGACTGAGGGACACTTTGACTTGCAGAGGCTTCTGAAGGAGACACCTCGCCAACAGGAACGGGTTTTTCTGACGGAGAGGACGGTACAGGAGAGGTAGTGGGTGCTCCGTTGCTCTTTGCCACTGGGGACAAAACAGGAATGTGGTGCTCTGTTTTCTGAGGGGCAGAAGGAATTGGCTCGGGAGAAGGGACATCCTCTTCTCTGTTCTGCTGCTTGTTGTCTCCATCTTCGCCCTGAGTGCTGGTGCCAAAGTAACTATTGATGTGATGGGACAGGCTTTTATAGGTCTCGTCCATGTTGGTGGACAGAGCTGCCGGGTGGAACAGCTGCCTTGTTTGTTTTGCCACGTTGGAGGAGGAACCCGGGGTGGAGAGGTTTGCCGCCGGGGCTGGGTCGGGCTTCTTCGTCACGACAAAAGGTTTTTCTGGAACCTGCGAGATTTGCTTCTCTGACTCTTCCGCTGCTCCGTTCTTCCCGTCGTCCTCTTCTTTCATCGGTTCGGCGGCTGAAGCAGCAGCTGGGTTGTTAGAAGTCACAGCCTCCGCTTTGACCAGAGCCTTTTCTGCATGGACGCCGTCCACGGCGGCACTGCCCGGTTTCAGACGGGAGAACTTGGAGATGAGGTCCGTGCTGCCTACCGCCTTGGTGACAGTGTCCAGTGTGGTCCTGAGTCGCGACATCTGTCTGCCAGTTCAGCATTAACTTGGTCAAGCGAAGGAGCAAGGCTTGGGTGTTGGTGTGACGAGATCCAGCATGCTGGCAGGTTCCCTGCCATGAGCTACACTGGTTCTGGGTTCATGATGGAAGAAAACTATTTCAGTTGAACCGATGCTGTTGGTCAAGGTTCTCCTAAAAAGATCAAATGGAAATAAGAAAGATACAGTCAGATGACTAACATGGAAAAAAGAAAAAGATTTTGAACATGGAACACATGCATATTTAAGACAGCATAGAGGAGACACTTCAATAGAAACTAATGTGCCACAGATTGCTGGACATTTTTAAAATGAGCATCCATCATGATGGCGTCTTTCAGTTCCTCTATTGCCTCGACAGCAGTAATCAACGTGTTTCATTTCACACAGGTTTTATGCCCGATGCCCTTCCTTATAAATCTTAAGCAATTGTGGGGGTAAAAGTTGTTCATTCTCACTTCCTGCAATGGATGCCAGGTTGATATTAACTGTGTGTGTGTGTGGTGGTGGAGGAGGTGGAATGGTGTGATGTGTGCGTGCCTTCGTGATGGCCAGTTAAATGACTTGCACCCTGTCAGCCCACTACTTCGCCTTTCACCCAGTGAGTGTCAACTGGGACTGGTTCCAGACCTCCACGTCATTGATCTTGATAAGACATATATAGAAAATAGTCAGATGGTTGTTGATGATATAACTTCAGTGTGTATGTCAGTATCTTTTGATAATTTTTTTTAAACAATGACACTATAGCAACTTGAATCGTGGTCATTGAGCTTATGATAAGAATGATATGAAGTTAAATGTATGATGTGGTATGTAGAGCACGAGACAGCAGAGGGCTCCCTCTGACTTCCGTCGCCTGTTGGTAACCATAGTAACAGTTCAAGCAACATAGCAGATGTCGTCAGCAGAATCAACTAGATATTCCCAGAGGGTCTTCTGTGCTTGCCTGTCGCCCTTTTGCCTTTTAAATTAAATAGCCAAAATGGATCCAGAGTCAAGTTATCTGGTGAAAGCTTTGCTGGAGAGACACCGCCTGGTCAGGCAGCAGGACGACCAGCCGCCTGCCAGGGCGACAAACATCCAGTGGCCCGCCAGTGAAGACTTCACCGTGGAAGAGGGGAGGAAGCACATCGCTTCGTACATCCAAACATGGGAGATCCGACCCCGCTGGATCTTCAGTCTGGACTTTCTCTCCTCTACCGAGGAGGAGTACCGCACCTTCTACAATTACAGGGCCCGATTCAGCACCCCGACGCCTCAGAGGCCGATCCAGGGGACCGCCAGCGTTTACTTCGCTCTGGACGTGTCGAAAGTGAAACCCGGGAATCTGCCGGTGCAGGTTCACTTCGTGGTGGAGTCCAACCGGCTGGTGCACACACCCGGCAGGACCTTGTTCAGAGAGAAGTGGCTGGAGGACGTGATCGAGGACAAGGACAAACTCGAAGGAGTTCTGGGTTTTTAACCACGAGACTCATTGTTTTTTTCCAGCGGTTTTCTGATTGTTTACATGTTTCCGTACTTCCATGTACAGCAATGAAGCAAACTACTACAGCAAATTGTCAGCTTCATTGCGCAACGCTAGGCACAATAAATGAACTAACCGAATTAATACAATTATTTTACTTCTAAACGACACCAAAATAAACACGCCAGCTTCTCGCCTTGTTCTATTTTGAAAAGCTAGCTCGCCAAACAACCAGCTACGTGTGATTTAACACATGGATATATGGCTAAACTAGCTCTGCTAATGTGTTGACACCATAGCATCATTAAACGTTCACAATTTCAAAGAAAATGTCATCTTCCTACCTTATGAAACAGAGAATTTGGTGCTTTTTAATCCCAACTCCCCGTAAGGCTGGTACCGCCGCGATATGAATGAGTCCAAGTTGGATAAACAGGAAGATAACAGGAAGTGACGACACAGGCGGAGTTTAGGGTGCAGTGCTTATCTTGAACGCCAAATGTCGCCAAATACGATAAATATATTTTTAAAGCTTTTATTTGAAAAGTGCAAAAATAAAACAGAAACAACAGTCATAGAAGAACAGTATTAACTTTTACAGATTAGATTGATGTTAATGTCAACGAGGTTACCTTCAAGTGATCTTATATAATAAGTAATAGCCAAATAACAAAGTCTGCCATTTCTAACCACGCTCAACAATTTGCCAAGAAAAGAGAGAAAAATAGTATAGTAAAAATAGTGTGTGAAAAGATATACAGGAAAATATATGGTGTGTGTACAATAACCAACTACTACTACTACTACTACTACTAGTGTATAATTACAATTGTGTAACAATGGACAGGCCATTATACAGTTGACAATATTCATTGTGTTTTTTTTCATCTTCCTTTTCTTGATCGGTTCATTTGATGGGCCTGTTTGCTTTTTTATCTTCAGCGATCCACATGCCTGAAATTTAAAATAATGTAAATGAAATTGATAAATGAAGAGTCAGCACCATGGAGAGCGAATTTGGAGCCACATATAAATTTGACATAATGGTTTTTGTATTATTGAATGATGCTGGAAAACCCATGGAAGCCCATAAAGACTTGGAGGAACATGTAAACACGCAGAGCAAAGGCACCAGGACAAAATTAAACTTAAGATCACAGTGCTAAGTATAGCATCACCAGCCAGCAGTTTTTTTTAATGAAATGTTTAGGCAATTAAAATGTCAAGCATGCCTTTCCTCAAATAGAACAAGTCAATTTAGTCTCCAGACCATGTGAAGCCAATTGAATGCTAACTTGGGAAAAGATTTGTGTAAAAAGGCCTCTGAATGCTCTGTTAATACTTGCTGCATTCCACCATTAACTGCATCTAACTTTCTCTAACTTTCTATTTCTTCACTATCATGTACACGCAACCCCCCCCCCCCCCCCCCCCCCCCACACACACACACACACCCTCCTTTTGTTTTCACATAGGACGTTGAAATCACTGAGGTAATGGCAGTCTTTTGAAAGTAAATTCAAAATTGACACGCACAAAGCATTATGCAATCAAGATGACACACTTAATCAAACCCTACACCAAAGAAAGACACTCTTAAACATCATCTAACTTATATGGGCCTGATTGTCATTGTATTTAGTTGCTCTGAGAGCTATGGGTCATTTCAAGCGATAATGGCTGAGGACGAATGTGTCAGTTGGTAATGATAATAGTTCCTCTGGCACAGACAGACTCAGGCAGATGACTACCTTGGTAAAGGTTAATAAATGAGCAGCTGCTTTTTCAAAAGGACGTCATTCGCACTGTGACGGATATATCGGTGGAGTACAATTTAAAATTATGTCTTTTAAGCAATCCAGGGTTGGCCTTACATCCAAATATATATCTTGGGAGAAAACTGGATGATTCTTTTCCCCCTCTTGAAGATTGGGGACTTAGAATTAACCACATGCGCACAGAAAGCAAAAAGTCCTGCTAAAAGACAGACGCGTCACTGATACAAATTCTCCAAAAGAGAACATTGCTGATGATGTTCGTGCACGTGATTGTAATTATACATCACGCTCACCTGTTCAAGTAGACCATTATGGTTGACTGGGTAGACAGTCATAATTGGAGTGTGTCTCCTATGTGTTATACTCCTGTCGCAGAGCTCAATATCTCAGATATTTTTCACAAAGAATTGGACGCTATAAAAAACAGCTTTAGTGAAATAGGGCAATCAGGGGTGGATGAATGAACAAAATGATCTGTACTCGCTATATTGTGACCATCCTGACATAACGACACAAAGTATGGATTCTTTGTCATTTGTCATGAGTGGTTATTGTCATCACGGCTCCAACATGGCGCACGCAACACAGAACGCGTTCTTGCCACCACACTGGTGTGCAGGATAGATGGAGAAGTTTATCTCAAAGCACTTGTAGTTACACTTCCATTAGTTCCTCTTTGCGTCAGCAAGAACAGTTATTACCTGTGTAACAGGTCCTTCATTCCTTCAGCAAGTCTCTGTGGCAGTTTTCTGTTCTGGTTTTACCCAGTGTGACATTTCTGCTACAAATAAACATTTCTATGCTTAAAGGGAAAACCTGTTAACGCTCTACACAAGTCGTCTCTCAGGCTAATATTGTCATTTTACATTATTGCAGTATCGGGTTTAAATTTTTCATTTTAGAAGTTAAATGTAAAATAATAATAATAATAATAATAATAATAATAATAATAATAATAATAATAATACCCTTTCCCTTTTGTAGTCACTGAACTACACCCATAACAATCAATAATGCTAGATAAATACTTTATTCATCCCGAGGGAAATTAAAGATGACTTCCTTTAAAAAATTATTTCTGTGTCTGAATCTGTATTGACTAAAAATACAAGAGTTTTCTTATTGTTACTTACCGTACATTTCTATCACCGCCTCTCCATTTTTAAATGTCAAAGCTTTTATGACAACATAAAAAGCCAATTACCGTCCGGTCCAACTCTAATGTCACTGTCGTGTAATTTCCACCATGAACTCTGTAGATCTTGACTCAGTCTTCTTCTCTTCACAAGACCGATTACATGCAGTAACTTTGCAACAGTCATAGGAGTTTGAATCAATTACTGTGAGCAAATGCATTTGAATGTACTGCAAGTTGCAAGTGCACTGAAAGTTCAAAGACAACAAATGGATACCTCAAACATCAGAGTGCTGGGTTCAATGTGGTACACATTAGTGACGGACCTCAGCATGAAGCGATAAAAAGCACTTACAGCATTGTTTCGATGTATGACTATGAAACATTGTAAGAAAAAAAAAAAAAGCTATCTACAACATGACCTTTCTTGAATGTTATTGCATTCCAGCTGGGGGCCCCTGTCTGAGTCCCTGATGAGGTTTGATTGTGAGTGTTTTTCTTTCGTGTGACGGTGAAGTTGGGAATGGTTTCAATAATTCACTTTGTAGGCATTTGAAGGCTTTAGGTGCAGTCATGGCCTCTCGTGCGACAGTAAATCCATTCTTCACGCATGCAACTATATACTGTGAAAGTGTTTCCGTCTCACAATTGGACTGCTCATAAAGTATTTCTCTTTTACTCTGTTTAAACAACATACAGAAAAAAAGGGATTTTGAGTATGTCAGATAGTTTCTTCGAAAGAAAAGGTGTGTTTTTCTTTCCTGGCAATAAACCGAATACCACTTGTCACTTGTAAGTATGATTATTTCCATTTTAATTGGTGCCTAATTTGTTTAAGAAAACAAATCTGTCAACCAAACAATTTTAATTTGCTGTTGACTCTTATTTGCTTTAATTGATAATATGTCTGAGGAAACAGATCCCCAGTAGTGTTTGGATGAATAATTCACACCCAGAACAGCTAAGTATCTGCACTGCTGTTTCACTGCTGTTTCAACCAGGAAGTTGCAACTCAGCCAACTTGGTTGAGTTTGGTCATCCTGGATCAAACAGCCGTTTAATGGGCCTGAGGTCAGATCTGCTGGCAGCTCTTTCCTAAACCTACCAAGCCTAGAAATATTGCAACAACAAATAAATCATCTGCCAAACATAACACAATCATTTGATTTTCCCTTGATGTGAACTTTTTTTTGGAGCTTGAACTTTTTTTTTACTTGAGGGACAACATGAAGCTCAAATTGATCTTAAGTGAGCAGCTCCAATGGCATGGCCACAAAGTAACTTGTACATATAAGGACAAGGACAAATGGTCCCTTAATTTTTTTTTAGTGCATTGTGGTGAAATACACAGTAAAATAAACAAACAAAAAACTTTTCATTTACGAGTCCTGTGTTGTCTTTGAATGTTGTTGTTAATGCATATTCCCATTAGGACGCATCTTAAAGATAAAATGGCGAAACTGGAATTTTGTCCTTTTTCCTAAGGGATTCATCAGTTCACACTGTTCCCTGAAAGAGACTGGCTCTTTTCCCTAATAGGTAAAACATTGTGATCCCCAGTTAATATATGAGAAACCACTGTAGTATGTAGTTGAATGAATTTTGAGTGCGTAAATGAACGTCTTTTATATTTTTGGCAATGTATTGTTTTCTTTTCATCTATGTGAGTGCATGTCTATCTGAAACACCGTGACGCAGGTTTCCAATCACCATGGGGTATTCTGACCCACCCCCCTACCACCATAGCAGCAACTTGCCATACTTTCTCCTGTTCCAGCCGTGCGCAATATGAGTGAAATGGCCAGGGAAGAGTTAATCAAGCGTCTTCACCTTGTCCGCTGATTATATTGACAGCTGGAGTTACGGTGCTTCGTGGAATTTGACGCTCCGATGGATCCGACAATGTCTGAAACAACGGCGGGGGAGGAGGAGGAGGGGGGCGAGGAGCTTCATGAACGCTTTGCGCTCGTCAGAGCTGGAGTTTTGGGGGTGATCTTCATGCTCGCAACGTGCGGTAATTTCTTCTTCTTGGGCACACTTTGGAAGAAAAGGAAGAGGAACACGAGGACCCAGCTGTTCCTCTTACACCTGTGCCTGGCTGATCTGGTGGTCGCTTTTTTCCAAGTCCTCCCGCAGCTCTCCATGGAAATTACGCACAGGTTCCGAGGCACAGACTTTCTGTGCCGCTCCATAAAATACTTACAGGTGGTCGGGATGTTCGCCTCAGCGTACATGATGGTTGCTATGACCATAGATCGGTACCACGCAGTGTGCATGCCCATGGTTTCTTTCATCAAAGGCTCATTTCGGAGGTATCTCTCCATCGGCGCAGCGTGGCTGATCTCCCTCGCCCTCAGCACCCCGCAGCTTTTCATCTTCTCTCTGCAGGAGGTCGAGGCGAACCAGCGCGACTGCTGGGCGACGTTCATTGAACCCTGGGGGAGCCGCATCTACATCAGCTGGATCACAGTGTCAGTGTTTGCCTTGCCTGCAGTTATTTTACTGTACTGCCAAATGAAGATATGCACCACGATTTACTTCAACATGAAGAGAAAAGCCATCCAGCCGAGGCGCACGGGAACCAAAGGGGTTTCAAACGCAATGCTCAAGACTGTGAAAATGACCTTTGTCATTATCATGACATACACAGTGTGCTGGAGCCCCTTCTTTGTTGTACAGCTGTGGTCTGCATGGAGCCCCACCAGTGCACCTACAAAAGGTTGGTTTATAAAAAAAAACCCAAAAGAAATCCAGGATGATCTCCTGCATTCTTTCCAACATCCATCTAAGCCCGTTGCTTTGAAGAATAATCACACATGTCTCCTTTCTCTCTTCCCCAGGACTTGTGTTTTCCATCATCATGCTGCTGGCCAGTCTGAACAGTTGCACCAACCCTTGGATATATCTGTATTACACCTAGAAATGTAGATCCTGATTATACAAATCCCCCTTTTGATCCTGTGTTTACATATTTAGTGGTGGTTTATGAATGTTTTGGTATGAAATTAAGGTCATAATGCGCCAAGTCGTAAAACCGTGACTGGCATCTGTTTATTTATTCATGGTCAATACTTTTTATTTATAAGGAAATGAGGGACAGCGGTGGCCTGAGGGCGAGGGAACCAAGCTTGCTGGTTTGAATCTTAACACCCGTTGGTAACAGTTCCGGATCCCTGAGCAAGGCATCGAGCATAAAACTTCAAACATGGCATTTCCATGAAAGGACTTTGGGTTGGGTTCACGTTATCTCTGCATATGCATGTTTTTTTCTCTATATATAATCTGGTTTTCTCCCACAGTTCAAAAACATGCATTTGAGTCTATCTCTTTGTGGTGAACTGTCAGTTTGGTTGGACCCTAAACCCAGGATAAATGGATGACACATACACAAAAGCAAACTGAGGATAATTTGCATAATTCCCAAACAGACCGAGGAAAATGTTGCAAGTAAGTCCCCATCAAGATGAACGTCATCCTCACCTTCATCACTTTGATGTCAAAGCTTTTATAGTAATGCTGTGATTAAATGAACATTCGCTTGCTTTAAGTATCCTTGATGTTGAATAGAATAAATTACTGCAAAAAAAAGGGAACTCTAAATATTTCTTTTGAAAACTGTCCATCACATATCAAATCTGTACTATATTTACTTTTGATCCCCCCCCCCCCCCCCCCAGGCTCTAAACTACTTTTTTACATTTCAGTATTTTTCTGACATGTTCAGAATTGCACTTTGAAAGCACTGACCAGGAAAATTACAAAATTAGTGTGTCAACAAAGAGGTGTGCAGATGCAGATATGTGCCGAGCCACACGGCAACCTGATTGGTGCAATTTTACCTTCCAAACTAATTTCAGCAACTTGTTCTCCACACTGATGCTGCAGAGCGCTCATCCAGAGGCGCACATCTTCGTACAACCCGCTTATCTGACTCGACATCCTGGAAAACATCAAAATTGCATGTCTGAAATCCTATCGTATTTCCAATCAATCACTGGAATATTAATTCTAAATCCTTTTTGACATCTCACTCACGCGCACGAGCGCAGGTGGTGCGCGAGTGCATCAAATTAAATATCACCACATCCCTGACACCTGGAGAATTTCCATCATGTAAAGCCTAATGCATATATGGGAATCATTTAGCATGAAATCCATGATCCCACGCTTTATTAGTCCCAGCAGGTTCTGTTTCCTGTATTGATTTGGACATATACATGTTCACGGTTCTATTTTCAGCTCAGGTGTAGGTTGCAAATAAAACGATGTCGTACAGTGACAGCACCCGAGGACGTGGACACGGTTTCACGGAGGATCTGGCTGGACCAGACAGCCTGTGGCAAATTTCAGACAGGAAAATTAGCTTCAAATAGGATTAGTCGTGTGGTCAAAATACCCCGACTTGGAGCCCGGGGGGGGGGGGGGCAAAAAAGCACAGATGCATCTTGCTGCATGTTCAGTTGTAATATTTAAATCAATGACCACACACACAGTTTGTTAAACAACTATAAAAGCGTTTCAAGGCTTGAATTTGCAATACGTTTAACCACCCGTGATGCTTTAACAAATACAAAAAGCAAGCACATTTTTTTCGAATGAAACTTTAGTAAAGCAGAATATTTTGGATTTTCAGGTTGCAGACGAAGAAATGATTCAGCATCGGAGGAGTGGATCTTATTATAAATGTGTATTTTTGTTGGTATATTGATTTGCTCGATGTTAATATATAAAGTCATCGCTGTTCCAGTCAACCCAATACCACCATTCAGGACAGAAATCCACCAGCTGTAACAAGGTTTAAAAAAAACCCCCAAAAAAACAGACATGACTCATAGAGAACCTTTAAAATGTCCCAATTTTAACTCTTTAAAAGAAAACAATTGACCATGTTAGTGACTGTGAGTCATGCAAGTGCCACCGTGTGCAGTTCAAATAAAGATAGAAAAGATAAGGACTCAGTGTCCCACAGTCAACCCAACAGGTGTAACAAAAGGCACCAGAAAAGAAAGCGCAGACCATTAAATTGCACACAGGAATAGAAACATAAAGCAGAAGAACCGCAAATGAACTTGAAGGCTTGAATTTGCAATACGTTCAGTTGTATACAACTTACCAATAGGGAGTCATTATGGGTGTAAATTACATTCAAAGTGCTGTAAATGTAAAACAATAATACAATGAATGCCTTTGGCCACTATTCTCCAGAAACAGCACGTCATTTAAGGGGGAAGGTTAGACAACTTCAAAAAAAGGTCTTTGAGGGATCTCAGGCAGAGACACTTGTGTCCCCCACACTGATTTGAGTAGTCCGGAACTCTTTAAAATACTGCATAACATTAGTGCAGAGCAACAGATCACTCATTGAAAGAAGCAAATCACTCAGGTCATACAATGCCACCATGTGGACAAAGACGGACAATCAAATGTGCAAAGTGGACTCCTACAGAGTGGATCCTACCGCCGTGTTATCCTGGCGTCGCCTGGCTTCTCTCACATACATTCTTCATCATGTGATAAAAGATCCATGGGGAATGTTTGTGTTACCAATTAAATATTTTCATTCCAATCAACTTTCAACAACGAAAATACAAAACTGTCAAAAATCAATAATTTCACAACTTCCTGTTTCTGTTACTCCTTCTGTGAATCCTATTTATGCTACACCCTTATAACAACCTCAACGTGTTGCGCTTTATCTACAGGCATGTGTGTGAATTTGCAAAAGTTAATTAATAGTAACATTTAGAGTATACATGCGTCTACAATCTCCTTCCAGGGTCCAAAGTCAGATCATCACAGATGATATAAAATCTTCTAAAACCTTCTGTTTCTCTTTGAAAACAGCCCCATCTCTCTTCAGGAGGGTTATCTCGTTCTCCAGTTCATGGATTTTGGCCACGGTGGTCTCCTCTCTGTGATCCAGCTCCAGGATCTTTGCATGCAAACTCAAGATTTTCCTCCACAGCTGATCTTTGCTGGTGTCCGGCCTGCAATAGGAATGCTCATACAGAGAAATATGCTCTCCATCAACAGGCCCCCTCACCTCCAAAAAGCGGTCTGTCGGTATATCCTTGACCGTTTCTATGGGAACAAAGCTAAATGCTTCACCCAGGGCTGCTTGGAGGCTGGACACATCTATGTTTGCCTCTCCGCCAGAGAAAGGGCCCAAAGGGTCACAGCACAATACAGTCACGGTGGAGTCGGCTTCACAGTCTGCTTCATTGTAAGGAGACAGTGGAAGGCAGGACGCCGCCGGGAGCCTTCTTTCCCCCGCAAGCGCACAAGCAGCAGTCTGTATCTCCGAGTGATTTGACCGGCCAAAAATGACAGCGGTCGACACCAGAGGAAGCTTCAATATCACTTCAGTCTGTTCGACAAACGCACCGTTTGTTGTGCTTGACTGGAGGTCTTTGGGTGCGCTGCTCAAAATGAGTGGCCTTTTACCCAGAGGTGAGTCACATCCCGTGTTGTCCGTTTCAGGGTCTGGAGAGCTGGCTTTGCCCTTGAGGTTTCTTTTAAATGTGGTCACTTTTTTCTCTCCGTCCTGAGATAAAAATAAAACCAAAAACCAGAAACAGTGAAACAAATGAGATAGGACTTATTCAAAATATATTAATGTCGACAAGATTATGTTGAGTCCAGCTGCTGTATTATAACTGCATGTTTTCATTTGCAATGAGAAAGAACCAGGTGAAAGCCAGGTGATACCTACATCCTCAGCAGGAGGGAAAAGAGTGGGAACCGATGTATTCTTCAGATAGCGGATGCCCCATCGGATGTCGAAGCAATCCTCTGTAAAATGCTCGCTGCACAGATACTGATGTCGACTTGGGGTCCAGTCCTCCCGCCTCATGTTGTCCACCCATTTCTGAAGCCGGGACTTGTCTTGCAGAGGAAACCTTTGGGAAAAGGACAGAGAAGATTAAAACTCCTCTGTGTTTCAGTACATCAAATCAACTTATGCTGGGACCCATCTTATTGATATTTTCTTTTGTACTTGTTGTGTTGTACACAGCTATGTAAATTTACAACTTTGGACTACTCTATATATTTTTGTTGTATTGTAAAGAGGAAATCGTTTTCCTGTGAAATGTCAGGTGCAATTCAGCAATTAAGACACAAAATAGCAGTCACAAAACAATACGTATCGAAATAATTCAAATGAAAAAAATCCACTGGTTCCCTAGACTATAGTGGAGATAAATAAATGTCTTTAACGCTCAGTGCCTTTATGGCTAAGACATTATTGAATCTAAACAGTAGCAGCATGTGCAGGTGAAACGCAACAGTCCAGTAAACAGAGCCAACATACGGGTAGAAGCTGATTCTCTTGTTGTCTTGTCTTGACGCTGTCCCCCCACGGTTTCTGCACGCTCTCACAGCACAATACCGCGGCATGTTACGACATGAATACAGATTTGCGGAGAAAAGCTTCTAAATAAATACTTTTGACACTTAAGAATTACAAGGCAGCTCGCAAGTAGCTATTTCCGGATTGTGGCGGAAGTGACGTTTGCCATTTATGTCAACAAAGATAGTTAGTAACGTCGTTATGAAATCAAGCCCATAAAACAGTTACATCTATGTATGTAACTATGCTGTATGAATACATTAAGATTGCAAATTTAAAGTTAACTGTTCGGGAAATAATCTACGTCACACTCCTTTATTGATTTATAGGAGAATTTACAGAGCAAAGCAAAAACGGAAATACAAACACTATAACCATCTTGCTTTGCTTGAGCACTCTTTGTCGGCTGGTGTCGGCTCTCCACGTGCGCACTCTTTGGACCAATTACATCGCTCTGAGTCATTGTGTGAGAAATCGGACCAATGGCGTTGCGAGTCGTGGTGTTCGGCTCAGGAATGCGGCTCGTCAACAACAGAAAGCTTCAGTCCGCGTCAGCTGGAGCTGCTGGCGGCTGTAAAGAGGAGTGACCCCTTGGCTGTCTGTCACCTCGTCTTCAGGTAAACCCTTACCAAGAACAATATTATTCGTTTGGTTGCTTACTATAACGCGTTTACCATTCGGAGGTGTCGGTTCAACAGTTATTACAGTGAAACTGAGTGGTCGTTATGTCGAAACAAGCTAGCAAAGTAACACCAGTGTGTTTATAACGCAGTAGCTTGAGTTTGAGAACTAATGTCGTTTTTTTTTACATCTTCACGTGGTTGTTGAAGGGTGTGTGGACAAAATCGTCTTTGTATTAAAGTGCCAAACTTGTCCTTTGCAGCCCGTAGGGACTCAAACTCAGCAGCCATGGCCACAGCTCAGTCGGTGCTCCTCCTGGCGGTCCACGTCCTGCTCATCTCCGAGTTCATCCTGGCCAAGAGGGACTACTACGAGATCCTGGGGGTCTCCAGAGATGCCACCGAGAGGCAGATCAAGAAGGCCTTCCACAAGCTGGCCCTCAAGTACCACCCCGACAGAAACAAGGCCCCGGACGCTGAGGCCAAGTTTAGGGAAATGGCAGAGGGTAAGTCAGCCACTGGGGCACCCTGTCACACACAGAGGTTGTTTAGGAACACACTGTGTGTTCCAACAATTGAAAAACGAGTTTATCGTCATAGAAAAGCAGTGTTCTCAGATTAAGGTTGATATATTGTGAAGGACACACCCTGCTGCAGTAACCCGGTGATTGTGTCTTCTGATAAGGACTCAATTACCTGGATGATGGAGCAACGTTCTTGACCATAATCCAACAAGTCTTCTACTGTGTAACACAATATTAGTTCATAACTGTTGCACACATCTCAAGCAAATACTCTCCAGATAGTTTCTGTTCCTTGTCACATAGTTTACAAAAAAGTAGAGGCAGCAGTTTAGTTGAAGAATTTGAGGCTTGGCTTCAGACCTCTTCTGAGTCTCCCCCTTCCAAAATTGTACTTACTTTATTTGATTGATAGAAGAGTCAGTCATCCCCCAATCAAAATACTGCAGGTTCAATTCCCATCTCCACCTGTTCACATGCCGAAGTGTCCTTGAGCGAGACAAGGACCCCAAATTGTTCCCATTGGAGTGACGGTGCCTTAAGTCAACTTTAAAGCAGTTTCTTTCAATTTCCAGCAAAAGTCTAAACTTTAGTGAGAATTTGATTCTGTATGATTTATTATAATTATTTTTTAACATATTTTACATATTGGTCAAAAGATTTGAACTTATGCTATAAAACCTGTTATTACTATTATTATTTTAATGATTGAGCAAATGTGACTTGATGCTACACACAATTAGAGATTTTACTCATGTAATGATAAACTAGAACCAGTTTATTTGAATGATGTGCATTTTTCTCACGCAGCTTATGAGACGTTATCCGACGACAAGCGGAGGAAAGACTACGACCAGTTTGGCCGCGCTGCGTCTTCAGAAGGGGCCCATGGCGGCGGCGGCGGCGGCGGCGCCTACAACTTCAACCAGCACTACCAGTCCTTCAACTTCGACGACATCTTCAAAGACTTCGACCCTTTCGGGCAGCAGCAGCAGCGACACCAGCACCACTTCCACTCCAACTTCCACAACCAAGCCCACCAGAAGAGACACTTTGAGAGCCACTTCCAGGCGCACCGGGACGCCACCAACGCGCACAAGCGGCGCTCCCAGCAGGCCGGCTTCGGCGCGGGACTCTTCGACGACATGTTCGAGGACCTGGAGAAGATGTTCTCCTTCAACGCGCACGGCTCCAGGACTGACGGCACTTTTCGCCGCGCGGCGAAGCAGCACTGCAGGACAGTGACGCAGCGGCGGGGGAACATGGTGACCACCTTCACCGACTGCTCCTGAGGAGGAGGAGGTGGGCGGCGGCCTGGGACGGTTTTGGAAATGAGTTAATTTATCACTCGGTGGAATAGAGAGTAGTGTCTGCGTGGCTTTTGTAAACGTCTATATGCGACTTTCTATATGAACAAATATCCAAGCTGGCCTGAGAAACGGCTGCTTCCAAGCAATAATAATCCATTTATCTTATTCCTTATAGTCTTATAAGAAGTTTGAGAATCTTTCATATACCTCCCCACTATTTTTCTTTCCAGTATTCTTACTTGTGCTTTTTTTTTTTTTTTTTTATAAATGGTACAATCTGTTAAACTCAGGTATGGATTAGAGTTTAAAAAAAGGCCTGTGAGGCAATAGGATTTAATTTAAAACCACTGTTGTGAGATGAAACATCAATCCTCCACCTTTTCTCACAACATGAAACTCTTCCTCAGACGAGACCAAGAATCTGAATCTTTTTTTTTTTTTTTTGCACATTACATTTTGGTTAAACATCCAACTTTGCACATCTTCTTTGCAAAATCTTTTCTGCAAACGCAGAATCATAGGATCAAATTTCACTGCAGCTGCTTCACATCCATCAAACCTGCAGGTTGGCCATCATCAACTGTTACCTCATTTTTTTTTTTTTTTATTTAGTTCCTTCATCTACCTTTGATCCATCAGGGTTTGGAAATTATCAGTCTCGTGACATTCTGGCGACATTCGGGGGGAAAAAAAAAAAACGTCTGCGTTCAGCCTCGGCTGTTTGGTTGCTAGTCGAAAAGCCCCCGGGCTCGTCTGCCAGTGAGAAGCTGAAGGGTCTGAAAAGTTTCCGGAACTGATTGTAACGTGCAATATCTCACACCTTCTGCTCTTCATGTTGCCTATCGTTCAGAGACAGTGCTGCAGAAATGTCATTGTCTCAAGTCTGCACTTTGCGAGTGTGTGTGTGTGTGAGAGAGAGTGTGTGTGCAAAAGCTCGCTGCGAGAGCCCTGAATGTTGACTGGTTGTGTAATGTTTGGAAAGTAAATAAAGTTACAAAAGCAAACAACTTTTGGATTTTTTTTTTTCTTTCTTTTTCCCATATTGAATGGACGATTTCTAAAACCTTTGTCATATAGGCTTCATTCACATTTTTTAGTTTCTACATTGATATACAGTACATACGTATACTTTAAAAGTTGCTGACTTTAAAGCAGCCCCCCCCCCCCCATGAATAAAAATCTATAATGCGTTTAAGGACGTTTTCAACACAGAAACTCGGCGAGACGAGCTTTTCTGGAAAGTTGCAGTTCAACCTAACCTCCACCAGAGGGCGGATTTTCCTTAGCTACAAAGATCAGCATCAGCTTATGAAGGGAGGACACGCCAACTTCATTCAAACGACAAGATTGTGTTAAAAAAAAAAAGAGTAATCAAAAAAAGCTTTTTTTGATTGTGTAAATAATCTCACGCCATCTTCTACCAATTTTGCCTTTCAATTTCCTCCACATTGTTGTGGATGAGCGAGTGCGTCACTTTCCAGCAGGATGTCACACCGTGTTGTGCTCATCTAATTGAATGAAATGAAAACATCGGCGTTGCGATTGGTCACACTGCACTTGGATTAGAGCGTCGCTGCATGATGCTGCTCTCACTTTAAGGGGTTAATTAGTCTGTATTGCAAATTGCAGTCTGGTTCAACTTAAAGTGCCGAGAAAGGTCTATTATTTAGATTTATGTTTCAAAAAATACAAACACTGTGGCTACAGGTTGTTCCTCAGTGAATCACGTTCAGGCTTTGGGATTTCTTTTTCTTTAAACACCAAAACATAAATCTCCTTGCATTTTTGTGGTTCGTCATTCTCCCAGTTTAATCTCCAAGCAGACCGACTCCTGCTGGTTTGACGTCGCAGTTAAAATGAAGGGTATTAAAAAAATAACATGGCAATGGCAGCAGGGTTTGATTTCACTGGAATCAATGCGACAAGTCTGAACACACCTTGGCTGATGTTGATCTTAAAGTGGTTTCCCCCCTAGGAATAATGTGTGCCCAATTCATAATGAGCTCTGCTGAAACATTTCCTCATCATTCACTGAAACACTGAAGAGTTAAAACTCAAGGATCAGTGTGATCAGAGTCGTTATGGAAGTGCTTGACGGTATGACTATTGATGTTACATAAGAGTCCAATCAGAACCACTGATGAGGTATTGAACCTGAGAAATGAGGCGTTTAAAAGTCAATCCCCTCCAACTTTAGCTTAAAAAAAAAAATTTATGCCCGAAACCTGCGATTGCTTCTTGTCCAGACAAATCCTTTCCACTCTTAACAGGTTGTGATCAGTTACTTGTCAATCCAGTTACTTTATATAAAACATTCCCAACTGTCATATAAAGCTTTGGAAATTCTTTTTTTCAACCTATAAAAAAAACCAAATGAACACAAACCCAGTTTGAGTTTTGAGGTAGAAATACTGCCCTTTTACATTCTACAGCTTTAAACTTAAATCCATTTCAATAATCGTCAGATTCATCAATAAATAAAAATTTTTTCTCATTCCAGCATGCTTCAAAATCAACTTTAAAAGTGAAGAAAAAACACCACTATTTTACAGATAAATCTAAAATTAAATTAGAATTCACCATTTCAATCAGGACTTGATAAAGATTTCACACAAGAATAAAATGTCAGGTTGCACTATTTTTGAAGCAGTTGCTGGAAGAGGACATGTTTGGCTTTACTTAAAGAGTTATTAAAGAAAATAAACATTTAAATGGCAACATTTGTTGAGCCGATTATAAGAAATAGTCAAAATAGACAGAAGTGTTGCGTCAGGGTTAATAAGTATTTGTTTGCATGCGACTGGTTACGCAGAAATGCCGACTTTGATTAACGTGAATCCTCCTCATAACACAAAGAAGCTTGAAAACATATCAGCTGGTTTGATTTTCTCTCACAGGATTTATTTTATTGCAAAGCTGTACAAAAAAAAACTACCGTATCCAGGAAGTGAGGGCAGCGATCCCACAACACTATGAAAACACGCGAGTTGCGTGTTCGTCACCCGAGGGGAAGATGCAAATACATGAATCTTCAGTAACAAAGTGCAAAATGATTGGATTTTCTGCAGGGAATCAAAACTTTAGGTCAATATATAAGTGCAGGCGTTATGCAGAGCCGTAAGCCGACAGTGTAAACCTGTGGTGAATCTTCTTCCACTTCAGAATTCTGCATTGAATGGATAGTCTTTGTGCTTCTTGCCCCTGTGGAGAGAAATCAAACACAGAATGGAATGAAATGGTTTAATTTTGCCGAAGGAGGGCAAAAGATTTGGTTTGGAGGGACGGAGCCGTTCGGCACTGCACCACTAGAAGGCATCGTTACATTTTGGACTTCCATCAGTCTATTTATCCCGTCATCTTGCAGAAATGTGTTGCTTCTATTTGAGCTCAATCCTTGAGGTTGTATAATTGCCCCTCTCACAATTTAATTCTACATTTATTCTACTTTTCCGACTATAGTTTCATACAAGTTAATATTGAAATACTTGCTTAAGTTATCAAACTGGGCTTATTAAACACAGCCCACAACCTGGGCTGTGTTTAATAACCATTTTATTCTCGTCACTTTCCACTAAATGGATACAACCAAATTAAATCTTTAAAAAGATGGCCGACACAGCTCTTACAAGTTTCATATATAGTTTTGATATATGAACATAAACATATGGTGCATTTATGAGGTTTTAATTATGATTTAAGACAGTAAACATTGAGCTTTCAACCTTCTTTTCTATTTTTAATCGCAGTTCTGGTGCGCGTGTCCCTTCTAAAGCCACCCACCCCAATCGTGTCAGGTTTTTTTTTTTTAGCAATTCTAATTGCACCTTTAGCCAAGAGTTAAAATTCCCTTTGAAAGTACCTATGTGCGTAAATAAAATAAAGAAAAAGATAAAATTTTTATATAGGTATAAATCTACAAAACCGTCAACATGCGTTCTTACCAGTGCAGTGGACAGAATCTATGGCCCCGGTCGAATCCCTTGATGGCACTCATTTCATCCTCACTCAGTTCAAAGTCAAACACCTGCAGACATTGGAGGAAGTTTCAACACAAAACGGGCGAGTGAGTGAGTGTGTGTGTGTGTGTGTGTAGGGTCTGCGAAGGAAAACGACGTTCATTACCTGGAAGTTCTCCTGGATGCGTTGCGGCGTGATGGACTTGGGGACGGTGATCACATTTCTCTGGACATGGAAACGGATGAGGACCTGCAACGTGAGAGACAGAGACGGAGAGAGAGAGAGAGAGAGAGAGATATTCAGTCCCGTCCAGACAGATTGTGTGTCGAGATCAGTTTCATTTCCCGTTATGAGGCCTGTTGCACCTGAGCGGCGGTCTTCTTGTGCTTGTTAGCGATGTCGATGATGGTTTTCTCCTCCAGCAGGGTGGGGTCGCCGGGTTGAGCCCTGCCATTCACATTTAATCATTCAAACGTTATTTTTTTTTCTTCCAAAAAAAGTACACAAAGAGGAACAACAGTCACAAGACGAACCAACAAAAAAAGTCACATGGCTGACAGCAGGATCAGCAATGAACAAAAAAATACATAAAAAAAAAATTCTATTTCATTTCCAAGCGGCACAGCAGAGACTCAGCCGTTCAGACGGAATGGCAGGTCGCTCCGACTGACCAAGGTCTGTCGGGGGAGCCCAGCGGACTGTAGGCCGTCACCGCGATGTCCTGGGAGTGGCAGTAGTTGATCAGTTTCTCCTGGACCAGGTAAGGGTGACACTCAATCTGGGGGGGGGGGGGGGGGAGAAGAAGAAAAAAAAAAAGCAACACAAGTCGGTAAGATGGCTCGTCACCCGGAAGCCTCTTGCTGGGCGACACACTGATGCAATAAGGATCTCCGGAGGTCAAAAATAGAACGTTTTTAAGTCTCAATCCGATTCGCCGGCTTTTAAGTGTCTCTGATGACAAAAGACAGAACGAATTGTCCCTTGAATCTAATTTAAAGCATGACAAAGCAAGGCTGGACAAGAAAATAAGGTCACCTCAGCTAATTGGTCTGAGCCTGAAGGGAGAACTGCTGCGGCCCATGATGCATGAACAACATTACTCCCCAGAGCTGATGGCAGAAGACAGATAACGCCATTACTCCCCCCTTTGCCCTTTACGACTCGCCGGCTTGAAAAGTATTTGCCTTGTTGCTGCTAAAACGGCGCCGAAATCCACATCAGGTTTCAAGTGGAATACAAACATGCATCGATGCCAACCAGATAAACGAGTCCCGCCTTGTACCTGGTTGTTGGCAGGTTTGTATTTGAGGCCCGGCTTGTTGAGAATGGCCTCGATCTGAGACTTGTTGAAGTTGGAGACGCCAATGGCTTTGACGAGCCCGGCGTCCATCAGCTCCTCCATCCCCTGAGGAAAGAGGCCAATTAAAGAAAAAAAAAAAAAAAAAGACGTCAACCTTGATGGAACAGTCTTCCAAAGCAGTGCAGCAGATGGAACAAGAGCAAGACCCGAAACCTAAGTCTTAAGATCAATGACCGACCCTCAAGGGTTTGTTAATATTTGTCCACACCTTTGTTACACATTTTTGGGCGACGGGTTAAGTTTTAGCTCGCTGCCTGAGAACGACACATTCCTCAACATCTCTGGATGCAACAGTTTCAAAGTAGATTTTCACATTAAAATACAATCTATCGACGAAAAGCTTTTTTTTTTAAAAACTACAAAAGCCACACAAGTCTAGAATTACAACAAACAAAATTGCCAAATGTACCAAGTCAAGCGTTTGAAAAAGTCTAACTAAAAGTGCGTCATTGGATTTTTAAAAAAAATAAAAAAATGTTACTAGCAACTCTTCATATTTGGATTAAAAGTGCCTCCGTCACCTCACTCAAAACAAAAGACACAGTTTAGCAGTTTGACTTTTATCGCCATTTTTCTTTTCCCAGTTGTCCGCCAACTGTCGTCTCCTTCACCTGAAAACAGTCTCGTCTTGGTAACGTACCTCCCATGTCTCCAGGAAGTGAGTATCGTCACCGATGACATCTCCAGCATCGTCCAAAGGCAACAGCTTGGCCCCGGGCTGGAACATAAAACGAGTAGTAAAGGTCAATGTGTATTTATACCCTCAGTGTTTTTAGTGCATTATAGCAAGAGAAGAGAGCTTCTGACCTTGAAACCCATAGGCCAGTGCACCAAGTAGAGATCCAGGTAGTCCAGTTCAAGGTCTTTCAGGGTTTTCTCACAGGCTTCCCTCACTGCGGCCTTCTGGTGGAAAGTGGACCACAGCTGGGAAAGGAAATAGAAAAAAAAACTAAATTCAAAAAGACAACCGTGTTGTTTTGTATTGGGGTCAAGATGGACTTCAGCCAAAGACTCACCTTGCTCACAATGAAGAGTTCCTCTCTCTTGACCACGCCGGCGCCGATCATCACCCTCACGCCCTCGCCCACCTCGTGCTCGTTCTCGTAGACCAGGGCGCCGTCGATGTGCCTGTAACCGGCGGTGATGGCCGCCTTCACAGCCTCGGCGACCTTACCGGGCGGAGACTACGAGAGAATCGGAGCCGCTTCAGACATCAACAAGTCTTGATAGAACCGATTCCAAAGTGACAAATAAACCCATTTCATGGTACTTTTGTCTCCATTTACTTTCCTGAAAGGTGCAAATAAAGACTGATTGACGAGTGGACAGTCATGTGCTGGTATTTATTGTTCTACGGAAAGAAAATGGCCGTTTTCACAGTGTGGTAGCCAATAACAAGCTAAGCTGCGCAACTGCCACAAAAAGGTATTATTCTTAAAGCAGGGATTGGTTGATTACGAGGTCCAGATCCAGGAGTGCTGAAGAAACCGAGCTAAACTCTTTCATACATTAAACAAAGCTGATGGAGCAAGAAGGGAACTCAGTGATGTTAAGTCCATTCAAGAGGCTTACATATTTATTACAAACGAGCTCTTGAGGACATGAAAGATTAAAAAGTAGAATAAATGCTTTTTCACAAGTGAAGTATCACTGCTCTAAACAGTGTATTTTTTTTTTTAATATCCAATCCTATGTTCTAGTCTGAATCAAAAGAGGATTTGGGAGATTTGAATAAAAAAAAAAAAAAACAACAACTTGCTTATAGTTGTGACTATATATTTGATTTTAAAAGGATTCATTTTATATCAGAAACTGTACAGAAAGAGTATAAACACAAAAATATGACCATTTTGATCTTGCTCCAGATGTAGAGTTACAGAAAGGCGTTTTTCCTTCACTAAAATGTTACTTACGAGTTGACTGTGTATTTAATAAATCTGAAGGGATAATCTGACTAGAAAAAACACAAATATAAATCACTGAAGGACTTTCCTTGTTTGTTTTGGCATCAGTTTCACCGTATACATATACATCTACATGCCCATTAAACGCAGAATAAACCAGCAATTCCTTGGCATAAAGTGGGAAAAGTGCAGCTCTCGAATGAGGGAAAAAACAGCATAAAGTAGATAAAATGCAGCTCTTGGAGTGAGGTGTCCGGGATAGTTTGCGCTCCAGTGATGCGTAATTTGATCCTGACGCTTTGAGCACTGATGCTTCTATAAAAAACATGCATGACCCTCTTGTATCTGAGAGGGAAAATAACCCAAACACTGTCCACGACAACCAATACAACTCCATTAAACTCGTGTATGTTGACAAATCGGAAAGTATTTTGGAGAAAGCAGGAGTTTTTAGTCGTGCGTTCCGCTGCCAACTCCTGCTAGCTTACGAAGCACGCGTCAAATTAAGCCGCGCCTGCAAAAGGAGACAATCAATGAATAATAAACGCACCTTCCAGGTCCCCAGGCCGACCAGGGGGATTTGTGTCCCGGGGATGAGCTTCACGGAGGTCGACATTACTGCAGGCAAGTTGAAGGACTGCGGACAGGCAGGTGAGCGGAGCGCGAGCGCCGCTTTAATAGGCCAAGATCCGGGATCGATTAGTGATGCCTTTTATGGGCTGCGGTGTGGTCAGAACGTTTATTTATCTCATCCAGAAGAAGAAAATAACACACAGCATGGATTTTGGATGGCTGATAAGCGGCATCAGGGTGGAATATACACATATTTAAACTGTGGTTTCATTCAGTCAAACAATAAACACATTAAAATAATAATGATGTGCTTACATGAGCTCCAAAGGTTCGAATCTGGGCTTGATTTATATATCTAATATTGATTAATCCGATTTGAAAAATAAAAATATATTTTTCTTATTTTCGCATTTTACACAATTTCACAATATCTATGTTTTTATACAGAAATAGTTTAACATATCCATAACTCACACAATAATACTAATCTTGCAATATTGTCTAGTCTGCTTCACATCCTTCTCAACTTCATCAAATACTCTTCATACAAAAATAATATTTAAGAATGAGCTCATATTACAATAGTCAGGACTTTAATGAATCTCTATTTCATCTGTTAATACTTCACAAGCACGCACAAGACCCTCCAGACACATTTCACAACTTTTTCCTTTTATTATCATTCACTCAGACCCATCGAGGAACCTAAAAGGCTCTCAGTTACCCCTTTGTCATATCTAGAAGAATAAACATTCCATTAAATTTCAATTGTTTTCGTCTTTGACCGTTTTTAAGGCAAAAAATATTTAATCATCTGTCTAAATAGTTTCTTACTGATTCTGACATGCTGTATGGTTTATGTGTTTATTAACTCCTTTGTTACTTTTCTCTTCATGTTGTTGCTTTTTTTTATTATGGTAATTGAAGTTGCTATTTGTCTTAAAGCAAAACATACCTTAAAATTCAAAATGCCACTAATGCACCAACAATATGTGGTTTATGCAGGCAAATGATATATTGTGTATAAAAAAACATGAAGATATTGTGTCTTGTCTTGTATTATTTCTCTTCAAGCAAGCAAACAAGGCAACAAAGGAGCCACTGTCTGTTGGTTTGGTGAAAAACATTAGACCCAACCCTGGTGCATGCTGGTCCTATGCCTTTTTCTTATAAATGTAAAGTAATACAAAACAAAAACAAATTAATCAATATTAAAAAAAACAAACAAAAAGACTGCTGAATAGCTCCCACAGTAACATTTTGATGGGGAGGATTTAATACAAGCCTCCGAGACTTCTTTCTTCAGGTTTTTATTTCTTGTAATTCTGTTTCATATTCTTATTTTGTACAAATAATTAAAAGAGATTTAGCAATTCTATTTCTTGTAATAAAGTATGCAAACTATAAAATACACTACTTTAACTCTGATATAAAGTACAGACGTCATCGCTGTCATGAAACACAACAAGTCAGTTGATGCCAAAGTGAGCGTTTTTGCCTTGTGACGATCAAGAGATCCGATATCTCGCCTTAAGTCATGGGCAGCTTGGACTATAATACTATACAGATTCAAATTTTCAAATTAAAGAATAAAGTAAAATTATAAGATGCTTTACAATATAACCAGTATAATATTTAATGAGAGAGTTGAAAGAATGAACTGTAGTCATTCATCAACATGTGACCCATGCAGGACCCCCTGCTGGGTGTGACGCTCAGGCAGATTCATAAATCAGACCTCACATATCACGACTGTATATCATGACATGTGAAGGTTGTCTTTCAGCTGAAATGAACCAACTTTCTGTGGTTCTTGTGAAATCCCAACAAACGCAGATGGGAAGAAGTCTCTTTTATGACCGCAATGAGCTTTATCTTCTTTATCTGGTGTAAACAAAAGATGGTTGAATGTATTTTTTGAAGACTGAGATGCCTTGTTAAAACGCACGTGACAAAGTGAAGAAAATGGAAGCAGTGAGAGAGAACCTACCTCAAGCAGCTCATCTAGATTGCTGGGCAGCTCAACATATGATTCTCGTTCTTTTGCGGGCCCGTTGTTGACCACCTGGTATTCCTCAGGTGTCTGCGGGAACAGAATGATCACAACTGTTATAGAAATGTTCAAGTGGGATTATTAAGCCAAGCATAAGAACAGATCAACATGGAGCTAGGTTGTGTGGATGAAACCAGGACGTGAGCATACTGGTATACAGGTTGGAGAACCAGTCCAGGATGGATTTCAGAGGCACCAGCTGCTTCCCCAAAGTCAACCAGCTTCACTCTGAAGGGCCTATGGGGCGAATGGCGCTGGGGCATAACGGCTCGTACTCATTGAGCTCAAGCAGGTCATAAACGTTAATGTCCACCATTTCAAACGTCAGGCATCTGTCCTCCATGTGCAGAATGGAGCCATAGAACTTGACCAGGTTGGTGTGGTCAGGACTGAGGACGCTTATGGCCTCTAACACGTGTCAGGATCTTGGAATAAATCTGAATATAAAAAAAAAAAAAATCAATCAATTAAAGGATGATGAACGTCAATGGCTACAGTGTCACAGGTCTCTACGTCCCTGCACAGGAACACTTTCCCAAAGCAGCCTTCCCCGACTGACTCAATGACGGAGTAAACAGAGCAGGCGCTTTGGAGGAGTTCTCCCTCCTTGAGGTATAGTTCTGCTAAGTGTGGAGAAGAGAGTTTGTTTAGTGTGTGTGTGTGAGAGAGAGAAACCATGGATCCTGGACAAAAGTGTGTTTAATCATCTAAAATGTTCATCACTAATGAGAAGTTTAATGTACAAAGTGTGGTGAAAAGCAACCCTGAAATACCTGAAATTGTCTTTCTCTCTCAGTGTCCAGTTGGAAATGACCAGAACTCAGTCAGCTTTTTTGACCTAATTTCAAAGCAGTTTGATGCATTGATCAAGATAGTGGATAGATTGATGGATGAAGTTGGTTCTGCCATTGAACCACTAGAGGGCACCATTACACTTTCTTAACATGCAAGTCTTTTTCCCGACACCACACTGAGCCTCTATAATGAGTGTCAAACTAATTTTAGCTCAGGGGCCACATGCACCCAGATGTGATCTTGATTCTGATGAACAGGCGATCAAAAATATAATTATATCATAACTTCTAAATAAGGACAAATGATTAATTTTCTTTTAGTTCAAAGAGGTGTGAGGGACGTTATGAAGGGTTTTACATGAAATTAATTTCCTAAGATGAAGGATTGCAGCTTTAACATTGTTATTACAATATTTTCAACTTCTATCCCTTCTCTTGCAAAATAAAGTGAAGTTTAGTTAACTATTGTATAAAATGGGGACGTGAAGCGTTCAAGTGTCTTTGATGCTCGTATGGTGAATCAAATGCGCCCTGTTAATAACGTTCACACACAGACCTGTCTAAAGTCCAAAGAGACAGCCAAGAGAGGGAACAAGGTGACTTATTTTGGCAAAATCAGATAAAACCTCACAGACCTTTAACTGAGCCATTCAACATTCTGAGGTGGAGATAAGAAAGGGAGAAGATAGCCATAGAGGAAGAAAAACACACACACACACACACACAAAAGGAAAAGTTATGGCAGCTAGCAGGCACTGTGTACCCCACAATGGCTTTCGCTAAAGTTTTGTGTCTCTTCTGATCTTCTCCCAGCTGGACGCCTGCTTTTCAGGGCCCCTCTCTTCTCTGATCTAACTTCAGACACTGGAGGGCCTTTTTGCCAGCCTGCAAACTGTCAAAGTACCCCAGGAATCAAACACTGTCGCACACTGTCAGGATCAAAGGCCCACCGGTAAACCAGACGACGGCGCCGCCACATACAATTGCCACCTAAAAAAGGGGAGGTTTATTTCAGAGGCTCGTATTTTGCGTCTGTGGGCAGATACCGCTCCGCTGTGCCAAGTACATCGATTAGACGAAAGGGAAAGAGAAACGGCAAGTCATTTGAAGATACAACAGAGGCCCCCGAGTCGAACCGAGTGGCTCTTAAGGAAACTTTTGGACAAAGAGTGTAGACTTAGGTGAGGTTGGTGTCTTAGCACTGGATAAAGCTTCGTAGGTTGAAGGGTTTGACGGAGAAAGCACAAATAAATATAATAGATCACAATGAGCTGCTGTCTCCTTTCCCATTATGTGGATGGATAACGGACTATCTGGGCAGTTGTCGGATTACGCGCTTCCTTTTACGTCAGATCAGACACTCCACCGGTGAGACCTGACCTGTCCCGGGGAGATCAAACACCTAGTTTCGTTTCGTGGCATTTGCTCCGTTTCCTCTGCCTCTTCTCTCCAAACCTCTCGTCTCTCTCCCGTCGGCCTTGGCTTTGCTGTCGTCTTCTCCGTTTCTGCCAGAGCGCTCTGGGTTATAATCTCCACCCATAAATCTAATGTCGAGTGTCGGCTCTCGCTGAGTCCACTCACACACTCGCATTCCGCACATTCCGGCTATTGAACAACAACTGGATCGGCTCGTGAAAATCTCGACGACATGAGCGAACCGTGGTCACTCGTCACGTGTCTCACAAGTTCTCAGGGGCATTGAAGATTAGTTGGGCTGATTTAAACTCCCCCCCCCCCCCCCCCCCCCCTCCCAATCTCATTCAGATCTCAATCAACCAAAGATTTAAAGCTGTGCACGCTTTGATCTGTAAGTCAGATCATCTAATTAAAGATTTGAGGGATTTTATCTGTACCGTACGAGTCTTTTCAAGATAACATTTTTTTGCAGGTTTTATGTGTGTATGAAGAAAAAAAATAACAAAAGGAACCTCTTTTTTTATTTTATTTTTTTAAAGAGACACATTTACTCAAGGTGAAACACCAACATCAAACTTGCTAGCATTCAGAGAAGCATAAAAGGATGTTAACAAGATTTTAAACCGTATATACAATAATAAAATTATGGGGGCCGCACAGCGGGTGATGTTTGCACTGTCTGGGTTGAGTCCAGACTTTTAGTCTGGGGGGAGGTCGGCGTGGACTTTGCACATTCTCACTTTGCACGTGCAAAGGTTGGGTTTCCTGCCATAGTCGAAAGGCTGGGATTAATTGCTGCTTCTTATGTCTGTGGTTCTCTGTCTCTCTGTATTTAACTCATTGTCAGCTGGGACTGGCTTCAGCTCCACCACTTTAGGTGGGATAAAGTGGGATTTCTTTTAGAACATTTGACCAATATTTGACCGCTCCCTGCCCGCGTGGCCTGGGGGCGCTGCACTGGCCGGTCCCGGCTTGGCGGCTCGGGTCGGGGCCCGGGACTCTGCGCCCTTTATCCTTCTCTTGTGGGCCCCTCTGGCCTGGGGGGGGGGGTCCTCTCTGCACGCTCCGCCTGGTGCCTTCCGGGTTGGGGCGTGGCTCTCCGGGGTGATTTGTCGGGGCCTCCCCGGGTCCGGTGGGTCGCTGGGTACCGGAGTGGCGGCGTCCGGCCCTGGTGGCCTCGGGCCCCGGGGTGGTACTGCCGGCCCCCCCACAACTGTTCTATTCACATCCAGAGGACAAACCACACACACACACACGCACGCACGCACGCACGCACGCACGCACGCACGCACGCACGCACGCACGCACGCACACACACACACACACACACACACACACACACACACACACACACACACACACACACACACACACACACTTCCACTCCTCATTGATGAGATCTGCTCCTGATTTTTCTTATTTTCTGCTATTGTTCTGTCAATTATCAAAATCATGTTTGTTTGTTTGTTTTTTCTTTCTCTTCTGTCTTGTTATTTGTTTTATGCCCTTTTGTTTTTGCTATCATTGTTGTGATTATTTTCCTTTTTGCTCTGTTGTTGCTCAGACTGGTTTAATCTCATGGCAGTTGGAAAATATTTGGATCACTGTGATTACTGTATTAAAAAAAAAAAAAAATATATATATATGTAGCACTAACAAGGGTATTGTATGTATCTCCCCACCAAGTCTATCTCTGTCTTTCCTCTCCTCTCCTCTAGTTTTTCCTTTCCACAGTCGCAAACAAACCTGCTTGCTCATGTGGATATGTAGGGCTTTTCTATTTTCTCTATAAAAGCATATTGGAATGACTGTAATGTATTGAAAAATGTCTTTTTTTTAATTAAAAAAAAGAAAAGAACATTTGACCAACAATGTTCAATTCTAAGTCAATAAATCACAGCTGTTACCCATGATAGCTTTACTCCACAAAAAGGTAAACCAACATCCTCAAATTCTATCCTGGCCCTTTGTGGGGTTTTTTTTTGTTTCCTGTAAATCACCTTCAGTGTAAAAAGAAAGCTTGGACACGGTGAATATAAAGACAATTCCCTCGTGACATGTTCAAGAATTACACAAACAAAGTCAGTGAAAACTTCTCAAAGGGGTTTCTGAATGACGACGCTTCAACCGCTGCTAATTCTATCTTATCTTACAGTTACATGTACAAATAAAAATGAACCGTAATGGTGTTATGGCTCTAAATCAGTTAAAGCCATGCTGGGAGATTATGTTAACACGTCTAATTGCAAACAACAGAGAACTTGTGCCATTGGTGTTGGTGTGTGAATGGTCGCATAGCATAGAAATTGCGTTAAGGACCTGCTCCAGTGAGATCGGGAGGCATCGGCCAGAATAGTTCGGACAATTTGTGCAGTTAACGTTGGGGAATGTACGTGTGAAAGAGACTCTGTAGCTACTGAATCCTGCAGCAGCTTCTGAGCTCCTATCTCCTCGCACTTCCTCTTGATCATATTCTTCTTACACATGCAGTTTTGGTGAACAGAGACGACAAGATGATGCATGCAAAAATTATAATTTTATGTTTTTTTTTTGTTTAGTTGAGGTACTGTAGTATTTAGAACTCTCCTGTAATGGTTTTCTCTCAGCTTCCGGCCAGGATCAGAAAACATCCATTTGAGGTAAATTGGTGACCCTAAGTTCCAGTAGGTATGAATATGAGTCTTTATGTTTGTGTCTGTGTTGGTCCAGTGCCTTCGTCCATTTCGGATTGGCTCCATCCCCCATGCAACCTGAATTGGTTAACTCAGCAGAGAAGACGGAAGGACAGAGGATGTTTGTGGCTCTCGGAGGGTGAATCC